>NC_138761.1:128439340-128772804 GCF_965113315.1 Podarcis vaucheri
CCTGTTAACAAAGTTAGCAAGGTGTATAGGTGAAATGCTTTATTAGCACTGTTGTGCAAACTAAATAACAACAACAAACAAATCTATTTGCTTACCTTCTATTTTTGAGTGCAAGTGAACATGAGGTGTACCCATGATTCATCGTTGGATATTCTGTTTTACAATGCAAAAAACATCCCAGCCTGCTGCCCCATGGAGACTTAGCGGTTGTAATAGTCACTAAGTTTCAGAGGAGACTTTTGCTTATTTTGTTTTTTACTGCAGAAAGTAAGTTGAGGACTGAATGTTCTGTACTGAACCAAGCACTGCATGCTGTGCCTAAGGCAGAGCAAAAAGCCTGCTTTATGGTTGACAACAAAGATTAAATGGACAAGTGGTGGAACCCTTGTGTGAAAAATCTTTTAAAAATCTTTCTCTTTCTTGCCAGTGTGGTGTAGTGGTTAAGAGCGGTAGTCTCGTAATCTGGGGAACCGGGTTCGTGTCTCCGCTCCTCCACCTGCAGCTGCTGGGTGACCTTGGGCCAGTCACACTTCTGTGAAGTCTCTTAGCCCCACTCACCCCACAGAGTGTTTGTTGTGGGGGAGGAAGGGAAAGGAGAATGTGAGCCGCTTTGAGACTCCTTAAAGGGAGTGAAAGGCGGGATATCAAATCCAAACAACTCTTCTTCTTCTTCTTCTTGCCGCTAAAGAATTAAAAACGTAAAAGAAAGTGGCCATTTTCAGCCGTGGTAAAGGATTTTCTATGAGATAAGTCATGCTGTGGCTGTGATGTTAGGGTGGAAATATTGAGGTAGACTGTGTTGTTAATAATATCCCAAACATCAAATGCATCCAGCATGGCAAAGGTGCCTTTGGATTTCCTAGTGGCTGTTGGTATTGTTCAACAGTTGATGGCTGAACAATTTAAAATGATCATATCATTTATGAATGTTTGCACCTCAGAAAAGAATTATTATTTTTAAAAACCTCATCTTTATTTCAATTTTACTTCACAAACACCCACACCCCCAGATGAAAATGAAAATTATAAATGAACATACAAAAAGAATAAAAAATAAAAAATAGATACAAATATGAATAACTAAAAAGAATAAAAGATAAAAATATTGTACAGTACTAAGATCCAGTATAAATTAGAAAAAATAATATAATTATACCATATTTCATTTCATCTTTTCTTCTGGTTGAGTTCCATTCCTCCTCAAAGCAGTTTCATTTACATCCTTTTATAAACCTGTTTCCTTTTTTTAATAGTTCCAATTCTCTCCTTATCTCTTTCATTCCAATATAAATTTTTACATTGTCATTTGTTTTTTGCAGAAATTAATCAAAACAAGCCCAAGTGTTAATTTGGGGGCACTGGTTTTTAAGATAATCTCTGTATTTATCCCAGTCCTTTTGAAATTTTTGTTTTGATTTACCCCTAATTGCCTCTGTTATTCTGGCCATTTCTATATAATTGGGAAAAAATTCTTGCCAATCTTTTTTTGTTGGGGTTTCCTCCTTTTTCCAATATTTGGCAATTAGGGATATTGCTGCTTCCGTGGCATATATATTTTTTTTAAAAAAATAAGTCTGTGTCTAAAATTCCCAGCAAGAAAGCTTTTGTTTTCTTGTTGAAATTTTGCTTAATTTTTTTTTTAAATTCTTCATTGGAAAGCTTTAATTCTATCGATTCACAAGCTGAGAATTTCTGAATTTCATTCCACATTTTTCCCCATGGTGATAGCAGTATGGGTGTTCCTAAATCTATGGCCCATTTGATCATTACATCTTTTATCTGTTCCTCCTTGACCTCCCATTCCAATAAAATTTGATATATTTTAGAAATTAGTTTTGTCTTACTTAGTAATGTTTTATCTAATAATGAAATCTCATTGGCAAACCCTTTTTTCTTGTTGGCTTTGAACAATTCGTTGACCTGATGGTACTAGATCCATCCCGTTACATGATGTTTTATCTCCTCATATTCTTTTAATTTAAATTTATTATCCCTTTCTTCTAAAAGTTCTTTATGTTTAACCCAATTCACTTCCATATTTTTCTTTTTGGCTGTTAGTGCTTCTACAGGCGAGATCCACCAGGGTGTTTTCAGCTCTATTAGATCTTTATACTTCTCCCAAACTCTATATGACTTTCTTACAATATGATTAAGAAAGCCCCTGTGGACCTTAACCTTTTCGTAACCCAAATAAGCATGCCATCCGAAACGGTTGTGAAAGCCTTCAAGATCTAATAAATCTCCATTTTGTAAACTCATCCATTCCTTTAGCCAATTTAGGCAAACCGCATCATAATATAATTTTAAATCGGAGAGTGCCAGTCCCCCTCTATTTTTATTATCTATGAATAATTTGTGTTTAATTCTTGGTGTTTTACTTTGCCAAATGAATCTTGAAAGGTCTTTTTGCCATACTTTAAAACATCCCACCCCTCCAATAATTGGTATCATTTGGTACAGAAAAATAAACTTAGGCATCACATTCATCTTAACCACTGAAATTCTGCTGGATAATGATAATCTTAACCTATTCCAGATTTCTAAATCCCTTTTGATCTCTTTCCAGAGTTTTGTATAATTATCTTTGAATAAATTACTGTTTCTATTCATCAACCAAATTCCCAAATATTTAGTTTTATTCACTATAGTCAATCCTGATATTTCCTGTAGTTTTTCTTTTTCTTGAGCGCACATATTTTATGCTAACGTATTAGTCTTTTTCCTATTCAGCTTGCATCCTGCTACTTTTCCAAATTTCATGATTTTATCTATTATCTTAGGGACGCTTTCTTCCGGGTTTTCTGTAGTTAGGATCAGGTCATCCGCAAAAGCTTTTATCTTATAGGAATTCTTTCCCAAATTTATGCCCTTTATATCTTGATCTTTTCTTACCACTATTGCCAGAATCAGTAAAGTTATGAATAGCAGGGGTGAGAGGGGGCAGCCTTGTCTGGTCCCTTTACTTACATTAAATTCTTCTGTTAATTCATTGTTTATTATCAATTTAGCTATTTGGTTTTCGTAGATTGTGTTAATACCTCTGCCAAATTCCCCCCCAAGTTCTATACTTTTTTCACTCTTTTCATAAACTTCCAGGATACCTTATCAAAAGCCTTTTTCACGTCCACTAGCATTAGGATGGCTTTTTTGTCCAATCTTCCAGATATTCAAGAATGTCTATTACGTTCCGTATATTATTATACATATGTCTGCCTGGTAAGAAACCCATGTGATCTTTGTGAATAATTTCATTCAGTACTTTCTTTAATCTATTGGCAAGAATACGGATACAGTGGTACCCCGCAAGACGAACGCCTCGCGAGACGAAAAACTCGCAAAACGAAAGGTTTTTTCGTTTTCGAGTTGCCTCGCAAGACGAATTTCCCTATGGGCTTGATTCGCAAAACGAAGCTTGCCCCGGGGACAGCGGGTCTTCTCTTTTGAAGCAAGGGGCTGTGGGGAGATAGCGATCTCCCTGCAGCCCCTTGCTGCAAAAGACGTCCGGGGGAAGCGGGGAAGAAGCGCTTCGCTTCCCGCTTCCCCCGGACCTCTTCTGAAGCAAGGGGCTGCAGGGAGATCGCTATCTCCCCCCAGCCCCTTGCTGCAAAAGACGTCCGGGGGAAGCGGGGAAGCGAAGCGCTTCTTCCCCGCTTCCCCCGGACCTCTTCTGAAGCAAGGGGCTGGGGGGAGATCGCTATCTCCCCCCAGCCCCTTGCTGCAAAAGACGTCCGGGGGAAGCGGGGAAGCGAAGCGCTTCTTCCCCGCTTCCCCCGGACGTCTTTTGCAGCAAGGGGCTGCAGGGAGATCGCTATCTCCCCACAGCCCCTTGCTTCAAAAGAGAAGACCCGCTGTCCCCGGGGCAAGCTTCGTTTTGCGAATCAAGCAAAACTTGATCTTTTCTTTTCTTACGTCCGGGGGAAGCGGGGAAGCGAAGCGCTTCTTCCCCGCTTCCCCCGGACCTCTTCTGAAGCAAGGGGCTGCAGGGAGATCGCTATCTCCCCCCAGCCCCTTGCTGCAAAAGACGTCCGGGGGAAGCGGGGAAGCGAAGCGCTTCTTCCCCGCTTCCCCTGGACGTCTTTTGCAGCAAGGGGCTGGGGGGAGATCGCTTCTCCCGGTGCTCCGAAGCCGGGCGGGGGGCAGGGGACACCTCCCGCCGCCGCAGGGACACCTTTTGAAGGCAGGCGGGGGGGAGCAAAGACTTTTGCCCCCCGCCCGCCTTCAGAAGAGGTCCAGGACCTCTTCTGAAGGCTGGCGGGGGGCAAAAGTCTTTGTCCCCCCCTGCCTGCCTTCCCAGGGGCTTTTAAATCGCCCTGGACAGCGGAGAAGTCCTCCGCTGTCCGGGGCGATTTTAAAAGGCCGCCCACCAGCATTTTAAGATCGCCCCAGACAGCGGAGAAGTCCTCCGCTGTCCCGGGGTTTTTTAAAATGCTGGGGGTGGGAAGAAAAGCCCTTGTTCCCCCCCCCCCAGCCTTCAGAAGAGGTCCGGGGACAGACTGTCCCCGGACCTGGTCTGAAGGCGGTTTCCCTAGGAACGCATTAATTGATTTTCAATGCATTCCTATGGGAAACCGTGCATCGCAAGACGAAAAAACCGCAAGACGAAGAGACTTGCGGAACGAATTAATTTCGTCTTGCGAGGCACCACTGTAAATATTTTATAATCATTATTTAATAATGATATGGGTCTATAGTTTTTAACTGATGTTCGATCAGTACCTTGTTTTGGTATTAGCATGATGAATGCTTCTTCCCATATTTTGGGTATTTTTCCTTCTGTTAAAATTCTATTGAGTACTGTTTTCAATGGTTCTGCTAATACATCTTCTAATTTCTTGTAATATACAACTGAGAAGCCATCCTGGCCAGGGGATTTCCCTGTTTTTGCCTTAGATATTCATTGTTGTATCTCCATCATCGTTATTGTTGAATTTAATTGTTCAATTTTCTCACCATGTGTCATTGGTAGTCTATCCTGAGTTACAGTATATATTTTTTCCATTTCTTCCTGATCTTCTTCAGCAAGATACAATTCCTTAATAATTTATAATTTTTTATCTGATTTCTTTAGGTTCATCTATTATTTTCCCTTCTACTATTTTCTCTATCAATTTCTCCTTTCGTCTTTTCTTTCTTAATGCTGTAATGTTTTTAACACTTGATTGGAAGCCGCCCAGATTGTTGTTGTTTTTTTATAGAATTTTTTATTGGTTTTACAAAAAATTTTTATAGACAACACAAACAAATAAGGAAACAAACAAACATGTATAATTTCATATGCTTTTTTTCATAAACCTTACTTCGTCGACTCCCCCAAACCTTCCCTTTCTACATCCCAATTCCCAAAATAATTTCAGCAAATCCTAGCACTTAAATTTATCAGATTTATCCCTTATTCTTTTCTTTTACTTAATCTTTTACACCTGTAAACCCCCTCCCCCCCCTAAAAACCTCAACATTTTAGCTTTCATTCATTTTACAATGTTTCTTAATTTTAAATTTCTTCCAATCTTCATCCGCCGTCTCTTTCCCCTGGTCACGGATTCTGCCAGTCATTTCAGCCAGTCCCATGTAGTCTATCACCTTCATCTGCCATTCTTCCAGAGTGGGTAGATCTTGTGTCTTCCAATACTTTGCGATGAGTATTCTTGCTGCTGTTGTTGCATACATAAAAAATATTCTATCTTTCTTTGGCACCAATTGGCCGACAATGCCCAAGAGAAAGGCCTCTGGTTTCTTAGGGAAAGTACATTTAAGTACCTTTTTCATTTCATTATATATCATTTCCCAGAAAGCCTTAATCTTCGGGCACGTCCACCAAAGGTGATAAAAGGTACCTTCAGTTTCTTTGCATTTCCAACATTTATTATCAGGCAAATGGTATATTTTTGCTAGCTTGACTGGGGTCATGTACCACCTGTAAATCATTTTCATAATATTCTCTCTTAAGGCATTACATGTCGTAAATTTTATACCAGTGGTCCACAACTGTTCCCAGTCTGCAAACATAATGTTATAACCAATGTCCTGTGCCCACTTAATCATAGCTGACTTGACTGTTTCATCTTGTGTATTCCATTTCAGCAACAAGTTATACATTCTAGACAAATTCTTAGCATTGGGCTCTAACAATTCTGTTTCTAATTTTGATTTCTCCACCTGGAAGCCAATTTTCCTGTCTTGTTTATAAACCTCCATTATTTGGTAATAATGGAGCCAATCTCGTACCTTGGTCTTCATAGAATCATAGAATCATAGAGTTGGAAGAGACCACAAGGGCCATCGAGTCCAACCCCCTGCCAAGCAGGAAACACCATCAGAGCACTCCTGACATATGGTTGTCAAGCCTCTGCTTAAAGACCTCCAAAGAAGGAGACTCCACCACACTCCTTGGCAGCAAGTTCCACTGTCCAACAGCTCTTACTGTCAGGAAGTTCTTCCTAATGTTTAGGTGGAATCTTCTTTCTTGTAGTTTGGATCCATTGCTCCGTGTCCGCTTCTCTGGAGCAGCAGAAAACAACCTTTCTCCCTCCTCTATGTGACATCCTTTTATATATTTGAACATGGCTATCATATCACCCCTTAACCTCCTCTTCTCCAGGCTAAACATGCCCAGCTCCCTTAGCCGTTCCTCATAAGGCATAGTTTCCAGGCCTTTGACCATTTTGGTTGCCCTCTTCTGGACACGTTCCAGCTTGTCAGTGTCCTTCTTGAATTGTGGTACCCAGAACTGGACACAGTACTCCAGGTGAGGTCTGACCAGAGCAGAATACAGTGGCACTATTACTTCCCTTGATCTAGATGCTATGTTCCTATTGATGCAGCCCAGAATTGCATTGGCTTTTTTAGCTGCCGCGTCACACTGTTGGCTCATGTCAAGTTTGTGGTCAACCAAGACTCCTAGATCCTTTTCACATGTACTGCTCTCAAGCCAGGTGTCACCCATCTTGTGTCTCTCATTTTTTTGCCCAAGTGCAATACTTTACATTTCTCCCTGTTAAAATTCATCTTGTTTGCTTTTGCCCAGTTTTCTAATCTGTCAAGGTCGTTTTGAAGTGTGATCCTGTCCTCTGGGGTGTTAGCCACCCCTCCCAGTTTGGTGTCATCTGCAAATTTGATCAGGATGCCCTTGAGTCCATCATCCAAGTCGTTGATAAAGATGTTGAATAAGACCGGGCCCAAGACAGAACCCTGTGGCACCCCACTAGTCACTCTTCTCCAGGATGAAGTGGAACCATTGATGAGCACCCTTTGGGTTCAGTCAGTCAGCCAGTTACAAATCCACTGAGTGGTAGCATAGTCAAGACCGCATTTTACCAGCTTCTTTACAAGAATATCATGGGGCACCTTGTCAAATGCCTTGCTGAAATCAAGGTAGGCTACATCCACTGCGTTCCCTTCATCTACCAGGCTTGTAATTCTGTCAAAAAACGAGATCAGGTTAGTCTGACATGACTTATTTTTCAGAAATCCATGCTGACTGTTGGTGATCACAGCATTCCTTTCTAGGTGCTCACAGACTGTTTGCTTAATGATCTGCTCCAGAATCTTCCCTGGTATTGATGTCAGACTGACTGGGCGGTAATTATTTGGGTCCTTTCTTCCCCCCCTTTTGAAAATAGGGACAACATTTGCCCTCCTCCAGTCTGCCGGGACTTCGCCTGTTCTCCAGGAATTCTCAAAGATGACTGCCAGTGGTTCTGAAATCACATCTGCCAGTTCTTTTAATACTCTTGGATGCAGTTCATCTGGCCCTGGAGACTTGAATACATCTAAACTAGCCAAGTATTCTTGTACTATCTCCTTGGTTATTCTGAGCTGTGTTTCCTTTGCTGAATCATTTGCTCCAAATTCTTCAGGTCGGGCATTGTTTTCTTTATCGGAGAAGACTGAGGCAAAGAAGGCATTGAGGAGTTCAGCCCTTTCTGTGTCCCCTGTTTGCATTTCACCATCTTCTCCTCTGAGTGACCCCACTGTTTCTTTGTTCTTCCTTTTGCTACGGACATACCCATAAAAGCCTTTTTTGTTGCTTTTAACCTCTCTAGCAAGCCTGAGTTCATTCTGTGCTTTAGCTTTTCTGACTTGGTGTCTACACGTGCTGGCTATTTGTTTGAATTCCTCTTTGGTGGTTTCCCCCCTTTTCCATTTTTTGTACACATCCTTTTTTAATCTTAACTCAGTTAAAAGTTCTTTTAGATAGCCACCCTGGCTTCTTTAAACACCTTCCATGTTTCCGTCTCATTGGTATTGCCTGACGTTGTGCTTTTACTATCTCCCTCTTAACAAACTCCCAGCCATCATGAACTCCCTTTCCTTTTAGTATTACTGTCCATGGGATCTCACCCAGCACTTCCCTAAGTTTTATGAAGTCGGCTTTCTTAAAGTCAAGAAATTGAGTCCTGGTATGCCTGGCTTGCTCCTTTCCGCTGTATAGTAAACTTCAGAAGAGCATGATTACATAGTTTAGATGTATTCAAGTCTCCAGGGCCACATGAACTGCATCCAAGAGTATTAAAAGAACTGGCAGATGTGATCTCAGAACCACTGGCAGTCATCTTTGAGAATTCCTGGAGAACAGGCAAAGTCCCGGCAGACTGGAGGAGGGCAAATGTTGTCCCTATTTTCAAAAAGGGGAAAAGAGAGGACCCAAATAATTACCGCCCAGTCAGTCTGACATCAATAGCAGGGAAGATTCTGGAGCAGATCATTAAGCAAACAGTCTGTGAGCACCTAGAAAGGAATGCTGTGATCACCAATAGTCAGCATGGATTTCTGAAAAATAAGTCATGTCAGACTAACCTGATCTCGTTTTTTGACAGAATTACAAGCCTGGTAGATGAAGGGAACGCAGTGGATGTAGCCTACCTTGATTTCAGCAAGGCATTTGACAAGGTGCCCCATGATATTCTTGTAAAGAAGCTGGTAAAATGCGGTCTTGACTATGCTACCACTCAGTGGATTTGTAACTGGCTGACTGACCGAACCCAAAGGGTGCTCATCAATGGTTCCTCTTCATCCTGGAGAAGAGTGACTAGTGGGGTGCCACAGGGTTCTGTCTTGGGCCCGGTCTTATTCAACATCTTTATCAACGACTTGGATGATGGACTCAAGGGCATCCTGATCAAATTTGCAGATGACACCAAACTGGGAGGGGTGGCTAACACCCCAGAGGACAGGATCACACTTCAAAACGACCTTGACAGATTAGAGAACTGGGCAAAAATAAACAAGATGAATTTTAACAGGGAGAAATGTAAAGTATTGCACTTGGGCAAAAAAAATGAGAGGCACAAATACAAGATGGGTGACACCTGGCTTGAGAGCAGTACATGTGAAAAGGATCTAGGAGTCTTGGTTGACCACAAACTTGACATGAGCCAACAGTGTGACGCGGCAGCTAAAAAAGCCAATGCAATTCTGGGCTGCATCAATAGGAGTATAGCATCTAGATCAAGGGAAGTAATAGTGCCACTGTATTCTGCTCTGGTCAGACCACACCTGGAGTACTGTGTCCAGTTCTGGGCACCACAATTCAAGAAGGACACTGACAAACTGGAACGTGTCCAGAGGAGGGCAACCAAAATGGTCAAAGGCCTGGAAACGATGCCGTATGAGGAACGGCTAAGGGAGCTGGGCATGTTTAGCCTGGAGAAGAGGAGGTTAAGGGGTGATATGATAGCCATGTTCAAATATATAAAAGGATGTCACATAGAGGAGGGAGAAAGGTTGTTTTCTGCTGCTCCAGAGAAGCGGACACGGAGCAATGGATCCAAACTACAAGAAAGAAGATTCCACCTAAACATTAGGAAGAACTTCCTGACAGTAAGAGCTGTTCGACAGTGGAATTTGCTGCCAAGGAGTGTGGTGGAGTCTCCTACTTTGGAGGTCTTTAAGCAGAGGCTTGACAACCATATGTCAGGAGTGCTCTGATGGTGTTTCCTGCTTGGCAGGGGGTTGGACTCGATGGCCCTTGTGGTCTCTTCCAACTCTATGATTCTATGATTCTATGATCACTCGAGCCTAATGATCCTTCCACTTCTACCCCACTAACCATGTCATCAACATTGGTTAGGACCAGATCTAAAATGGCTGTTCCTCTTGTTGCTTCTCCCACTTTCTGGACAATGAAGTTGTCTGCAAGGCCAGTGAGGAATCTGTTTGACCTTATGCTCTTGGCTGAGTTTGACATCCAACAAATATCCGGGTAATTGAAGTCCCCCATTACTACTATCTCCCTTCCTTTTGCATGCTTGGCCATCTGTTCCAGGAAGGCATCATCTATGTCCTCCGTTTGGCTTGGGGATCTATAGTAAACTCCCACAATGAGATCTCTGTTATTCTTCTCTCCCTTAATTTTGACCCAAATGCTCTCACTTTGGCTTTGAGGTTCTAAATCTTGGATCTCTTCACAGGTATACACATCCCTGACATATAACGCCACTCCTCCTCCTTTCTTGTCTGGTCTGTTTCTCTGAAATAGATTGTATCCCCCCATTATTACATTCCAACCGTGGGACTTATCCCACCAGGTTTCAGTGATGCCTATTATGTCATATTTAGTTTGCTGTACCAAGAGCTCCAGCTCATCTTGTTTATTTCCCATGCTTTGTACAGACATTGAAGTCCATTAATCATTCCCCCGTGTCTCTTATTTAAGGATTTTTTCCTCCCACCACTAGGTCTGCGTGCTGTTTGCTCCATTTGGTCTATGACATTTGGATGATCATCTTCATCAATTGATAGACTCCTACCTTCAGGAGCACTGTCTCCCTCCCCCACATTAGTCAGTTTAAAGCCCTCCTGATGAGGTTTCTGAGATTTTTGGCAAAAACATTTCTCCCAACCGTTGTGAGGTGCAGCCCATCGCTTTCTCATGACTCTGTAGTTTCAATTTGTCACCCTCTTGTTCCAAAATTTCCCAATACTTTGGCCATTTGGCCTCCATATTGAGTTTTTTCACAGCTTTAGCCTCCAATGGCGATAGCCATCTAGGAGTTTTGTTTTCCATCAAACCTTTATATCTAATCCAGACATTATATAATGCTTTTCTAACAATATGGTTTTTAAAGGCCTTATGCACTTTGACTTTGTCATACCATAGATATGCATGCCATCCAAATACATTATTAAAACCTTCTATATCCAAGATATCTGTATTCTCAAGGAGCATCCATTCTTTCATCCAGCAGAACGCTGCTGATTCATAATATAATTTTAGGTCCGGCAGGGCAAATCCCCCTCTTTGCATCCGTTAAAATCTTAAATTTTATTCTGTGGAAGCCGCCCAGATTGGCTGGGGAAACTCAGCCAGATGGGCGGGGTGTAAATAAATTATTATTATTATTATTATTATTATTATTATTATTATTATTATTATTATTATTATTATTATTATTTAATAATAAGAAGAAGAAGGCAACCTGCCTTATATTTAATAATAATAATAATAACAACAATAAGGCAGCCTGCCTTATTTGCGAATTCAATTTTTTTTGGTCTTGCCCTCATTATCTTTTGCTCAATTTCCTCGTTCAAAATCATGGAGATTTGCTTTTGAAGTATTAGAGAAGGTTTTGAAAGAAATAAGAGATAACGAGAAGGAATTGGCTAAAAATCTGATGGAGGAAGGGCCAAGAAATAATATTAAGATACTTCAAACGCAAATCTCCATGATTTTGAACGAGGAAATTGAGCAAAAGATAATGAGGGCAAGACAAAAAAAAAAAAAAAAATTCCTTTGAATTATATTTTGTTGAATGAAGAAGCCTCGCATAACTGCCTTGCTTGCATCCCAGACGGTGTTGATATCTGTTCCCTTATTCAAATTAAATTCAAAATATTCTCTTAAAATTCCTTTTGCTTTTTCTAGTAATTTTTCAGCATTAAGAATGAATTCATTAATTCTCAATCTTCTTACTGTACAGTGGTGCCTCGCAAGACGAAATTAATTCGTTCCGCAAGTTTTTTCTTCTTGCGGGTTTTTCGTCTTGCGAAGCACGGTTTCCCATAGGAATGCATTGAAAATCAATTAATGCGTTCCTAGGGAAACCGCTTGCCAGGCTGGCGGTGCGGAGAAGGGCTTTTCTCCGCACCGCAAGCCTTCAGGACAGGTACGGGCACAGAGGGGAAGGGGCGCAGTGCTTTCCCTCTGTTCCCGGGGCTTGCGTGGGAGGAGGGTTTTTCCTCCCCACCGCCAACATTCAGAACAGCATTCTGAATGTTGGCGGTGGGAAGGAAAACCCTCCTCCCACCCCAAGTCTTCAGGAAAGCCATCCGATGCCGCGCGGCGGGAGGAGGCTTTCCCCCTCCGCCGCCCAGCATCGGAGCTTCGTCCCGATGCCGCGCGGCGGGAGGAGGCTTTCCCCCTCCGCCGCCCGGCATCGGAGCTTCGTCCCGATGCCGCGCGGCGGGAGGAGGCTTTCCCCCTCCGCCGCCCGGCATCGGAGCCTCGTCCCGATGCCGCGCGGCGGGAGGAGACGTTCCCCCTCCGCCGCCCAGCATCGGAGCCTCGTCCCGATGCCGCGCGGCGGGAGGAGACGTTCCCCCTCCGCCGCCCGGCATCGGAGCTTCGTCCCGATGCCGCGCGGCGGGAGGAGACGTTCCCCCTCCGCCGCCCAGCATCGGAGCCTCGTCCCGATGCCGCGCGGGAGGAGGTCCGAGGACAGTGGGGAAGACGCGCTGCGCTTCCCCGCTGTCCCGGAGATTTCCCTATGGGCTTTCGTCTTGCGAAGCAAGCCCATAGGGAAATTCGTTTTGCGAAGCGCCTCCAAAACGGAAAACCCTTTCGTCTAGCGGGTTTTCCGTCTTGCGAGGCGTTCGTCTTGCGGGGTACCACTGTATTCCTTCCTTCATTTCTAAAGGAATTGGATTATGATCAGATATTGTCTTTGAATAAATTTCAGCCTTCTTACATTTTAATAATATTTCTTTTGATACCCATATAGCATCTATTCTTCCCACTGATTTTTTTTTTGCTTCTGAATGATATGTGAATTTTCATTTGGATGTTTAGCCCTCCAAATGTCTCATAAGTCTAGGTTTTCTACTAGCTGCAGGAATTTTATTGGCAACCTGTCTCTCGTGTTGTCATATCCATCTCCAATGAAGTAACTCCATAAAGGTCTCCCATTAATATAATCTTTTGATCACTAAATTCCAACAATTTATCTTCCAACTTCTTATAAAATTCCACTTTTTTATCATTTGGTGCGTATATTCCCACTATAATTATTTTTTCCTTGGTTTGTGACTTTTATCGCCATCATCCTCCCTTCTTCTCTGAAAACCTGCTCTGAATTTAGTTCTTTTTTTACCACATCCAAGGAAATAAACCCATCCCCCATTTTTTTAATTAACTAACACCTTCTATGTTTTCTTGTAACATGTGTTTTCTGTAAGCAAATTATATCCCATCTATTTTTTTAAAGTAACTTGTCAGGGAACTGCTATCGGCTCAGGGGCGAGAGGGTAAAAGCCGGATGGATTACAGAGAGCCCCCAAAGATCATGGGAAGCAGCACCTCCTTAGCGGAGGAGAGTAACCACGCCTCCAGTGGAGAGGAGCTTCAGGGCTCGGGGGAGGCGAGGCGGTGCCAGGACACCTTGCCTGAGCAAAGCGGGGAGGAGAGAGGGCCTCCATTGCCCATGCCCTCCCTGCGCAGTAGGCTTCCGTGCCGAGAGGGGAGGTGCAGATTGGGCGCCAAGAAACTACTCTGCTGGGGAAGGTTTAGATTCAGCCAGTGAATGAGCGAGCCACGGAATAGTGGCGCTCTGCATGGTGAAGGTTTTTTGGCACCAATAATGAGGCTTTACAGCTGACCAGGGAGGCATTTGCCTGATTGCTCTTGAGTAACCCCCTGAAATCCTTACATAACTGTTCCACCTTGTTTCTTTTAGTCTTATTGTTTAAGCCGTTAACATTCCATGAAATGATTTTGAGGTCCATTGAATTATGAATTGTCAACACCTTTATTTTAGTATCTTATATTGATCAGCTTAAGTGTTTTTGGGCAGGCAAAATTATTAAGGGACTAGTGAAATTCTCCTATGAAGAAATGTTACAATAGTGGAGGGGTCTTGTTTGAGGGGCAGGAAGTGAATAAAATGTATAAAATTATCATGCTGTGGAGAAGCTTTTATATAAACAGTTTAGGGCTGAGCTTTGGCAGTGAAATATTTCCCAATGATCCTTTCAGTTGTGGGAAAATTCTGATGAGCAGCAGCATCTAGCAGTCCTTGGCATGGAGAAAGTGGTGGGTGGAGTTTGAGACCCCCATTTGCAGCCTGAGGGGTTTGACACACAGTCAGGGACATGTTTTACCCACTCCTACAGGGGAGGGAAGGAGGGAGCCCCTCTGAATTAGAGAAATTCCTGCAAGGTGCTCCTGTCTCCGTAGTGAATGGCAGGAATAGTTCCAAAGGTTGTGGGGCAATCTTCTGGAGAACAAGATTGCTACCAGATTAAAATCTGGTAGCAAACCTGCTCTCTCCTGGCCCAGGAGTTTGTTATGAGTTTGTAAGTGCAAGACACTCTAAAATCCAGATCAAGTTAGTCTTAGAATTGAATTAAAATTGAATTAAAATTGAGTTAAAACTGCGTGTCGGACTTCCACATATCAGAATCTTGTTGTTGTTTAGTCGTTTAGTCGTGTCCGACTCTTCGTGACCCCATGGACCAGAGCACGCCAGGCACTTCTGTCCTCCACTGCCTCCCGCAGTTTGATCAAACTCATGCTAGTAGCTTCAAGAACACCATCCAACCATCTCATTCTCTGTCGTCCCCTTCTCCTTGTGCCCTCCATCTTTCCCAACATCAGGGTCTTTTCCAGGGAGTCCTCTCTTCTCATGAGGTGGCCAAAGTATTGGAGCCTCAGCTTCACGATCTGTCCTTCCAGTGAGCACTCAGGGCTGATTTCCTTCAGAATGGAGAGGTTTGATCTTCTTGCAGTCCATGGGACTCTCAAGAATCTCCTCCAGCACCATAATTCAAAAGCATCAATTCTTCGGCGATCAGCCTTCTTTATGGTCCAGCTCTCACTTCCATACATCACTACTGGGAAAACCATGGCTTTTACTATACGGACCTTTGTTGGCAAGGTGATGTCTCTGCTTTTTAAGATGTTGTCTAGGTTTGCCATCGCCTTTCTCCCAAGGAGCAGGCGTCTTTTAATTTCGTGACTGCTGTTACCATCTGCACTGATCATGGAGCCCAAGAAAGTAAAATCTCTCACTGCCTCCATTTCTTCCCCATCTATTTGCCAGGAGGTGATGGGCCCAGTGGCCATGATCTTCGTTTTTTTGATGTTGAGCTTCAGACCATATTTTGCGCTCTCCTCTTTCACCCTCATTAAAAGGTTCTTTAATTCCTCTTCACTTTCTGCCATCAAGGTTGTGTCATCTGCATATCTGAGGTTGTTGATATTTCTTCCGGCAATCTTAATTCCGGCTTGGGATTCATCCAGCCCAGCCTTTCGCATGATGAATTCTGCATATAAGTTAAATAAGCAGGGAGACAATATACAGCCTTGCCGTACTCCTTTCCCAATTTGGAACCAATCAGTTGTTCCATGTCCAGTTCTAACTGTAGCTTCTTGTCCCACATAGAGATTTCGCAGGAGACAGATGAGGTGATCAGGCACTCCCATTTCTTTAAGAACTTGCCATAGTTTGCTGTGGTCAACACAGTCAAAGGCTTTTGCATAGTCAATGAAGCAGAAGTAGATGTCTTTCTGGAACTCTCTGGCTTTCTCCATAATCCAGCACATGTTTGCAATTTGGTCTCTGGTTCCTCTGCCTCTTCTAAATCCAGCTTGCACTTCTGGGAGTTCTCGGTCCACATACTGCTTGAGCCTTCCTTGTAGAATTTTAAGCATAACCTTGCTAGCATGTGAAATGAGTGAAATTGTGCGGTAGTTGGAGCATTGATCTTCTCCAATCCTCTGGCCACTGCTGAGTTTTCCAAACTTGCTGGCATATTGAGTGTAGCACCTTAACAGCATCATCTTTTAAAATTTTAAACAGTTCAGCTGGAATACCATCACTTCCACTGGCCTTGTTATTTGCAGTGCTTTCTAAGGCCCATTTGACTTCACTCTCCAGGATGTCTGGCTCAAGGTCAGCAACCACACTACCTGGGGTGTACGAGACATCCATATCTTTCTGGTATAATTCCTCTGTGTATTCTTGCCACCTCTTCTTGATGTCTTCTGCTTCAGTTAGATCTTTACCACTTTTGTCCTTTATTATGGTAATCTTTGTACGAAATGTTCCTTTCATATTTCCGATTTTCTTGAACAGATCTCTGGTTCTTCCCATTCTGTTGCTTTCCTCTATTTCTTTGCATTGCTCGTTTAAGAAGGCCTTCTTGTCTCTCCTTGCTGTTCTTTGGAAATCTGCATTCAATTTCCTGTATCTTTCACTATCTCCCTCGCATTTTGCTTGCCTTCTCTCCTCCGCTATTTGTAAGGCCTCGTTGGACAGCCACTTTGCTTTCTTGCATTTCTTTTTCATTGGGATGGTTTTAGTTGCTGCCTCCTGTATAATGTTGCGAGCCTCCATCCATAGTTCTTCAGGCACTCTGTCCAGCAAATCTAAATCCTTAAACCTGTTCCTCACTTCCACTGTGTATTCATAAGGGATTTGGTTTAGATTGTATCTTACCTGTCCAGTGGTTTTTCCTACTTTCTTCAGTTTAAGCTTGAATTTTGCTATAAGGAGCTGATGATCTGAGCCACAGTCAGCTCCAGGTCTTGTTTTTGCTGACTGTATAGAGCTTCTCCATCTTTGGCTGCAGAGAATATAATCAATCTGATTTCGATGTTGCCCATCTGGGGATGTCCATGTGTAGAGTCGTCTCTTGTGTTGTTGGAAAAGCGTGTTTGTGATGACCAGCTTGTTCTCTTGACAGAACTCTATTAGCCTTTGCCCTGCTTCGTTTTGATCTCCAAGGCCAAACTTGCCAGTTGTTCCTTTTATCTCTTGATTCCCTACTTTAGCATTCCAATCCCCTATAATGAGCAGAACATCCTTCTTTGGTGTCACTTCGATAAGGTTTTGTAAGTCTTCATAGAACTGGTCAATTTCAGTTTCTTCAGCACCAGTAGTTGGTGCATAAACTTGGATTACTGTGATGTTAAAAGGTCTGCCTTGGATTCGTATCGAGATCATTCTATCATTTTTGAGACTGCATCCCAGTACAGCTTTCGCCACTCTTTTGTTGACTATGAGGGCCACTCCATTTCTCTTACGGGTAGCTGTGTCAGACACCTCTTTAAACCAAGGGAATTGTTAATAGTGCTAGAAGTTAATTAAATCAAGCTCGTTAGCATAGTCCTGCATTAATACAAAGGATCAAGGGATCCTTCCTTCAACGGATAGTTAGTTTAAAAGACAATGCCAGTGTTTTAGGTTAGAGTTCAGGTAGGCGTTATGCAACGGAGATAGGAAGCAGCAAACTGGAGAGAGCCAGGAGCCAAGTTTGAGAGCCATGTTTGAGGTCTGCTTAAAGTTCAAAGGTGCTGGAGCTATGGGAGAAGGCAGAACCTCCTGGGGGATGAATGCTGGGAGCCCCTCCATTGTAGACTCAGGTGATAAGGTAAAGGTAAAGGGACCCCTGACCATTAGGTCCAGTCATGGCCAACTCTGGGGTTGCAGCGCTCATCTCACTTTCTTGGCCAAGGGAGCTGGCCGACAGCTTCCGGGTCATGTGGTCAGCATGTCTAAGCCGCTTCTGGCAAACCAGAGCAGCGCACGGAAACGCCGTTTACCTTCTCACCAGAGCAGTACCTATTTATCTACTTGCACTTTGACGTTCTTTTGAACTGCTAGGTTAGCAGGAGCAGGGACCGAACAACGGGAGTTCACCCCGTCCCAGGGATTCAAACCGCCGACTTTGCAATCAGGAAGCCCTAGGCTCTGTGGTTTAACCCACAGTGCCACCTGTGTCCCTTGACTCAGGTAGTATATCTGTGTAAATAGACCATAGATCATAAAGACACCAGTCTCCACTGTGCCTCATTTCCAAAAGTACCTGGAACCCCTGGAATCTCACCCTGCTGTGTGGATTGGGGTGGCATGTAACAATATGTTGTTCAAGAGTTGAAGGCCCAAAGATGTTTTGGAGGGGGGTCATCATGGCAAAGTGAGCTAAGAGACTGCTCAGTATTGTCAGATAACACCTTCCATTTCTGTCTTCTGTCTTTTTATGCCAAAGCTCTGGAGAGGCTATGGATGTCATGTTGGGGTGGCAAGTTCAACTCAGAGATATTGAGATATCAGAGATATTGTTCCCTAACTGGAAAGAAGGAGGTTAAAGGGGACAAGAAGCCCAGAAACTCTGTGACTGAGCAGCAGAGCAAGAAGAATTGGGGAAGACTCACTAGGAGAGAGAGGGTAGCCAAGGCAGACCTGTCTCTCATACCACATACTTCTGCTGCTGGAGAATCTTGTTTGTTATATACAGTGGTGCCCCGCAAGACGAATGCCTCGCAAGACGAAAAACCCGCTAGATGAAAGGGTTTTCCGTTTTGGAGGCGCTTCGCAAAACGAATTTCCCTATGGGCTTCCTTCGCAAGACGAAAGCCCATAGGGAAATCTCCGGGACAGCGGGGAAGCGCAGCGCGTCTTCCCCACTGTCCTCGGACCTCCTCCGAAGGCTAGCGGTGGGGCGGAAAGCCCTTCTCCCCGCGCCAGCCTTCGGAAGGCTCCTCCGAAGGCTGGCGGTGGGGAGAAAAGCCCTTCTCCCCGAGCCAGCCTTCAGAAGGTTCCTCCGAAGGCTGGCGGTGGGGAGAAAAGCCCTTCTTCCCGAGCCAACCTTCGGAAGGCTCCTCCGAAGGCTGGCGGTGGGGAGAAAAGCCCTTCTTCCCGCGCCAGCCTTCGGAAGGCTCCTCCGAAGGCTGGCAGTGGGGCGGAAAGCCCTTCTCCCCGCGCCAGCCTTCGGAAGGCTCCTCCGAAGGCTGGCGGTGGGGCGGAAAGCCCTTCTCCCCACGCCAGCCTTCGGATGTCTGTCCTGAAGACTTGCGGTGGGAGGAGGGTTTTCCTTCCCACCGCCAACATTCAGAATGCTGTTCTGAATGTTGGCGGTGGGGAGGAAAAACCCTCCTCCCACCGCAAGCCCCGGGAACAGAGGAGAAGCGCTGCGCCCCTTCCCCTCTGTTCCCGTACCTGTCCTGAAGGCTTGCGGTGGGGAGAAAAGCCCTTCTCCGCACCGCCAGCCTGGCAAGCGGTTTCCATAGGAACGCATTAATTGATTTTCAATGCATTCCTATGGGAAACCGTGCTTTGCAAGACGAAAAACTCGCAAGAAGAAAAAACTTGCGGAACGAATTAATTTCGTCTTGCGAGGCACCACTGTAATTGAATATAGACTGAATGAAGTTGTGCTTCATACATCCATGTTATTTTCTGTCTTCTAGGTCGAGAACAATTTCATGGACTTGGATCTATGTACTGCAGAGGAGCAGCAGCTGTTATCCTCACTTACGATGTAACCAACTTGCAGAGCATCTTGGAACTTGAGGATCGGTTCCTGGCCTTGACAGACACTGCCAGTGCAGACTGCATCTTTGCTATTGTTGGGAACAAAGTGGATCTCACAGATGCTTTTGCCTTTTTGCCAGAAACAGAAGGTGAACGTCAGTCCCCCGAGCAGCCCATCAACAGTCTCATTTCTACCAAGTTGAGAAAACAAGTCCATATGAGTGATGCCATAGCACTTTATAAGAAGATCCTAAAATACAAAATGTTGGATGAGAAGAATGCTCCAGCAGCAGAAAAAATGTGTTTTGAAACTAGTGCAAAAACAGGGTATAAAGTGGACCACGTATTTGAAACTGTATTTGAGATGGTAGTTCCAGTAATTTTGCAGCAGAAAACTGAAGGGTCACTGCAAACTGTAGATTTAAATAATATCAAGACAACTAAAAACATACAATCCAGCTGTTGCAAATAAACAACAAATGAAGGATATATAAAAAATATAAAGGTGAACTAGATCAACTACTTTTTTGGCATAATAGATCTATGAAACTGAACTTGATTAATAGAATGGCAAACACTTCATTGGGGAAGGTTTGAAACAATGGCATAAAATTTGACTTTAAAGCAATTATTTAAAACTTCTATATTCAGCTGAGTGTGATTTATCCACATTAAATATGTTATACTCATCTGTCTACTGTTTTTCACATTCATCTGTCCTGTCCATTTTAGTAGTGCCAATATTTTTGCCTACAAAAAATGCTAAATTGTACTGACTAGAAACAAGTTAGTACAAGTGCTAAGCAAGTACTAACTAGAAAAGACTGATGTGCATATATAGAGTTCAGGAACAGAAAAAAATAGTTTCTTAGAACCATAAATTGTAGAGTTGGGTGCTTTGGATATGTAGCCATCCTGATTCAAACTAGTTAACCCCACACACTTCATTCTCATAGCTGTAAGGATGGAGCCACAATTGGAAGGGAAAAGTCCCACACACTTCTGTCAGCATAATGTACAAGAGCGACGAGAATTTAGAAAGCTAGCTGTAATCTTAGTCTGGAACAGGGGTCTGCAACCCGCGGCTCCGGAGCCGCATGTGGCTTTGCCGCGGCTCCGGGGCGGATACTAGCGAGGGGAGGAGGCGCATTGTGCGCCCTGACACTCCCCACTGTGGCGGGCGCGGTACTGGCTGTGACGTCGCATGGGGGCGGTGCGTGCGTTAGTCACGCACCGTCCCGACGTCACCTTCCCGCCTGCCCACCCCATTGTAAGGGGCATGTAAGCTGGTCACTGCATTGAAAGGGGGCATGTACGCTGGTCACTGTTTTGAAGGGGAGTGAAGAACACACACACAAAAAAAGGTAACTTGTTAATTTAACGTTTATTTCTATGAGGAGGAGTAATTCTGAGGGGTCAAACAAAGAAATGATAAAAAGTGACAAAAAAGTTATTTTTATAATGACGAGTTTTGCGGCTCCCAGTTTTTTTCCCCTTTGGAAACGGTTCCAAGTGGCTCTTTTTGTCTTAAAGGTTGCAGACCCCTGGTCTGGAAGGTTAACAAAACCTTTATCGCCATGTGTCACATTTCAAACCCAAGAACCCCCCCCCCCCAAGTTTGTTTAGGATCTTTATCAGGTCATGAGAATTTGTACCCGCCTATAATTATATAAGATAAGTTTTGTATTTTTTAGAGTTACTGGGGATGGCATTCCGATGGAACTGCTCAGATATGCTGTGGTTACCTATATAAAACACTATGTGAATTCAAGCAAGACTAGCTAGGAGCACCTGCAGCTTTTGATATTGACCATGGTATTGTCTTGGATTGGCACCATGGAATGGACATTGATCTTACTATCTACCTACGTTTCTTTGAGGCAGAAGTAAAACAGAATGAAAGGGAGCCAGCCCTTTCAATCTGTTTTACTTCTGCCTCAAAGCGGACACGGAGCAATGGATCCAAACTACAAGAAAGAAGATTCCACCTAAACATTAGGAAGAACTTCCTGACAGTAAGAGCTGTTCGACAGTGGAATTTGCTGCCAAGGAGTGTGGTGGAGTCTCCTACTTTGGAGGTCTTTAAGCAGAGGCTTGACAACCATATGTCAGGAGTGCTCTGATGGTGTTTCCTGCTTGGAGGGGGTTGGACTCGATGGCCCTTGTGGTCTCTTCCAACTCTATGATTCTATGATTCTATGATTCTATTTCCTTTAAAGTCTACTTCTGCCTTTGTCCACCAGGTGGAGCAAGAGGACATAACCCTCCGCTGGCAAAGTCACAGGTCACTCCACAAAACCTTGCTCTTGGCTGCAACTCACGGCCAGTGAGAGAAGGGAGCGCTGAAGTAGGAGCCTTGAAGGAGCAAAGTGAGTGGCTGCAAGCGTCACCTTCACACTGCCTTGCTAAACCAAGGTTTGGTTCAGCATGCAGTGTGAACCAGCCCTAAGTACCATTGTTAGAATCATAGAGGAGGAGGAGTAGTTTGGATTTGATATCCCGCCTTTCACTCCCTTTAAGGAGTCTCAAAGCGGCTAACATTCTCCTTTCCCTTCCTCCTGCACAACAAACACTCTGTGAGGTGAGTGGGGCTGAGAGACTTCAGAGAAGTGTGACTAGCCCAAGGTCACCCAGCAGCTGCAAGTGGAGGAGCGGAGACGCGAACCAGGTTCCCCAGATTACGAGACTACCACTCTTAACCACCACAGTTGGAAGAGACCACAAGGACCATTGAGTCCAACCCCCTGCCAAGCAGGAAACACTATCAGAGCACTCCTGACATATGGTGGTCAAGCCTCTGCTTAAAGACCTCCAAAGGAGGAGACTCCACCACACTCCTTGGCAGCAAGTTCCACTGTCCAACAGCTCTTACTGTCAGGAAGTTCTTCCTAATGTTTAGGTGGAATCTTCTTTCTTGTAGTTTGGATCCATTGCTCCGTGTCCGCTTCTCTGGAGCAGCAGAAAACAACCTTTCTCCCTCCTCTATGTGACATCCTTTTATATATTTGAACATGGCTATCATATCACCCCTTAATCTCCTCCTCTCCAGGCTAAACATGCCCAGCTCCCTTAGCCGTTCCTCATAAGGCATCGTTTCCAGGCCTTTGACCATTTTGGTTGCCCTCCTCTGGACACGTTCCAGTTTGTCAGTGTCCTTCTTGAACTGTGGTGCCCAGAACTGGACACAGTACTCCAGGTGAGGTCTGACCAGAGCAGAATACAGTGGCACTATTACTTCCCTTGATCTAGATGCTATACTCCTATTGATGCAGCCCAGAATTGCATTGGCTTTTTTAGCTGCCGCATCACACTGTTGGCTCATGTCAGGTTTGTGGTCAACCAAGACTCCTAGATCCTTTTCACATGTACTGCTCTCAAGCCAGGTGTCACCCATCTTGTATTTGTGCCTCTCATTTTTTTTGCCCAAGTGCAATACTTTATATTTCTCCCTGTTAAAATTCATCTTGTTTGTTTTTGCTCAGTTCTCTAATCTGTCAAGGTCTAATCTGTTATATGTTAATATAACAGAAGAAGTTGCTACGTGCCAGAGGGCAAATTGGCCTCCATTCTCTCCCCTGGCTGGTAGTGAGAAAGCTAAAAGCCAGTGTGTGAGAGAGCTGAGAGCTAGAAGCAGGCAGAGGCTGGAGAGAGAGAGCCATGGGTGCGACTATGAGAGAAACAAGATCTTTTGGAGTGTTAAGGCTGTGAGCCCCTCCAGCTTAAGCTCAGGTTGAATATATGTGTAGATAAACCATGTATCATAAAAAAAATTGTCCAGTAGCACCTTAGAGACCAACTAAGTGTGCATGCACACAAAGGCTTATACTCAGAACAAACTTAGTTGGTCTCTAAGGTGCTACTGGACATTTTTTCCTCCCGACTGTGTCAGACCAACACGGCTACCTACTTGAATCATATATCATAAAGGCACCAGTCTCCAACATCCCTCATTCGGAGGAAATCAAACCTGGAGTAAGTGCCTGGAACCCCTGGAATCTTGCACCACTTGGAGTTTGGCATGGTGTACAACAATATTTAGACACACAAGCTAAATATGCTCATTGGCTAGATTGTGAAAACAGTAGTAAAACCCCTATGGCTTGGTGGGTTTGCAAGGGCTAGGCTTTCATGCTGAAATGCTTTCCTTTCTTTTGCTAAACTCAAGCCTAGTGTGTATGTTTCATCTTATGAGATTATTTATGGCTTAAACACTGCAATAAGTCCAAACACAGTAAATACAATGTTAAAATACAATCTTTTATTCATTATACAAAATCAAAACTCATTGATCACTATTTGTCCTGTAGGTCTTGCCAAATAATTGCCCAGAACCACAACTGCATTGTTAGAATCACACAGTCATGTGGAAAGTGGTGCGTTCTAAGCTCTCTCCAGATGAATGTTTTTTGCAGACGTGTTCTATTGATGCAATATTATTAGTGAATTAGTACTGAACTGCTTATGCATCAGTCTGCTTTCTTAGTCTTGCTGTCTAGAGGGGCACTCTGGTGGTACAGCACAAGCAAAGCGGAGCAAACACACACACATACAGATGCCCAAACCTATGTAATAAGGAAAACTACAGGATTTCTGAAGAAAGCTGTGGGACATGCACCTGTTGAGAATGAAGCAATGTGTCCACCCTGGAACTTCTGTAGGCACTGAAAGCAGAAGAGTACTGAAAGCAGAATGGTGTACAACTGCCTCAGTCATGAATGTGTAATAAACAGGATCTCTGTAGAGGCCCTAACTCTCCTTGGGTGGAGAAGATTGTACCATTTGCACAATTTGCTTCCTCCTTCCATCTGCTCACACCTGGGAGCAGTGGAGGAAAAGACTGGCAGCAGAAACTTAAGCATGAGCATTCAGAAGTCCCTCTTGGGTACAATGGGAGAGAGCATGTATGTTTTGAATTGAAGCCTGATCAACTCCAGGGAAGGAGCTCAAAGGCACTTTCCTGAGCCTTATGGTCACCTGGGAGCAGCAGCGATAAAGGGAACATTTTCTTATGTGTCCGGTAGCATGGCTGAAGCCTTGCTGGTATCTAACTTGCAGCAATATTGAGAGACAACTAAACTCTGCACTTGGTGCAGTGCACCTGTTGGTTGAGTTTTGGGGCTCAGTGAGCACAACATATATTTTATTTAATTAAATTATTTAATTTATATGTTATTCTTCCCAAAGGAGCTCAGGGCAGCCTACAATCCCACATTTGGTCCAAGATGTCAAAAGGTTTGGTGTGTTACCTGTCAAAAGCAACACTTATGCAGGTTCTGTAAGCTATAGAGAAAATTATGCATATGAAGCAATATATTGTTTAATAAAAGCATTTAGGTGGAAAAATTTGGCCCTGAAATGAAGTTGCAACATAAATACAACAAGCAGGTGCAGGTTTAAAGTTCTATTGATGTTGGTGGCTCTGAAAGATGCCTAACTCCTGGCTGAATTGAAGCCAAAGTCTTACAGATGAAAGTCTTACAGAGGCAGAGCGCAACTTCTATTTTCATCATTTTTATGTTCCAATATGGTACTTAAACTTCAGCTCTTTGAGCCGATTCCCATGTACGTTTGCACATCCATCTTAATGTATGGTTACTATTCAATGACTATGAGCTGTTTTCAGTGGTTAAGTATACAGTAAAAATGCATAAAAACCCATTTAGTGCTGTAAATCAGACCTAGGTAAAGGTAAAGGGACCCCTGACCGTTAAGTGCAGTCACGAACGACTCTGGGGTTGCGGCGCTCATCTGGCTTTACAGGCCAAGGGAGCTGGCGTTTGTCTACAGACAGTTTTTCAGGGTCATGTGGCCAGCATGACTAAGCTGCTTCTGGTGCAATGGAACACTGAAACCAGAGCAGTGCACGGAAACACCGTTTACCTTCCCGCCAGAGTGGTACCTATTTACCTACTTGCACTTTGACATTTTTTCAAGCTGCTAGGTTGGCAGGAGCCGAGACCGAGCAACGGCAGCTCACCCCGTAACAAAGATTCGAACCGCCGACTTTCTGATCGGCAAGTCCTAGGCTCTGTGGTTTAGACCGCAGCACCACCTGCATCCAAAATCAGACCTAGTGGGCAGCAAATGTGTTAGGAAATTATATCCTGCCAGTTTTTTTAACTCTGAAAAGAACCTTTTTGCAACAATAAAAACTACTTAGAAAATTATGGGAATGAAAGCAGAACCAACTTGGTTGTAAACCCTTGCAGTGGTTTGTTCTTTCAGATAAATGGTGATCAACTGATATTTCAATTTTTGAGGTAACAAAGTTAAAGAAGCACCAACAAGATTTGTTCCTTGCCATTGCAAGATGACTTACTTTTTTTTTACAAATTTTTCATACACACTTGGCATCTGCTGATGTGTGTTCGGATGAGTCCAGCCTTGAGTGTATCTGCTGAAGGGGAGTGTTGAAATTGATTCTCAATGGTGGTAAGCCAGAAACTGTATTTGTTTGCAAAGTAGTGGCAGGTTCCCTGAGCACCGTTGCATTCGATGAATGGTGTTGCTCGGAAGTCTTCCAAACAGCTACCTGGAGACACGAGCGACTGTCCACCACCTTCGGCACCAGCTGCAGTGTGCTAGGAGAGACCAGATAGGAGGCTCAAATACAAGATAAGAGAAGTATATACAGTGGTACCTCAGGTTACATATGCTTCAGGTTACAGACTCCGCTAACCCAGCAATAATACCTCGGGTTAAGAACTTTGCTTCAGGATAAGAACAGAAATCGTGCTTTGGCAGTGTGGCGGCAGCGGGAGGCCCCATTAGCTAAAGTGGTGCTTCAGGTTAAGCAGAGTTTCAGGTTAAGAACGGACCTCCGGAATGAATTAAGTACTTAACCAGAGGTACCACTGTAATCTGTACTAGCACCATCATTGAATTGAGTGACCGGTTCTACAGGACTCTTTTTTTGTCTCCTATGCTTCTAACGTCTATATGAAACTGCTGAGTGAGAACAGATATTGGGGGGGGGGGTGACACCACCCTCTTAATTGGAGTCAGGTAAAATTGTAGAAGTGCTGAATCTAGAATCAATAATGGACTGGATAAAAGCTGATAAAATGAAACCCAATCCAGAAAAAAATTAAAAGATTCTCTCAGTAGGTAGTCCATCTGGTCAGGGTCCAATCCTCTCTCTTGCAACTGAATGAATAAAACAACTATAAAGGCCACTAACAAAGGGGGGGGCGACACATCTGCACAAGCAAATTGCATCCGGACACATTTGCAGATACACTTTATCAAGGGAAATTCCTCCCAGTGCTTCTTGAAAAATCTGCTTGAGAGTACCCTGTGGGAACTGGAAGAGATGTAGTTGCAAGACCTTTATTCATTAAGTATTGAGATAAATTTTCCTTCATATACAGAATCATTAAAAATGATTCAGCAACCAATATACCAATTTACTTCAGTGTGGGTGAGAATCAGTGTGAGAAAGCTGTAAGATGTGGCCCTTCCTCTTGCTATGAAAATGCATTTAAAGCATATCAGGTCACCTGGTGACTGGCATAGCTCAAGGGGAACACTAGTCCCCCGTTGCCCCCGCCGTTCAAGCACTTTCCCTGTCTTCCTGTGCATTTCTGAGTGCAATTCAAGGAAATGATGTTAACAGTGTTAACTGTGATCTCAAGCCAAAGAGGGCTTTCAGAGTATCCCACACAAATAAGGAAGATCTGGTGAGGCCCTTCTTCAGGTTCCTGAGATCTGATGCCAGAATCCAGAGATGGATGAAAGGTCTGCTGGTCCAGTGCTAGAAGAAGCCAGGCATGCCTTTCCTGTGTTTTCCATTTACTGAAGATGGCAGCACTTCTTTTTCTACTGGGGACAAAGGGGGCTGAAAGTTCAATTCTCTGCTGCCTGGTGGAAAAATATACTCCTAGAATTGTCTAAAATAGGTGGCTGTCACCAATGGAAGCAAAAGCTTTGAAAAGGCTCAACATGGAGGCCAAATGGCCGACATATTCTGAGATTTTGGAGCAAGGAGGAGATAAATTGAAACTGCAGAGTTTTGAAAAATTAAAGGATAAAGTGAGAGACTGGCTCCATTACTATCAGATAATGGAAGTATATAAATTGGATAAGAAAATTGGCTTCCCGGTGGAAAAGTCAAAACTAGAAACAGAACTGTTAGAACCCAAAATTAAGAATTTGTCAAGAATGTATAACTTGCTGTTGAAATGGAATACTCAGGATGAAACGGTGAAATCTGCTATGATTAAATGGGCACAAGATGTTGGACATAATATTATGTTTGCTGACTGGGAACAGTTATGGACCACAGGTATAAAGTTCACGGCATGTAATGCCTTAAAAGAGAATACAGTGGTGCCTCGCAAGACGAAATTAATTCGTTCCGCAAGTTTTTTCTTCTTGCGAGTTTTTCGTCTTGCGATGCACGGTTTCCCATAGGAATGCATTGAAAATCAATTAATGCGTTCCTATGGAAACCGCCTTCAGACCAGGTCCGGGGACAGTCTGTCCCCCAACCTCTTCTGAAAGCTGGGGGGGGGGGACAAGGGCTTTTCTTCCCACCCCCAGCATTTTAAAAAACCCCGGGACAGCGGAGGACTTCTCCGCTGTCCGGGGCGATCTTAAAATGCTGGCGGGCGGCATTTTAAAATCGCCCGGGACAGCGGAGGACTTCTCTGCTGTCCGGGGCGATGTAAAAGCCCCTGGGACGGCAGGCAGGGGGGACAAAGACTTTTGCCCCCTGCCCGCCTTCAGAAGAGGTCCTGGACCTCTTCTGAAGGCGGGCGGGGGGCGAAAGTCTTTGCCCCCCCCCGCCTGCCTTCCAAAGCCGTCCGGGACAGCGGAGAAACGTGCTGCCTTTCTCCGCTCTCCCGGGAAGGCAGGCAGGGGGGAGCAAAGACTTTCGCCCCCCGCCCGCCTTCAGAAGAGGTCCTGGACCTCTTCTGAAGGCGGGCGGGGGGCGAAAGTCTTTGCTCCCCCCCGCCTGCCTTCAAAAGCCGTCCGCGATAGCGGGAAGCGCTTCCCTGCTATCCCGGACTGCTTTTAAAATGCTGGCGGTGGGGAGCAAAGCCTTTCGGCCCCCGCCGGCCTTCCTGGACCTCTTCTGAAGGCCGGAGGGGGGGAAAGGCTTTGCTTCCCACCACCAGCATTTAAAAGAGGTCCCCAGAGATTTCCCTATGGGCTTTCGTCTTGCGAAGCAAGCCCATAGGGAAATTCGTCTTGCGAAGCGCCTCCAAAACAGAAAACCCTTTCGTCTTGCGGGTTTTCAGTCTTGCGAGGCATTCGTCTTGCGGGGTACCACTGTATTATGAAAATGATATACAGGTGGTACATGACCCCAGTCAAGCTTGCAAAAATTTATCACTTGCCCAATAATAAATGCTGGAAATGTAAGGAAACTGAAAGTACATTCTTTCACCTTTGGTGGACGTGCCCTAGGATTAAGGCTTTCTGGGAAATGATATATAATGAATTGAAAAAGGTATTTAAATATACCTTCTTGAAGAAACCAGAGGCCTTTCTCCTGGGCATTGGCGGCCAATTGGTGCAAAAGAAAGACAGAACTTTTTTTATGTATGCTACAACAGCAGCAAGAATACTAATCACTAAATATTGGAAGACACAAGATCTACCCACTCTGGAAGAATGGCAGATGAAGGTGATCGACTGCATGGAACTAGCTGAGATGACTGGCAGAATCCGAGACCAGGGAGAAGAGTCGGTGAAAGAAGACTGGAAGAAATTTAAAGACTACTTAAAGAAATATTGTAAAATCAATGAATGTTAGAAAGATGTTGGATAGAAAATAAGTGGTTTCCGACTGTAATGATTTAGGAGATTTGAAAAAAAAGGACTATAAGTGGGTTAAAGTTCTATGGTAAGGATTTGCTGAACCAACAAACTGAATTGGAATACAAAGAAGGGAAGTATGAGGAGGTCGGAGGAAATTAGGATATGGAAGTTATATTACTGAAAATTGATGTGTGTTTTTAATTGTTTATTATTTTGTATGTTTATTTTTGTATGTTTTGCAAGTCTTGTATGTTGTATGTTTATATCTTAAAATTTTTCAATAAATATATTTTTTTAAAAAAGAATTGTCTAAAATAAAAATAAATAAAAATAAATTGTGAGGAACTAAGAAGATCTTCAAAGGAACCTCCATTGCTTGGAACTCCTTCTTGGCACCCAACTTCCTGCTAATAGAAAAAAAGTGGGCTTTGCTGTTCACCTGGATTCTGCCTGCAGAATGTGGGAACCTCTCCTTGATTTCTCACAGTGCCAAAAATAGGTTATCTCTGGTTTATTCGCTGGTATTTATTGGAATTTATTCAGATTTATCCTGCTGTTCTGATTTTTATATGGTTTACTTTCTGCTATTATATATTTACATATCTTCCTGAACTGACTTTCATAAGAGGTGAGTTATAAAAATAATTAAACAAGTAAAATAAGAATCAAAGGGGGCTGGGGAACTCCTATATTTTAGATGCACATAAAAGTTACTGAGGGAGAAATTGAGATGTTCAGATTTGAGCATATCCGCATCAGCAAAATCTGGGAAATGCTAAGATAAATAATAACTCTATAGCTGAAGTTCACTGTAGCCCTTGGAGGTCTTTAAGCAGAGGCTTGACAACCATATGTCAGGAGTGCTCTGATGGTGTTTCCTGCTTGGCAGGGGGTTGGACTCGATGGCCCTTGTGGTCTCTTCCAACTCTATGATTCTATGATTCTATGATTCTATATGTACATGATTTAAACGTGATATCTTCTTGGACGCAAGCTATACTTAGCATTTTAGGAAAGTTATAGTACTTTGACAAATGATTCATTTGTCACATTCCTGTATATGTGGGTTGTGATCCACGCCATGAAAAGCAGCTCAGTACAAACCCTTTTCTACCATGTACTCCACAAAAGGCACTCTCAATTATAGTAATATTTTTTATCACCATAGCAGAGAACTTGGGCAATCAAATTGTTATCTTTAGATGCCTCAGGGTTCACTTCAGCAACTTTTGGTTTCCAGCTTGGTTTTAACATTGCTATTGGTATAATAATAATAATAATAATAATAATAATAATAATAATAATTTATTATTTCTACCCCGCCCATCTGGCTGAGTGAGAATCTCTTTCTTCCACTCAAACACTGAATGTTTCTTTTCATGAAACATCCCCCTTCTCAGTCCTGCTTGGAAGAGCTGCTTCTTGCTGTGCCAACTTCCAAAGTGCACTTACTGCACAGGTTAGTTGGCTGTCAAGTGGGAAGGGAAGGCATGCATGAAGGCAGGATATAGAGGTATATTTTAAATTCTTTGTTTCACAATCAAGAAAAGAAGCAAATACCATGAGGAAGGAATAGCCGATCCACAAGCTGCGCCATCCTTCAGGACAGTGTGGAATACTGGCATCTTGGCTGTGAATGGCTATGGCAACAGCCGGCGCTTCACAGACGGAGCAACGGCTGATATAAGGTCGGATTTCTTCTTCTTGCACAGGCATCATTGGAAGAGGGGCTGTTGTTGAGAGCCAATAAGACTTATCATTGCGACTTGCATAATAGCAGACGTCCCCAGGATTGCAGTAAAGAAAAGGCATAGTGCTGAATCGAGTCAAACATGAACCAGCTAGACCTGAAAAAGTAAAACACAAACCTTCATTAGTTCTGGTTTTAGATAATACATTTATGGTTCTAGCCAAAGGCCATGACAAACTTGTAGCAATAGTTTTTGGCATCTGTCTCTCTCAAGAGAAAATGGAGTGCACCTCTGGGAGTAAAGTCAAACCACTGCATTGGCAGCACCAAAGTGACCTCCCAAAGTGACCTTAGCAGTTGTGTGTGCTTTGCTAGAATGCTAGTGATGATGCTCCCTCTTGACTGCATTTCTCTGGGTGCAATACCCCAAAGTGGGGGGGGGGGGGAATTAGCTATTTGAAAACAGGGTGATGATCCTCTTTGGGGATAAGACTGTTGAAGAGATAACAGCAAACCACAGACTAAAAAAGAATTCCACATGGTTGCCCTTTCTCTTTTCTCCCATCTTTCTTGAACCATTACATCCGCCGCTGTTTTAAGAAGAAAGAATTTTTATTTTAGTCCAAGAACAATTGTGTGGACAAGTCATAAAAACATACTGAAAACCAGAATGAAGCGTTATACCAGTATAAACAGTATAATACCACTTGCATTTAAGAAGGGATTGAAACTACTGGCATGTTGAAAGCACTTACACATGCTACTGGGCTTTGTGCTAAGAATGTTGCTTTCTCGAATTATTAAACTGAATAGGACAGAAAAGCCAAGTCTCTCTGACAGATCTGTGGTTTTCTCCTCTCTCTGCATTATGTCTGATAAATTTATGCTTGTTCCTAACATCTCAAAATAGCTTTTCTTCATCCACATATGTAATTTCTATCAGTTGCCTGAAAATTATTGGTTAGGTTTAAAATGCAGTTTGTTTTTGTTTTTACAAAACCATGTGAAGAATGCTCAGCTCATAAATGCACACCTAGATCCTGATTGTGTGCCTTATCTTGTCCTTCAAAGTAGAGCAAGCTGTATCCACTCCAGAGTTTGCTCATGCCCACTGGACACATGGGCTCTTGATCCGCCTGGCTGTGCTTCACCAAAAGATATCCCATATTGATGCTGCGGCCGGGCATACCTGGCAGCCCAGGAGTACCTGGGTCACCTGCTGCACCTGTGGAGAGGAAAAGGGAGCTTAAATGTTGCAGGAAGTAAACTGACTTAAAGGTTTCATTGCTTATGGAAAGAATTCCATAGGAACCTCCATCTGCTCAGTGCTGAATAAACCATGAGAAGAGGTTAGGTGTTCACAGCTACTAAGCTGAAGCCATTTTTACGCAGCTCTGACATCCGATGATAAAAGTGTTTGCTTTATGTGCATATAAACCCTCCTCAGTGTCACCTGACATCATGTAGTCCTCTTCTACCCTTTTGGCCTGTAGGGCTGGGTGCTGTCTGGCTGAATATTCTCATGTCAGTAGCTCTTATTCATCTTGCAAGTTTTCCATATGCCGGGAGTTTAAGTGGGGAGCAGTAACAGAATGACTCTTACTCTCCTGCCACAACGTTGAACTGAAGTGTGGCAGTTTTGGCGGGGGGGGGGGGCTATATCTCCCACAGCTCCATGTCAACAAATTACATTTTGATTTCATTCTACCCTGTTACCCTATCCAATTCTATTGCAAAGCACAAGATCTTCACTGCATGCATTGTGGTCTTCCATGCTGGAGTTGTCCCTAAATGAGGCTGACAACGAAGGGCTTCACCACTTTGTGTTTCCTTTTTGGGGAGGTACAGGGGCGCCCCCATGGTTAGGAATGGGAACTGTGAGCCAGGCACTGTAGGATAAACTGAAATGCATTTGTTTGGGGTTTATTCTTAAATCCAGGTACTTCTAAAGCTATAAACTGAAAATGGGGCGCCTTTTGTTTAGGGGAGAAGGTGGATCGCCTCTTCCAAAATGATGCCCTGCTGCACAACTACTAACAAAGTAAACTTTTTATTTTTTATTTTTAGAATGACTGTTTCCCCCTCATATGCAATTTTTTTTTTGCAGATTTGGTTATCAATCAAGGCTGTGATCCAGTGCCACTTACCTGGGAATAACATCTGAGTAAACATGCATAAAATTGTGCTGAAAACTCATATAAGTAGTTGATGTAAATTTATTTTCAAATGAGCGAAAGGGGCGGGGGGAGACCCAGGGCCAGTATTTACCTTCAAAGCCCCCTGGGCCCTGCAGTCCTGTTCTCCCTTGATCACCTCTGAAGCCTGGAGCTGCAGGTATTCCCCCTCTTCCTTGCAGTCCTTGTTTACCCATGGGGCCTCTAGAACCTTGAAAGTAAATTTAAAAAGAATCATAATCCATACCATGCTGTAAGATTTTCATGAGGAACAGAGTCCATTCAAGCTCTCTGAATACTAGATGTGCAGATATGAAGCCCAGATAGTCATCTTTTTATGAAGAAGTCAGGAGCAAAGTGACTTGCATGCAGAAATGGTTGAATAAGGATGGAGTAGGCACATATTATTTGAAGGAAGAGGAAACCATCCTGTTCAGGCCTCTTGGTCATCAACAAGAGCGATGCACCTATGGCAAATACCTCTGACTGCAATTATGGCATACATGTTTGGAATGAGGGTGGAATTGCCTACAGATTTCAGTCTTATAGGGACAGGGATAGGCGATACAGCTGTACCAGAATGGGATCTGGAGAAAGAAGAAAAGATTGGATGTGTTTTATTTGTCTAAAGCTCAGCAGGACAGGTCAGAAAGTACTGGGCATCATTTCCGAAGCTTGGCATGCCAGCAAATCAACACTAAGCTTGAGTCAGTTATCACATAATGCTTCCCCTCCCCCCCCAGGGAGGTACTTCTGGAATGACTCCAAAGTGGCAGAAATATGAAAAGTATTGGTACAGAGTTATACATTCATGGGGAGTTTTCAGTTAGGTTCCCCAAAGTCACCAACTAAATTTCTGTGAGCCCCTGACCTGATTTGGATAATTACTGCATGAGCCTTCTTCATTAAAATTCCAATTTATTGGGAGAAAATGTTATATGCAAAACAGGATTGGGCCATGAAAAACAGCCTTAACTCACTGAGGCCATTTTGCATATCCATGTTCCTACCTGGAGATCCTGGTGGGCCTTGAGGACCCATCTCCCCCAACGTGCCAGGAAGCCCTCTGTTTCCAGGAGCACCGGGGCTCCCTTGTTCTGAAACCAGTTTAGGAAGGACAGGAGGCAGTCCAGGGGAACCTGGAGGTCCCCGAAATCCTGAAAGTTAAAAATGCACAACAAAGTAACAGACAGAATATTCCACTTGCCTTGGGCGCTCTTTCTCGTTAGTTGACCCAGGAGCTCATTGCTCATGTTCGAAAGCAGTGTTTGAAACCCCTGTTGTTCTAGGCGCATTTTGCGACAGGGAATTTCTTCAGCGTGAGCCGTTTCTGAGCTCTGGGTGCAAATACTGTGCCTAAGATTTCAGATTAAAACTGCAGAGTGGAAGGAAAGGAGGACCCTTTTCTGCCTCCTCACTTCCAGCTACTCTCTGAAGACCAGAGAAGAGAGAGACCCTCTGAAGAATATTAGGGGGGTGGGCAGGGGAAGGACTAGACCATGTGAAAAATGAAATAATACTTTAACTGCAGTTCATTCATTTTCAGCTTTGTATTCTTGTTATAAAAAGTGTGCCTAGACATTCTGTAGTTGTGCCCATACCTTAGGTTTAAAGTGCCATTTAGCTCCTAGTTTTCATATCTCAGTTTCTAACACTGGTTAGAAGCAGTGGTGGTGTCATGGCAGACTTGGACATGGAGTTCAGCAGAGTAAGTAGGAGGCCTTTAAACCAGAATCTATGTCAGATTTCCTCAAACTTGGCCCTCCAGATGTTTTGAGACTACAGTTCCCATCAGAAGAGGAGGTTAAGGGGTGATATGATAGCCATGTTCAACTATAGAAAAGGATGTCACATAGAGGAGGGAGAAAGGTTGTTTTCTGCTGCTCCAGAGAAGCGAACACGGAGCAATGGATCCAAACTACAAGAAAGAAGATTCCACCTAAACATTAGGAAGAATTTCCTGACAGTAAGAGCTGTTCGACAGTGGAATTTGCTGCCAAGGAGTGTGGTGGAGTCTCCTTCTTTGGAGGTCTTTAAGCAGAGGCTTGACAACCATATGTCAGGAGTGCTCTGATGGTGTTTCCTGCTTGGCAGGGGGTTGGATTCAATGGCCCTTGTGGTCTCTTCCAACTCTATGATTCTATGATTCTGATCTATGTTAAAAACTGGCCCAGAGGAGAAGCACACAGTGGCAGAGCAGTGGGATCTCTCCTCCCAGGAGAGCACTGGTCCTTATGCTGTGTCCAAACCCTCTGTTGCCTCCTGCCAATGGAGAGCCTGATTCCTCTGGCCCTGTGGCTCCTTCGTGCCAATGTGAATCTCTGGTGGGAAGAGCAGAGCAAGGTAACATTGGTAGACTATGTGGAACCTCTCTGGTGAGCCTACCATCTCCTAACTCAATCCCTAGCTTCCTGTACCCCTTCTTTGACTGTTTGTTAAATTGTAAAATTAAGGCCCCAGGTTAGAATTGATCCATGGCTGACATCACAGTTACTATTTTTTTATTACCTTCCTATTAGACCAGGAAAGGGATGCGGGTGGCGCTGTGGGTTAAACCACAAAGCCTAGGACCTGCCGATCAGAAGGTTGGCTGTTCGAACCCCCACGACGGGGTGAGCTCCCATTGCTCAGTCCCTGCTCCTGCCAACCTAGCAATTCGAAAGCACATCAGAGTGCAAGTAGATAAATAGGTACCACTCCAGCAGGAAGGTAAACGGCGTTTCGTGTGCTGCTCTGGTTCGCCAGAAGCGGCTTAGTCATGCTGGCCACATGACCCGGAAGCTGTACGCCGGCTCCCTCGGCCAGTAAAGCGAGATGAGCACCGCAACCCCAGAGTCGGCCACGACTGGACCTAATGGTCAGGGGTCCCTTTACCTTTACCTTTATTAGACCAGGAGGGGAAGGACTTTGTAAACCAGTTACATAGACATCCTGACCCTGAGACTGCAAAATTCTTTTTTTTAGTGTTTGCTTTGTTTTCATTTTTATCATTAACAACCATCACCCTCCCTTGATGTCAGGCATTCAAACAGTTGCCTCTCGCCTTAGCAACCAGGGATCTTTCAAATCCCCCAAAGACCTCAATTCCCTAGACAGGAACCTTCCTCCCCTCTTCTCTTTCTTTTCTTCACTATCACTTGCTGTTGCACTACATCACACCTGAGCCTCGCAGAAATAAGGGCAGAGAGTGACTCCCTGCTCCTCTCCCTCCCTGCTCCCTGCAAGTCCATCTACTGGCAATCCTTTTTCTCCCCCTCTGTCTCAGCTCTTCCGAGGGAAGCCCTTCTCCTACTCTTCCTTAGCTTCACTGGGCAGCCCACTTATCTCCTTCTGCAACATCCTGACACTCCTAACACCTTGACAGCTGCTGCTTCATTTGTCCCTTCTTTTTTGTCCCTAACTCTGTCATTCCAGCCTGTTATCTGGAGATTTAGCCAGTCTTTATCCTCGCTCCCTCCCTCACTCATTCTTTCCTTCCAAGCTTGACCATGTCTCCCTTTCTTCGGAAGACCTGATCTCTCCCCCCCCCCTGCTGTACTCTGGTCTTCTGCCTTGGCTGTCTCACCTCAAAACCTCCTTTCCCTTTTCCCTCACTCACTCTTCATAGACCTCCAGCAGATCTAACATGACCCTCCAGGCCTCCCCATTTGGCCCGTGAAACAGTTTTCAGGAAGCCCCACCCACCTGCCCCTTAGCTGACATCATAGAAGGCATCAGGTGGGGGACAGAAAGGGGCGGGACTTCAAAGGCGCAGCTGAAAGCTCCCAGTTGTTCCTCTGAAGCAGCAAGGTGCACCTTCAATGCTCCAGCATGTCTTCCATCAGCTGGATGGAAAGGCATTTCTTCTTCAAACAATGCTGATCACTTTGTTGCTGTCAGGCCAAGCTGTTTTAATTTCTGGTTCCAAATGTGTTTTGATGTATTTTTATTATTGTTTCTAACTTGTTTGTTTTTATTACTTTGTATTTATAATGTTGGTTTCGAATGCTGTAAGTTGCCTTGTACCTTGATTTTGCGGCCTCCAGTTGCTCTTGTTTCCCACCCTCCCGCCCTTTAAGGTTTTGTTCCTTGACCTTGCTACGGACCTTGGTTGGTCACCGTTGAGGGGCCTGGTAGGAATTTTTTCCACTTGGCAAATTGGCACCGGCCACTTGGTTTTTCGCCTACTTCGTAGCAAATGGTCACAACTTTCTTGGTATTGGCAATTAGGCATTGGTATTGTTATGTAGATGGAAGAGGGGAGGAAGCGCCATCACCTGCCCCACATATTGAAGGGTAGTCCGGTAAAGGATTCCGGGGCCCTGTCTGAAGCCTATGGAGGTGAGGGCCTAAGGCACGCCCCCGAGCGGTGACCCCGGGGGAGTTCCTAGTTGATGTGCATCAGCAGGACTCCCCCTACTGGTGGTAACCCTTCCTGGACTTCAAGCGGACGGGCTGAAGCCGGATATAGTCGGTTAGGACCAATGCCTAAGCCAATACCGCTCATCACCTGTAACCAACAAAGTTGTGGCCTTATTTAGCCCATTAACCTTAATAATTGTGTCATGTGTCTTTATTTCCACGGGGGGGGGGGGGGGCTCGTCACGCAAATAGCTATATAAAAAATAAACCTGAGGAGGTTGGAAGAAGAAGCATTTGAAGGTGCACTCCCACCCGCTGATCAGCTGATTGTGGAAAGGGTGCATCTGGCTCAAGGCTTTCCAATGCCCCTCTCATGTTTCACCTTCAAATTTCTGCTGAGATTTGGAGGAGAAATGTGGGGTGGGGTGAAAGCCCCTCTGCGGTGTGTTTTGGTCTATAAAATGCAATAGCTTTTGAAGATTTATAAACACTGCATGAACTGGCATAGTAGAAATAGTTACTCACCAGGAAATCCTCGGTCTCCTTTGGGTCCAGTGGGGCCAAAGTCACCAGGCCTTCCCAATATGCCAACCAAACCCATGACTCCTTGTTCCCCTTTAAATCCTTCAAGGCAAAACAATGGTATGGCGTTACTGCATGCCTGCTGGATCTGTTTTGGTAGCTGCTCTTTATACTAGGTTTTTCCATCATACCTTTTGCCCCAGGGAACCCTGGAATTCCAGGTCTCCCATCTGCGCCATGGTCTCCTCTAAGTCCTTTTGAACCATCTTCTCCAATTATGCCGATCTGCCCCACTTCTCCTTTGCTTCCAGGTGGCGCAGCTATTCCTGGTGTTCCTGGTGGTCCTGGGTAGCCTACAATATATACACAAAGATTAAAACTTGGGACTGAAAGACCACATAGGCAACATCTTTGGGGGCCTGTCTTCTCCTGATTGTAGCAAGTTAATGTAGAGCTGAATTAAATTGAAGGTGCAGCCTACCTGCAGCATCCGTGTCAATAAGTAAGAGGAAAAGATGGGCAAGCTGTGAAATGGGATTTCTGATGGTTGGAGAGCAGTTTACATCACTTTTCCAGACAAAAAGCTTTTCCTTGGGGTAGCTTCCAATGCTACAATTCTGAGTCTACATCTGTGTATCTGGTTATTCCCTGTATTCCTTCTGAATACTGTGTCTCTGAAGCTTCTGCTTTTATCAGTTGCTGCTTTGCTCAGAGTGGCTGGGGCAGCCCAGTCAGATGGGTGGGGTATAAGAAATAGAATAATAGCAAAAAATGATTTTTTCATCAGGACAAGACTTGTGCCCTGAACCAAAGCTTGTTCCTAAGACTAAGCCTTTCAATGAGTTTCAAACTCTTGTCTTAATATCAATTTATCCAAACCCAAACAACCATGTATTGGATGTTTCAATACATCTTTGAATATACATAGCTCATACATAGAATCATAGAATCATAGAATCATAGAATCATAGAGTTGGAAGAGACCACAAGGGCCATCGAGTCCAACCCCCTGCCAAGCAGGAAACACCATCAGAGCACTCCTGACATATGGTTGTCAAGCCATACATCTCAAATAAAGGAAAAAATGAGTCCCTCTTTGTTCCCTTCAGAGACTCCTCTGTGGGGAAGAACATCCCCAACCCTAGTCTGTGCTCTTCAAGCAAATGCTACATAAGGAAAAGCCTTCCCGCAGGGAATGATGGATTGTTCGACCCATGATTGATGTGCCCTCTGAAACAGTGGGGGGGGGGGCAATGGAGAAGGGAAAGGGCATCATAAATTTGCATCCTGCTGACAGAACAGTCTTCCATTATAGTGAGGAACACAACTGTATACATGACAAAATGTGTAAATATAGGCAGAAGTTACAAAACTCTATGCATGAGCACCCAGTCCATCCGTGGAGACCCAGGACCAACCAGTTAGAAGCCACATAGTCCCCGTTACTCCCAACAAGTAGCTATATAACCAGATATATGCTACTCTCTGTAATCTATCTTCCACCTCCATTTCTAACTCTGATCTCTCTCTCTCCCCTGCCCACCATACTCTGTTTGTGCAACCCACTAGACCCAACGAACACTAAGGCAAGAGACACAGAGCGGCCCAGGTGGGATGGCAAGGAAACACCTTACAAACCAGAGAAGCAGGAATAGTTAACTTAGAAGCAGTAGCATGAAATGTGAGGGGGCTAGGGAGCCCTGTCAAAAGAAAACACATTACCTCGTATGAAACCCAACAAAAGATACACAAACCGCTTAAGGTAAAAGATAAAGGTAAAGGATCCCTGGACGGTTAAGTCCAGTCAAAGGTGACTATAGGGTGTGGTAATCATCTCGCATCAGGCCGAGGGAGCCGGCATTTATCAACAGATGACTTTCTGGGACATGTGGCCAGCATGACTAAACCACTTCTGGCACAACGGAGCACCATAAATGGAAGCCAGAGCACACGGAAACGTCGTTTACCTTCCCACTGCAGCAGTACCTATTTATCTACTTCCACTGGTGTGCTTTTGAACTGCTAAGTTGGCAGGAGCTGAGACAGAGCAACAGGAATTCACTTTGTTCCACAGATTCGAACTGCTGACCTTCCGATCAGCAAGCCCAAACTGTCTAAAGGTAGCAAACTCCTAAACAAACCCTTCTTTAGCCAGCAGTGGGTGCCCCCCAGGACAGGAAAAGCATAGTGCTTAGTAGAGACCTAATGTTGAAGCCACAGCAATGCTAAAAGACAAAAAGAAAAAGATTCATTTTTGCCAAGGGAACACTCGGCGGCAAAACTAAGGCAGTAGTATCAAAATATCAAGGTAAATCTAAAAGATCTCTGTATCAACTGAAAGTAGTGGGATTGTGTTTACCTGGCACACCATCCAAACCTGGTGATCCCACATCACCAGGTGCTCCAGATATGTTTGAAACTCCAGGAAGGCCTGCTCTTCCCTCAGGTCCAGGGCTCCCGGGTGAGCCTCTCTGTCCTGCCAGTCAGAAATCAAATAGTTACTCCTGGAGATTGATGCACAGGAAAGCTGAAGTGCACCCTTTGTTAAATATTTTCAAAAATTCTGAGAATATGTTGTTTGTTTTTAACAATACTGTCATTATGGTTGCTTCCCATCACAAGAAATTAAGTTTCACTTATATTCTTGTCTGCAGTTTTTGTTATCATGATTGTGTGTCTTTTTTGCTTTGTATTTTTTCTGGTTTGGTATTATATGTTCATTTTATTTATTGTTTATTTGTATGACGCATAAGTATAAATAAAGTATTTAATAAAAAAAGGGGGGGGGAGAAATTAAGTTTCACCAAAGCATATTGTTTCTTCCACATGAGATTACTATACATGCAGGTGTTGCTATCAGAACACTCTTTATCCAAAACACTAAGAGCTATGCAAACACAAAGAATTATACCTAAGCATCGCTACACAAATGCTTGATTCAGATACCTGAACAGACAGAGTTTGCCTGCTCCCTTACTCATTGGTATTTTGCTCGTCAGCAGCAGCTGTTTGGGCAGAAACAATGCAGTGAAAGAGAGACATCAGACAAATCACAGATTAGAAGTGTTCCCATAGGAAATAATGGAAATCATCAGCTTGCTATGTGAACGCTTGCCTAACAATTTCCTGGGAATGCCTTATGTTCAGAAAGTGGAACCTGCATGTAACTTTGTGGAATGCCAAATAATATAATGGTAGCTAGTGATGTAGGATTACAAATCTTACCAATCTTGTTAACAATATTTTCTTTGATAAGTATAAATTCATATTATAAAGATATTTAAAATTCAGGAGTTCATGTTTTCAGATTACAGGGATAAATTGAGCATTCAGTTTTAAATCAGTTGTTAGGAAGCATTTTTATCCCTTTGCATTCCTACTCCTTGCCCTTTACTTTGCTCTGCTCTCCCTCCTTCTCCTGGAGTGGAGTCCCTAAGGCGGTTGAGGGGGCCCTGGTGTGCCTCCTTCTGGCAACTCCTGCAGCCCAGCTGGTGCCAAACGTCTTGCTCTGCTTTCCTTTGGATTCCACCAGCCAGGCAGAGAGCCACACATTCTGACTTTCATGTGCCTCTACCCTTTTCACACACCAATTTGCCATGAGAGTACTTTCTTAAATGAAACCTATAATTTGTTAAATATATTTTGCTAATTGGTGGTGCCATGTATAAAACCATTGAACAACAGACTGACCTAGATCTCCTCTTTCTCCTTTTGGACCAGGAGCTCCTCTGCTGCCTTCAATTGGGCTTGGCTCTCCCACGGTACCTTTGTCACCCCAAATACCTGGGAAACCTGGTGGGCCATATCCATCTGGACCTGTTGTGCAAAAACTTAGATAAATTAGTATCATTTTTCCCAACCCGGAAATGGGCATCTCAGCAATGTTCATTTTAAACTATCCTATGCATCCTGTGCGGAAAACTGAAATGTTTAGACAGATTCCCTAATGAACTTACAATGTAAGATAGCCAACCTCATTAACCATCAACATAATGTGAACATACCTGGTGATCCTGGAAAGCCCTTGGTACTTGGCAAACCATGCAATCCAGGGATTCCTCTGGCGCCAGCAGCACCTGCCAAAAAGCCACCCATTATTTGTTATTCTTCAATCTGATTTACCAAATGTTACAGATTTCTCTGGAGGCACTGTAGTTTTTTGAAATGAAACATCTTCATGTGAGCCATTTGCTTTGCACTGATTACTACATCAGAAAAAACTTGCTGCAATTACTTTAAACAATTGTGCTCACTAGGATGCAGCAATTAAAGTATTTCTGCTCCATATGAAATGTTTTGCCTCAAATTTAAAACTTGAGTGTGTCTCATGAATGACAGTTTGGCTGTTGCTTTTTAAAAACAAATTTCTGACTGGTCAAAACAAAACCATCCTGGAGGCTAAAGCAAGTCTTTACAAGTTTATAGTCTGATTGCCTGATTCACTGACTCTGAGAAAACATTTAAATTGATTTTATACAGCAGCAACATTTTAGCAATACGATTATAACAAATATTTCAAAAAGATGAAAATACATTGTTAACTGTACAGCCTTATATAACCAAGACACTTAACTTATGAAGGGTTTATGGCCATAGAGTTAGATATCCTGCCAGGCTTATCTAGGTTGTACTCCCTCGCCTTGGAAGGAAGAGTTACCAAACTTTTCATTCTTGCTTCTTCCCACCAGGTGAAGCTTCCAGCAAGGATAAGCTAAATGCTCCAAGCTTAGAAGGCATGGCTTAAGAAACCCACCTTTGTGCTTCTATACAAATAATTCAGGAACTCTTACTGCTGTATGGAAAAGGCAATGAATCTGATCTATGATGTGTTTGTAAGTAAACCATTTTTAACTTACCAAATGTGTGGTCTCTTTCTATGCTAAGGGAAGTGGAGAGCTTTGGAAATGACATAAAACAGGATATTTTAAAGGTCTAATAGCCTATAGTTCCACACTTTTACTTTGCTGCATGTTTTGTGATTTTGAATCACTGCTGGGGCTCTCTCACCAAAGAGTACTTGCCCCAAACCTGGATCCAGGCATCTTAGGGAATTCTTTTATTAACCAATTGCTAAAAAATCCAACAAGGGTTATGGGCCCAGGGAGGAATATATTTTGTTGATGTTCCAGGGATGTTAATTTCAGATTTTTAAATGAATTTTTAAAGCCTGATTTTTAATAGCAGACCCCCCACACCAGTTTTCACAAGGCTTCCTGTGCAAAGCTTTTCATCTTTTGTTCTTCTAAATTCAGGGAATATTATCCCCCCTCCTCTTTCCATCGCATTCCAAAGTAGCTAGGCAGAAAAAGGGTGTGTGTGTTTTTCTGTTGGAGATTTTTGAGAACAATCTCTTATTTTGGCATTTTTCCTGCCATCATTTTAATTCTTTTTAGTGTTTTTCTTTCTTTTTGGATAGCCAAAACTCATTTGCTGCTCATAGCTCCAGACTGCTTAGACTTACTGAGAGTAGCTTTATCGAATGGAAGCCAATTTCTTTTCATTGTGTATTATCTGTTTTAATATCTCTTCTTTTTCTCTCTCTCTTAATCTTCTTTGGATTTTCTGCTGTATTAAAAAGCCTCTTATTACAGCTTTCGATGCATGCCATACTACATTCAGGTCCACTCCTTTATTTAGATTTAATTCAAAATAGTCTGTTAATGTCTTTTGCACATTCCCCAATATTACTTTATTGTCCAACAGTCCATCGTTCAGTCTCCATCTGAATGAGGTCTCTTCCTTTCCTTTCAACTCCATTGTTATCACATTATGATCTGAGAGAGTTCTCGGAAGAATTTCTGATTTTATTACTCTTGATGACAAATCTCTGGAAATCCAAATATAATCTATCTGTCCTGTGCCTTGATTTGGGTCTGAGAAGAATCTGAATTGTTTCTCTAGTGGGTGTTTTAGTCTCCATATATTAACATGGATAGTCTTTCAAACACCTAGCTGGTTCACTCTAACAATTGTTACACAGCTACTCAGATGATAGAAAAAGCCTTTTGATTTAGAAGAAAATATTCTCATTGAGCTTGGACGAGGGAACTAGACAAGAAAGACAGTTACAGACATGTGACACAGTTGAGAAGCTGGAACAAATCAAGAGGCTGAACCAACTACTCTTATGAGGCAAAGTTACCACATAGGATTGGAAGAGAAGGTGAATAATGGGGTGCAGACATGCCAGAGGTGTATAAAAATTATGCATGGTGTGAAGGAATAGGAATTTAAGCCATTCTCTGTTTGGTTTTTGGTTGTAAAACCTGGGTTATAAAATGCTTGCCTCTATCTTGTCTTGTTCTATTACTGGCTCAGTAGTTTGGTGGAATCTATCCCTGACAGTTTGCCAAGTTGCTTCTACATACTTGTGCCAAGATTTGTCTGTTTGCAGGACAATTAACAGTGTGGGGATGGAGGGCAAGCATGGTTCTGATGCTCCTTTCCTCCCTTCAAGGCTGCTGTCAGAAAGTCATTTAAAGAGACAGAAATGTGTCTTTTTCATAATGTGTAGATTAGCTCTAATCTAAAAGTTGTGTATTAGAACATCAAAGAAAGTATTACTTGCATTTACTGGAAATAGGCAAGACAAGAGTGCATAACTTCTCCTTAAGTCCAAAATATACAATGATGTATTACTGACAACTAGGATGAATATAATTTACCTTTACTCCCTGGAAGCCCAATCCACCCAGAACTTCCTTTTTCACCTGATGATCCAGGAAATCCTGGATCTCCAGATAAACCTTGTTCGCCAACCTGCCCTGGGAATCCTGTAGAACAAGTAGAGAGCTATCACTAAGCAACCCTTGAATTGTTACAATATAATTCTAATGGTGGTGAAAGTGATACTGGATTTCTTACAAGAGTGAATTACAGTGGTACCTCTGGTTACAGACGCTTCAGGTTACAGACTTCGCTAACCCAGAAATAGTACCTCAGGTTAAAAACTTTGCTTCAGGATGAGAACAGAAATCGTGCTGCGGCAGCGGGAGGCCCCATCAGCTAAAGTGGTACCTCAGGTTAAGAACAGTTCCAGGTTAAGACCGGTCCTCCAGAACGAATTAAGTTCTTAACCCGAGGCACCACTGCATTCTAAAACTCCTAATGATCTGATGTGAAAAAATCTGATTTGGTCTGTATATGACTAAAAATATCTTATACAGATCATTTTAAGATGTCATAAAGAGGACACTTCATCAGTCAAATCTCCCTATGGTTAATTTAAATCCTGCAATTTCTTATATAATATTACATTAATCCAATACTGCTTTCTTACGTTGCAGTCCCACCAAATATGTCTATAATGTATAAGATATTGTTTGTATCTCCAGCAATATACTGTGTATTAGAAAGCTGAAACATCTTGGAAGTCTATGTAGAAAATATCACCACAAATAAATATACTGGTAGTTGTCATTTCCCCCCTGCTGGAATGAGATCCCTTGAGTAATTAAAACCTGCAAGTGGTAAAGATATTGGTACAAACATCTTTTTCCTTTTAATGAATGCTCTTTATTCTGGGTTGCCTTAGCTCATACAGAACTTTTTTTTTTTAAATGGCAAACAGCTGATTGTAAATTATACAAAGTCTATGAAAAAGGAAGCAGTAACCATAGGTAAGGGAGATTTCTTCCACATATGGTGGAATTGTACAAACATTCTATAGACTTGTGTTTACAGAACCTGGGGGTTCCCTAGTTGGTGCCTCCCACCGTGGGGTCTGGTAGCGGAGCCACTGGATCCAAAGTTGGTCCATTTTCTGAAAAGGTTTCCAATGTGGGCCCCTCTGCTGCCCCTGGTTAGAGCTGGTACAGTAAAACCCCACAACCATTATCTTCCGCCCTAACTAGCAGGAACTGAAGGCCTGTGGCTGCAGCAATGGCTTGATTGCTCCAGTCATCACAAGGTCCGAGTTAGGATTGCTCTGCTTATAGTGAAAGCCAGTGCTTTTTGTTCTGGGGGGACGCAGGAGTACACATACCCCTAAACATTCTGTGACTCTAAGTTTGGCCTCATTGAGAGGCAGTATTTCAATATGAGTAGGAAAAGGAGAGTACTCCTCAACATTTTTTTAGAAAGAAAACAAAAGCACTGGTGAAAGCAGAACAGGGGTTAAAAAATGCCCTCATAGCCAAATTGACTTTGTTTCAATGGACTAGTTTAAACTTAAGAATATGCATCAAGTATCAGCATCTGTTTTAAAGTATATAATGAAAAAGCATTCAGTATCCAGTATTGCTTTTACTTTGCTGTATTTTTAATCAACACTTTGTTATTCATTTTTAGTGTATTTTTTTTAAAAGTGTTTTATATAAGCACATTATATACAAAACAGGAAATCCCACCTCTTTGCCCTTGCAGTCCAGGGGAGCCTGGGGAGCCCCTCATGCCCTGAAGGCCAGGAAAACCTGGAACCCCAGCATCACCTTTTCCTCCTTTGGCTCCTTCTACCCCTGCAAAAAACAAAGAGAAATATTTATTGTTCCTCTCCCCCTGATCTGCCTGTATCGCTAAACCATATCCTTTTAAAACAGATTTTTAAATAAATTCACGTTCTTGGATGTCATATTCACCCCCAAATATTTAACCTTCTTTACCAATGTTAATTCTGTCTCCTTCTGAAACCTCTCTCTATCGGTGTCAAATTTTTCTCCAAAACCTTAGTTTTCATTTTGTTCAACTTAAAACCTGCCACTTGACCAAAATCCTGGATTACTTCTAATGCCCTCTTGGTGCTAGATATCGGCTCCTGTAATGTCATCACTAGATCATCTGCAAAGGCTTTAAGCTTATATTGTTTAACTCCGACCTGAATACCTTGAATCATTTGGTCCCTTCTAATCATATTCAGCAAAACCTCCAGGACCGAAATGAAAAGCAATGGGGAAATTGGGCAACCTTGTCATGTCCCTTTCTCAATTTTAAACTCTTCTGTAACCATATTATTTACTATCAGTTTAGCTTTTTGTTCAGAGTATATCGCACCTATACCATTTTCAAAGTTCTGACCAACCCCCATCCTCTGCGAAAAATACGGTACAAGTCTTCAGATATATTTTTTTACATTTTTTATGCTTAAACTTTACCATAATGCTGTGTTTATATGTTATTAGCACTGGACTTCGGGCAGATATCAGCGGTTAGCCCCCCACCGCCCATGTGCTGAGCCAAGGAGGCGTAAAATAATGACAATAAGTAGAATAAAACCTCTATTTACCTACTGAGAGGATCCATGAAAAGCAACTGTACCAAAAGGAATTATTGTGAAAAATAAGGGTGCCATATTAGCAGTGTCCGCCCCTGTATGTATGTCACTATTTTGCTATTTCAGAGGTTCAAAGCATCAACCAAGAGTGAGACCTAAAGTCACTGGGTAGACTTAGGCCATTAACATCAGTATTTTGTATTTCAGTAGGGCATGCACCCCACAGCACCAGCACTACCAGTGAAAAAGCCAACCTTTGTCTTACTACAAGTTGATAATCGTCAGGCTGTGAGAAGAGAAGACTAACTGGGTTCCTTTTGTTGAGCTTGATAGTCTTTCATATAACCTGGTCCATAGATGTTTAGAGCTTTGTAGGTAAGCAACAAGACCATAAATGGTGTGATATGTGGCTGGAAAGGAGCACATCTTAGCCACCACCTGGGCCAAGGTATTTTGTACCAGCTGCATCCCTCTGGACCAACCACACCCCAGATTTCTCATAGAACGTGTTACATGATGTTACCAGTGCATGAGTCTCAGTGACCAAGCAATCCTTGTCCAAGACAGGTTGAAGTTCTCACAACAGTCAAAGCCGGTAACAGGTGCTGTTTGCCACAAACTATTTTGCATTATGAATGAATGCATGTGTATACACACATGCAAAATACCTTTGGCTCCAGTTATGCCAGCATCTCCTTTCGAACCTGCTCTTCCTGGCAAGTTTATAGTATCTCCCCAATCACCTGTATGAGGCAAAAAATTGAGATAATACACACTCACATAGATTTATATACACCAAGATCATCTGTTGAACATCTTTTAATGTGAAAATTCTAAACTCTATAATGCAACTCTCGATTTACGTGCTTTCAATATGTGCACAACCGCACAATCACCCACCCACCCATCACGCTGAACCCAGAAGTGACCCAAAAAGTCACAAAAACATCACAAAAGGGTCGGAACAGGTGTTTGCAGGCCTTTTCAATGGGGTTTCAAATATACGCAATTTCACTGATGTGCACGGTGCCTCAAAACATTACCCCCGCTTAAATGGTGGGGAGGGTGTTGCCTGTATTATTTTCTCTACAATATATACTTCCATTTTGACTTCATCTAAAGAATGAAAAGATATGAGAAGTCAAGATCAGTAACTCTCAAGAATGAGAGAAATATTTCCTTGTACTGGACTGGGTCACGAGCAGGAGCCTTTCATTTTATACACAAATCTGTCTGTCTGTATGTCTGTCTCTCTCTCTCTCTCTCTCTCTCTCTCTCTGTTTTACATACACATAGCTTAGATGTACAGAATATAAATGGACTCACCAATTTCCCCAGGCTGGCCACTTTCGCCAAAAATACCATCAATCCCTGGAATTCCCTTTTCCCCCTGTCACATAGTTAAAAAGAGCATCAAGCTTTCAAGCATAATAAATATTAGCCAACATTTTCATTCTCTCTGGACTTCCTCCTCAACTATCCAAATTTGTTTTTCTGTCATAAATCTTGAAACTGTACTCTTGTTGAACACAATGTGCACCTGAAACCAACTTTATTTAAACTAAAAAATAACTCAGGGGTGGGGGACTATATCTACTTGGTGGGCTGGATACTAACCTCCCCCAACTCCAGTGGGCCATTTTGACTGGGTGTGGGGTTGCCCACCTGTCAATCATGACACCACAATGACACTGGGTGATATGCTTTCCTTTGCCAGGGCAGTCTGAAATCAAAGCACAGGGGGTGCTGATTGGCAGTATCTGCAAACCCTCCTTTCAGCAGGGAACCATGGAAAGAATTTAATTTCATGCCAAGGCAATTATTTTGTCAAGGAAAGCCTTGTGGTTTGCCAGATGGAACTATCTCTACTCATGCCCCTGAGTTCTCTTGACCCCAATCTGAGCCAATTTCAGAGAGGAGGGAAACCTCACTGCGCAAAAAGAGCTCCTCAAGCAGGATGCCTGCTGACAGGACTCATTACCTGAATCCTGCTGAGTGTCATATATGTCAAGTGTCAGGCAGGTGAGCATGGCTTTTGGAAAAAGTCCTCATGGACATAATTAGGCCTGCAGGCTGGAGCCCCCATTCCACCCAAAATAAAGGAATCAAATACATAATTCACATGCACTGCATAATCTAGTCTGCTTTTGGTGAATTTACACAATTTGTTTTTTGAGGTTCTGGCATTTTGCTTTTCAAACTACAGTGGTGCCTCGCAAGACGAAAAGAATCCGTTCTGTGATTCTCTTCGTCTAGCGGTTTTTTTCGTCTTGCGAAGCAAGCCCATTGAAGGATTAGCGGATTAGCGCTATTAGCGGCTTTTAGAGGCTTTTAGCGGTTTATCTGCTGATCGGATCAGCTGATAAGCGGCTTAGCGGCTTAGAAAAAGGGGGGGAGGAAAAAACACCCGCAGGAACTCGCAAGACATTGTCGTCTTGCGAAGCAAGCCCATAGGAGATTCGTTTTGCGAAGCACCTCCAAAACGGAAAATTCTTTCGTCTAGCGAGTTTTCCGTCTTGTGAGGCATTCGTCTTGCGGAGCACCACTGTACTAAAGGAAACATACCAGAGATAACAAAACTTGGTAGTTTGAGTCAAACAACAAAATCTGCTCACCCTCCTTCCCGTTGCTCCAGGGAAACCAGAAATACCACGACCTCCTGAGACACCTATATATCCTGATATGCCTTTTATTCCTTTAATTCCATAGTCACCTTTCTGACCTTTTTCATAACCTGGAAAGCCAGGTGAACCTGGCCTTCCTGTCTGCCCAGGGTAGCCTAGTGCTCCTTTTGTGCCTGTAGGAAACACAGTTCAAAATGTTAAGTTAGACTGAACCGGGCAAGTAGCTGAACTTGAGTAAAGCAAATGTTGGTTTCAGCTGCCTGAAGTATTCATTATGGGGAATGAAGCCCTCAGCTGCATTCTGCTAATTAACTACCATTAAAAATTGCACTGGGATGCGGGTGGTGCTGTGGGTTAAACCACAGAGCCTAGGGCTTGCCGATCAGAAGGTCGGTGGTTTGAATCCCTATGATGGGGTGAGCTCCCATTGCTTGGTCCCTGCTCCTGCCAACCTAGCAGTTTGGAAGCACAAAGTGCAAGTAGATTAATAGGTACCGCTCCGGCGGGAAGGTAAATGGCATTTCTGTGCGCTGCTCTGGTTCGCCAGAAGCGGCTTAGTCACGCTGGCCACATGACCCAGAAGCTGTACGCCGGCTCCCTCGGCCAATAAAGTGAGATGAGCACCGCAACCCCAGAGTCGTCCCTTTACCTTTACCTTTAAAAATTGCACTGTTGGGGTCTATATATTTCTATATCATTTTGTGGTCATTTTCTATTATTTATAATCTGAATAAGTGCTTTAGAATGTGTGCGTTATGTAATACAGAATGAAATGTTTGTAAATAAAGATTAAATTCTCATTTGCTTCTTGTGACAAATGTTCAAATGCTGTAACATCAGTTTGTAATATATTATACTTCTTTTCTGGATATGGCATTGCTCCTTACCTTTGAAACCAAAGCTCCCTTGGGCACCACTTTCTCCTTCATTTCCCTTTTCGCCTTTCACATCAAGCATCATACTTGGAATGATTTTAGGGGGTGATCCTGGTGGGCCACGGTCACCACGGTCACCTATTAAGAATACATTATTCATCCAGACTGCCATGTCAATATAGAAAACTGTTTGCAGGGGTGGCCAAACTTTTTCAAAGAGGGCCAGATTTGATGAAGTGAACATGCGTGAGGGCCGACCAAAGTTGTTGATTTTATATATATATGTATTTTTGGGATTTGACCCCAATGAATAAAATGCCACAGGGGGCCGAATTAGGCCCCCCAAACAGACTTTGGACATGCCTGGTTTACAGCATTGATCCATCCTTACAATTTAAAGGCAACGCATTTAAGAGGATCGGAAAGGTAAGAATGCTTTGTCTCCTTAAGTGTATCCTTTTATGAAGTGATTGTGATCAGCCCTTCTAATGTGCTATAGTGGCGAGATGGTTGTACTGGAATCAAGGAGACCTCGGTTCAAATTCCTACTCAACCATGAAACTCTCGGGGGAATCTTGGTCTCTTTCAGCCTTACCTGAAAGCCTAACCTCACAGAGTTGTTGTGTGGATAAAATGTGAGCAGGAAATAATACTAATACTTCATTATTTACATCTTCCTACCAATGTACTAAAGGTGTCTTACAACAGGATATACAGAATAAAATACAGTAACAAAAACAAAAACCATACATTAAAATACAGTGAGCAGAAGAACACTGCCTTGAACTCCTTGCAGGGGGGTGAATTTTTTTTTAAAAAAACCCCTAAATAAATGATTTAAATAAATGTTCTCAAAAAAGTATATGAGAATGTAGCAATGAGGAGTGCAGCCCAGCAGCTACTCCCTTTCCAATCATAGTCCTGAGATTTTGTTATGAGAGAGCAGCCAGGGGTCTTTCTGCTGACTAATGAAGGTGAAAGCAAGTCCCTCTGGAAACTAAGGCAGTAATAAACCTTTCCTGCTTGATGAACACCAAGCTTTACTTACCAGCAAAAGCCAGCAATAGACTGAAAACACAGTAAGCTGCAAGATTAAAGCTGCCAAGAGAATTTTTTTTAATAAAGAGGACAATTATATTTCACAACCTATTTTTTTCAAGCTGCTTTGCAGTTCTGTATGAACACGTCTCGCGCACACTGAGAGACAAGCAATACTTCACAATGTGAAGGACAATACCTTTCAATCCCGAGTCACCAGGTAAACCGCGAAGCCCTGGCAAGCCAGCGAAGCCAGGCTCTCCTTTGATTCCGTTCTGCCCTGGCCAGCCTCTGACGCCTGCCGCACCTTTGAAACCTCCAATTCCAGAGGAACCTTTAGCACCTGTTCATGTTCACAGAAATGGGGATTAATTTCTTTTTCCTACTTTGTTCTCGGGTTCTAAATTTAAACTTTTTTATTTTAAAATACAAATACAGCAGTAAGCCATAAGGTAAGGCACCTGCCCTGCCTGCCGAGGGCCCCATGTGGTGTCACAGGAAGGACAGAGAACAGAGCGGGAGGCTGTGCGCTGAGTCAGATACCAACGGCCTCACTCAGTATAAGGGATTCCCAATTTTTATATTATGGGCATTAAAACCCAAGCAAAAGAAGAACCAAACCGGTATCAACACAATTTATTTATTTATTTATTTATGCATGCATTCTATTTGCATACTGCCCTTCATCTGTACATCTCGGGGCAGTTCACAACATAAAAAACATATATTAATCATGATTAAATCATATTATGTAAGATTAATGCATAATCAATACATGATAAAGATAAACTAAGAGCAAAAACAAACAAATAATGCCCCCTCCTGCAACACATTTTAAAGTGTATTGGATCTTTATCATCCAAAGGGATGGCAGAAGAGGAACGTTCTCTCCTGGCACCTAAAGTTGTACATCAAATCGAAATCGAGCCAAGTGGGTGTTAGAATTCCTGCTCCATGATTCCTGCTGCCACTGTATTCTGCTCTGGTCAGACCTGGAGTACTGTGGTCAGACCTGGAGTACTGTGTCCAGTTCTGGGCACCACAGTTCAAGAAGGACACTGACAAACTGGAACGTGTCCAGAGGAGGGCAACCAAAATGGTCAAAGGCCTGGAAACGATGCCTTATGAGGAACGGCTAAGGGAGCTAGGCATGTTTAGCCTGGAGAAGAGGAGGTTAAGGGGTGATATGATAGCCATGTTCAAATATATAAAAGGATGTCACATAGAGGAGGGAGAAAGGTTGTTTTCTGCTGCTCCAGAGAAGCGGACACGGAGCAATGGATCCAAACTACAAGAAGATTCCACCTAAACATTAGGAAGAACTTCCTGACAGTAAGAGCTGTTCGACAGTGGAATTTGCTGCCAAGGAGTGTGGTGGAGTCTCCTTCCTTGGAGGTCTTTAAGCAGAGGCTTGACAACCATATGTCAGGAGTGCTCTGATGGTGTTTCCTGCTTGGCAGGGGGTTGGACTCGATGGCCCTTGTGGTCTATTCCTACTCTATGATTCTATGACAGTATATGTTTTGACTCCGCAAAGTGGGAAGTGACAGAGACAGGATGTTTGTGTTACTGTGTTCTGTGAAGTGGGACTATTGTCCTTTGTTCTTTCTCTTTGTTGCCTGATGCTAGAGAGAGGGAGCCATGTTGCAGTGCTCCATGTGTTTATATGTAAATAAAGTAGATTAGCCAAAATGCTGAGTTGCTGAGGTCAATTATGCAAGCTGCGATGACTCGCTGATCCCTAAGTGTGCCGATGTCTGTTGGCATCGGTCGCTGTGATGTTTGGGCAGAAGAAAGCTTTTGAAGCTACCGAACAAAAGACCAGGCGAAAGAGAACATGCCAGTCGGGCATGTGTCTCTGCCAGGGTCCTACTCGAGTGTAGGACGAGCTCCTGACAGCGGGGTGTCTTTTCACTTTAGCCCAATTGCTCAAAATCAAAGAAGACCCACAGCAAACACTCATTGTTGACCGAGGCTTTCTCAGTAATGGAGTCAGGATATAACCCAGCATCCTGCCCCTCTTTTATTGGTGAAGTCTTTCAACTCCATCAAAGACCAAAGAAGGCATTAAAAGGTGTCTTGAAAGAGAACTATTTGAAAATGGTTTACAGATGGTATTTAACCCCGAGCAGATTAGCTAAGATGTACAAATCAGAATCTGAAGTAATGAAGGAGAAGGAACATTCTTCCATATGCGGTGGACATGCAAAAGAGTATTGGGGAAAGATATATAACAAGAGGGGGGAAATGTTTAAAACCTTTCCCCAAAAAACCAGAGGCATTCCTTCTGGGAATGGCACAGACAGAAGTACCATATTGGCCCGAAAATCAACCTCACATTTCCCCCCCAAATTCCAATCATGAAACGTTAAAGTGCGGCTTATATTTGTGACTTTACAAAAATGGTCTTTTATGGTAACATGGAGCTCTTGAGACCAACCAGCACCAACTGTGCTGCCTGGCTGGTCCCTGAGCCACCAGAACTGCCGCCAAAATTGTCGCAACTGGAGGGGAGCCGGGGTGTCCAGTGCAACAGCCAGGGAAGCGGCTCAGAGCCCCCAGGTCCCCCCCCAATGGCCTTGACTGGGACTGGGAGCACAAGAATCCTGGGGAGCAACTTTCCATGTCCGCTACCAGAAACGGAAGCCCCTGCTATCTCTCCCTCCTATTTGTGTGAAAGGCAAACATCTCTGTAGTGCACTATTGGACTTTAGGTCCAATATTTTAGGAAACACATTTTTATAGAGAGCATATGATTACATGCATGTTAGCATGTCATGTGTGATTGGGAATGTGTCAATGCTAACAGCTACCCATGGCATCCCATCTGAAGAAGGGCCTCTGAAGAAGAGCTTAAGGGCCAGGGAAGTGGGAGGGAGGAATGAGATCAAGCTAACTTCCAGGTTGCCACTAATGGCCACGGAGCACGAGTCTTGATCTCCAGAGAAAGGCTTGATCACTGAGAGATATAGGGGGAAGCACAAGGGGGCTGTGCACCCCCAGAAGAAGCCCAAAGGGGAATTTGGTTTTTTTTAATGATAATTTTTATTGAGTTTTCCATATTTAGTCACATTTTATCATATAAGTCTATAACTTTAGGTATTGCTCAGAGCATCGACTTCCTTCCCTCCCTCTTTCTGACTTCCAAACATCTTTTAATAAATTCTTAGCATTTCTATAACCACTTTTTACTTTCTACCTTCTTTTAACATTTCACCTCATTATATGTAAAACAGTTTCTTATTTTTACATTACAAAACATTTCAACTCAAACTTACAAACGTTTTCAAATGTTTACAATTTTCTTTCATGTAAAATATAAATTTGCTCCAGTCCTTTTTAAACAGTTCGTTGCGCCGATTCCGGATCTTCCCCGACAGCTTTGCCAACTCTACGTACTCCACCATCTTTGTCTGCCATTCTTCCAGCATAGGAAGTTCCTGCTGCTTCCATTTCTGGGCCAGAAGTATACTTGCAGCCGTTGTGGCATACATAAACAAATTTACATCTTCTTTTTTATTTCCTCTCCAATTAAACCTAACAAAAATGCCTCTGGTTTTTTGTTGAAATTATATTTAAAAACCTTCTTTAATTCATTGTATATTATATCCCAGAAGGCTTTGACCTTAGTACAAGACCACCACATATGAAGGAAATTCTAAAGGGGAATTTTGGGTGCTTGTATTGGCAGTGCAAAATTATGAGCTCTCCTGTCCTTCCTGAAGCTCCAAAAGGAAGAGGGGAGGGGTGGGATCGAGCTGAAAGCACGACTATTTACAGCAAACTCTCGATGAGAAGCCTCCAGCCTTTGATATGGCAACTTTTTCAATTAATGCAAAGCAAGAGAACTTTAAAATTGATTGAATAAGATAATTAGGACGATTTGGCATAGTAACGGGGTGAAAGAAAGGAAGTCCGCCCTGGTCATGGCTTGCTCTACTCTGCTCAGGGACAGTTTAAAAGCATGAGAAAAGATTAATCTTTAAATATATGGAAACACTTTCCTGCTAAAAAAACCAGGCAAACTCTATAAGCAGTGAACTAAAGAAAATTGGATTTTGAAACACCCCCCCCATTCCAATAGGAAGGGGGGGACATATATGGTTACTTTCGTTCCTAGAACTCGTCTTTCTGGTGGAGAAAGCAATTAAAACAAGAGATTTCTTTATTTTATTTTTATTTGGGAGAAATACAGTGGTACCTCGGTTTAAGAACACCTCTGTTTAATAACGATTCGGTTTACGAACTCCACAAAACCGGAAGTAGTGTCCCAGTTTACGAACTTTACCTCGGTCTAAGAATGGACTCCAAATGGTGGAAAGGCACCAGCGGTGGGATGCCTCATTAGGGAAAGCGCACCTCGGTTTAAGAACGGATTTCTGGAACGGATTAAGTCTGTAAACCAAGATAGTTGGCGGTGTTGGGATTTTGCCTGTGTGCAGTTTCCCACAGAAGCTATTAAGGAGTTGGTCAAAGGCCAAGAAGACTGAGCAGAGGGAGTTATTCTGCCTAGAAATATGGGACCTTGGCTACAACTCTGCTACTGGTCGAGGTCATCCATATAGGCATGATGACTCATGACTTTCCTGTTTGTAGGTTGGTTGGTTGGTCAGTGGTTGTTTGAGAGTCAGTTGGAGTTTGTTCAGAGAGAGTTAAGATCCGTGTCTGTATCCTGTATATAGTAACTTGTGAGTCTGCTGTCAATAATAAACCAAAGTAACCAAGTTACTAGTAGCAGCATCTTGTTCTTGCTTCATTCTGCCAGCTTGCAACCGACTGCTTCTGGACAGTCTGCGTATGCTCAGCAATATTCAACAGGCGGATTCGACTTCTTTTGGTGGGTGAAATAATTGAAACAAATCAAACCTGCGTGCCTGGACCGACACTTTCTATTTTATTGGGTTTTTTCCTTTTTTGAAGACACTTTTTTACTATCATCACTAATTTTGTAACTGAAGGGGTTTTTTTTAGACTGTTGAGTAACAATTTGGATTAGACTTTAGAAGAAGTCAAAGAGGACTGGGCTTTCTTTGTTCCTATCTTCTCCCCCCATTTTCTAAGGGAGGGGGGAAGAAAAATAGACGGAAGAATTCTATCTTTCCTAACTTCTTTGTTCTTTCTTTTTTTCATTTTTGCCTAAAACTATGCCTCCGGGTTGCCTTGCAATGTTGGATTGGCTTTATGAAAAAAGCTGAAGAATACCATGATTTTGTATTTACTTTCTCTCTCTTTCCCCCCTTTTTGTCAGTTCTCCCAGAGTTTTTTATGGATTACAAAACCACAATGGTACAAGGAGTTGTAGAGAAGCAGAGAGATTTGTTTTGAAAAGATGCCCTTGCTTTGAGAACTCACCTCATCAGCAGGCAAGAACAAGTAGCCCAATCAAGTTAAAATAGAAAGGAAAGGGAAAATATAGAGGAGTTGGAGGGGGAAGATAGGAAGGGGTGGGGAAGAGAGAGAAGAAAGGACATCTAGTGGCAAAAAGAGGCAACTGTGGGAGGGGGGAATTATTTTTATCATTTTCTTTTTCCCTTCTCTTTCTCATCTTTTAAGAGAGAGAAGAAGTAATATTTAAGACTGGGAAATATAGAAGATTGGAGATAAATTTTAAGTGGGATTGGTGAATAAATGTTACAGTCTTTGAAGTATGGCATCAAAAATCACAGTTGGTGGCTGGAACTATAACTACCACACAGGCAAGAAGGGGGTCCACCCTAGAGATGGAACCTAAGGTAGATATAGCAGATACATTAATGGATCTGAAAAAAAAGACTTAAGAGAGAATACAGATAAATTGGAGAAAATGACTGGGAAAACAGAACAGAACACCAAAACTTTGGAGGGTTTAACAGTACAGATTAAAGAATTTACAACTAAAACATCAGATTTGGAAAAACCCTGCCTGGTGATTTTTAATTCATGAATGGTAAAAAAAGGCTTACAATTGATCATAAGAAATCCCGATGAGATTGCTTTCAAAAATGGAATAATTATAAATTTTTGACTGAAGCATTGAAAAATAATAAGATTCCATATAGATGGGAGTTCCCTGAGGGTGTCTCATTTACATATAAAGGGAAAAAGCAAAAATGCAAAAGTGTACAAGATATGGAGAAGTTTTGGAGAAAATATAAACAACTTGGAGGAAAAAAGCCTGAAGCAGTAGGTGCAGAAGGGGAAACAGATCCGGCAGAAAAAGAAGAAGATAAACAATAGCACACTTACCGGTAATTAGGCCTTTTTATTTATAAAATATATAAATAAAAGAGAAAAAAGAATTTGAAATTTTTAACTTGGAATGTTAGCGGACTAAACAATAAATTGAAAGGGAGTAAAACAGAACATGTATTACAAAAAGAGAATTTGGACATAATATGCTTGCAAGAAACACATGTAGCAAGAAGACACAGAAGAGTCTTGATAAATAAATGATTGGGGATGGACTTTATGACATTAGACAAAAAAAAAAAGAGGGGTGGTAATTTATGCTAAAAATAAATATAACCCGAAACAGTTATTTAAAGATGATTATGGAAGGATGACAGCAAAAGAAATAACCTTACAATAGAAACCTGTGATAATTGGGATCTATTCGCCAAATTAATAACAAAATTGGAATTTTTTTAAGAACTGAAAGAAAAGTTGTATGAGTTTATGGATCAAAAGATAATATTAATGGGTGATTTAAATGGGGTAGTCTGCTTAGAAATTGACAGGACAATAAGAAAAATGGATTCAAAAGAAAGCAGACTACCTGTCACTTTCTTTAATATGGTAGAGAACTTAAAATTGACATTTGGCGATTTAGACACCCATTTGAAAGAGAATATACCCATTTTCCTGAACCAAATTAATCTGCAGGAAGAATTGAGTAGATATGGACATCAAATGAACTAAGACTGAAAACAAAAAGAATAGAAATACAACCAAGGACACTTTCAGATCACAATCCAGTGTTACTGGAATTGAAATGAAAACTCCACATTTAGGTGAAGTTTAAATGAAGGACTTTTAGATAACCAACCAACTTTGCAAAAAGCAAAAAAAATCTTGAAATATAATTTTGAATTAAATTTTAATCAAGGGACAGAACTTAATATGGTCTGGGATACATGCAAAGCAGTGATGAGAGGATTTCTGTATTCAATAAAGTGCATATCAAAAAAAGTTTAGAGAAGGTAAAAATAAAGAAATTTTGGAAGAACTGATTAGAAATGAAAAAGAACTGATTAAAAAACCTGGGAAAGATTCAACAAAACAAAATATAAAAATGTTACAGACATAATTCTCAATGTTAGTGAACCAAGAAATTGAATGGAAGATTAAAATGCTAAGGCATAAAAAAGTGAATTTGCAAATAAACCAGGAAAACTACTTGCTTGGCAATTAAAAAAAATGTAATAAACAAATTGAAAGTAGAAGGTAAAATAATAGATAACCTGAAGGATATCAGAAGACAATTTGTAAAATATTACACAAAGCTATACTGAGCCAGTAAAGAAAACAAAGATACAATTGAAGAATACTTAAAGTAGAGTAATTTACCAAAAATCCTGAAGGAGAAAATTAATTATTTGATTGCACCAATAACGATACAGGAGGTGCAACAAGGAATTAATCATTCAAAATTAGGTAAATCACCAGGGTCATATTTATCAGCTAAATATTATAAAAAACTACAAGACTTTCTGATACAGTCGCTGAAGCATGTAATGAATAAATGTTGAACATGGAAAAATCCAGATTTATGGAAAGAGGCATATATAACATTACTTCTGAAACAAGACATGGACCTGCTCTCAGTAAATACTATAGGCCAATTTCTCTGCTCAACGATTATAAATTATTCTCCAATATTATGGTGAACCGTTCGAAACTGATATTAAAAGAGTTAATTCATCAGGATCAAGCTGGCTTTCTTCCTGGCTGAACAGATAAAGGATAATATAAGGAATATAATTGACATAATAGAATATCTGGAAGTCAGGAATGAAAAACAAGCAGCTCTGATGTTTGTGGATGCAGAGAAGGCCTTTGATAATGTGTCTTGAATCTTTATGAAAAAATCTATGGAGATGATGAATTTTGGAGAATCATTTCTAAGAGGAATTGGTGCAATTTAAACAGATCAGCAGGCAATGCTGACAGTGAATAATGTGATATCAGAAAAGTGTAAAATTACAAAAGGGACAAGACAGGGTTGCCCCTATCACCGTTATTGTTTATTTTAGTATTAGAGACCCTGGTGAGGAACATAAGATCTGATGAAGAAATAAAAGGTATAACAGTTGGGTGCAAAGTGTAGAAATTGAGAGCATTTGCAGACGACCTTGTAACAACAGTAGAAGACCTGTTGGCGAGCATACCAAAGATATTAGACAAATTATCTGAGTTCAGACAGGTAACAGGATTCAAGCTAAATAAAAATAAAATGAAAGTATTAGTGAAAAATATGAATGCATAAAAATATGAAAGTATTAGTGAAAAAATAAAAATGAGCTACAACTAGCAACACTAGTTAATTGAAAAAAGGTGAAGTATCTGGGGGTATGGCTAACAGCTAAGAATATAAATATTTTTAAGGAAAACTATGTAACAACGTGGAAAGAGATGAAGAAAAATATGGATGTCTGGGGAAGGATGAATTTATTGCTTTGGGGAAGAATTTCAGTGATGAAAATGAATGTATTGCCAAGAATGTTATTCTTATTTCAAACAATACCCAGGGTATGCAGAGAGGGACACTTCAAACAATGGCAAAAATATATTTTCGAATTTATCTGGCAGGGGAAGAAACCAATATTAAATATTAAATATAAACTATTAACAGATACCAAAGAAAGAGGTGGCTTCTCTCTGCCAGATTTGAAATTATATTATGAGGCATCATGTCTCTGCTGGCTTCGGGAGTGTATAACTTTAAAAAACACAGATATCTTAGACCTCGAGGGTCATGATAATAGATTTGGTTGGCATGCATATCTATGGTATGAGAAGACTAAAGTGCATAAACAGTTTTTGAATCACTTGGTAAGAAAAGCAATTTATGGAGTATGGGAAAAATATAAAAACCTGTTAGAGCAGAAGACACCATGGTGGCTCTCCACAGTGGAAGCGATATCCCTGAAAAAGACTAATGCAAAAAGTAAATGGGCAACCTATAAAGAGTTGCTTATGGAAGTAGAACAATTGAAATTGAAATGTTTTGAGGATATAAGACAGTAACAGGTTAGTTGCAATACCATCAATTAAATGATGTGTTTAAAACAGATAAGAAAAATGGATTTAGTCAAGAAATTTCAAGGTTTGAAAAAGATTTAATGGAAAACAATGTGAAGTTACTTTCTAAAATGTATAAACTGTTGCTAGAGTGGCATACCAAAGATGAAAAAGTTAAATTGGTAATGATACAATGGGCACAAGATATTGGGCACAATATCCAATTTTCATCTTGGGAAAAGTTATGGAGCGAGGATTTAAAATTTACAGCATGCTATGCATTGAAGGAGAACTATATGAAAATGATGTATCGGTGGTATCTAGCACCTTTATCATTAACGGAGATGTACAGAACTGCTTCAGATGTTTGTTGGAAATGCAATATAGAAGGCACGTTCTACCACATGTGGTGGACATGCAAGATAACAAGAGCATTCTGGGAAATGATATACAATGAGTTTAAAAAAATGTTTAAAATAACGTTTGTGAAAAAGAGAGAGTCCTTTTTGCTAAGTATTTTAGGTACAGAGATTCCAAAGGAGCAGAAATGACTATTTATGTACGCAACGACAGCAGCACAGATACTACTGGCCCAGAGATGGAAAGAAGACAAAGTTCTGACCAGAGACGAATGGCTGATGAAGATGATGGACTATGCGGAAATGGTGAAATTGACTGGGAAAATCAGAAACCAGGAAGAGAAGAAATTTAAGAAGGAATGGGAAAAAATTATAATGTATTTAAGAGAACACTGTAAACAACTAAAAACTCTGGCAGGATTTGAGTAATACTTGTAATGTACGAAAAACTATGGATTATTTTTCTTTAAAAAATAGAGAAAATAAGGCAAGCAGCTGGAAAAAAAGATTGATAATGGTAACCATCGAAGAGGGGAGGGGAGTCGAAGGATTCAGGGAATCCTAAATGATGATGTGGATGTTTTGTTTGAATTTAAATTTGTTATGTGAAACTCAATAAAAATATATTTTTTAAAAAAAAGAGAGACCAAGCATAACTTCAGGTAACTGGTCCCAAACAATTCAGGGCTTTAAACATCAAAAGCAGCACTTAACGTTGTACTGCAGATGGAAAAGTCCCCGGGAGCTTTTTGAGTAAAGAGCCTGCACCCAATTAATCTCAAAAAAGAGGTACAGGTGGTTTTCCCACTTTCATGGTCTATTGCATCTATTAACACTTTGCACAAGATGTATTATGTATTACTCCTGGAGCAACTGCTCATGTAATTTTGGGCTCAGAATTGTTTTGTTGTACCTTTCACACCTGGAAGACCGTGCATTCCATCCACCCCAGGGAGGCCAGGCTCACCAGCCTTGCCTTTAGTTCCAATGAAACCAGGTTCACCTCTGTCACCTGCCAGACCTTTCATTCCTACAGGACCAGGTTTCCCTGGGTCTCCTGCATCTCCTCTGGCACCCGGTGAGCCTATAAATATATGTTGAAAAGAAACAGAAGAATATAATGGATATAATGCAGCCACTGGAAAGCAGTCATTGTGCAGCTTGTATTGATATGAAAACACATCAAATAAAGAACAAAACCAGTAAATTATTGATGGAATATTTTCCAAATTCTAGACATGCCCCCCCTTGCCCTCATCCCACCTTGAACAGCTGTGAGTCCTCCACTCACTATGTCCTGAGTGGTTCAGAGGCAAAGCCTATTTCTCTCTGGACAACATGGCAGTCAAGGAAGAAAGCGAAATGGGAAACGGGGGAAGAGAAGGTGTGGCTCCTGATACCTTTGGTCCTGCCTGTTGCCTACTTTGGCCCCTCCCACCACTGGTGTGCAGTCCTAAAAAGTTACTATTAAGTGAATGCTGCTCTTGATATAAAGTTTCCCAAGCGCTATTTTAGACCTCAAAAACTTCAAATATGGTTAAATTTTATAGAGCAAATTTGTGAACTAGGGAAATTCACTGCCTTTTCTTTCCAGTTGATGGTGAAAAAATGACATAGTCCTGTCATTTATGTATTACTTATGTAAGACAGACTCAGATGCAGAATAAATTATGTTAGACCTAAGTATGCTTTTCTGAGTTTTTATACACCTGTGGTTTGTTGTCTGTGGTCAATCAGAAGCTGTGCTTTGGAAGTCAAACGTTTCAGAAGTTGAACAGACTTCCAGAACAGATTCTGTTCGACTTCCAAGGTACGACTGTATATGCTGTACAGTTTATTTTGTGTATGGATGAAAATTACTGTTTGGCAATATACTGTAGCAAAGAACTATCTGTATATCTGAAACACACACACACACACACACACACACACACACACAAGGATACTACTTTTGTTTCTTAGACAATGCAGTCATGCGTTACAGCAGCCACTGGCTTAGAAGAGGCACCTTATTTTTTCACACACTGAAGTGAATGTCCCTTAAGATCTGCAGTTCTTATAAATACACACATATGTATGTATGTATGTGTGTGTGTGTGTGTGTGTGTGTATAATGTGTGTGTGTGTGTGTGTGTAATTTAATTGGTGGCAACACATTAGTAAGCCTAAAGTTTGTAAACCACCAATCCAATAAATATGGCATCCTCAGTAGTAATGCTCATGTGCAGTCTACCACAAGGTTCAGACTGGGCTGAATTACAGTGTAGTCAGCATACAAACATCCCATCTAGCTAGATGGACAACTGACAAGAAACAACATTTTGCAAGGATCTCTGCATTGGTGGCATAACATTTGAATCATGTAAGAAGCTGGTATAATGCAGACGTTAATAGTGTGCACCGCGCACTAAAGTCAACAGCCAATCTTCCATGGCTTAAATCTTAAAAAGGACTATGATTGTACCATGTTGGCAGTATTAACAGGGAAAAGCTACTCCATGTCAATGCTTGAAATAATAAGCTCCTATGAAAGTTTAATGGAATGACATTGCACCCCCAAAGGTCCCACATCAGTAGTTTGAGATCACCTTTCCCCAGGAAAGTGCTAAAGATGCCCAGGCAAAGTACAAGGAAAATCACATTTGGGAAGCACGCGGGACGATCCTCACCTACAAACCCTGGTGAGCCAGCTCTGCCCGTGATCCCTTGCTGGCCTGGCAGTCCAGGGAATCCAAATGGTCCTTGTGGTCCTGGCAAACCAGTCAAGCCAGCAGGGCCAGGAGACCCAGGATGCCCTTTAGCTCCAGGCTGACCTGGAATGCCATCATTTCCTAAAAATAATAACAAGTGTCATTAATTGTTATGCGTTGGATATCGAGTGCATATAGATACAGAGTTGGATCAGGATTTAATTAATTAAACTCAGTCCCCATTTAAATCAGTGAGATTTCAAGGTCATGACTACTGTCAGGGAAGAGTTAGAAGTTTCCAGTTTATCAGAGGGAGAAAGCATTCCCCAAGGGGGGAAGGAGAGCAGTGAATCTAACAGAAGAGAGCAAGAGGAACAACAGGGAGGAACCGGCTGTTCCCAGGAAAGGCAAGGGTTCAGTTCTAGCTCAGATTCGGAGGAAGCGAGATACAGCTCTAGCCAGGAGGGTAGGAAAAAGAGCAGGAAAGCGAGGGAAAGGGCGCCTTCGCCATTTAGAGAGTGGCTGGTTACTCTCAGAAGGTATCTGAAATAAGTGACTCTGAGGAATAATAGTTAAGAACCGTTTATAAGATTGTTTTGTTAATACACAATAAAAAGTTATAAAAGAACAAGAAGTGTTTGTGTGGTGACCTGAAGAGGACAACGACCGGTCCTGACAACTACTTTGTCAACAAATTTAGCTTAGCCCTAACTCACAGTCCAGAAAATAATTATAATAATAAACATTTATTCTGAAGCCTATGAATATGAAAAGCTGCCTTCTGAATAGGTCCTACACGCTCATAAGGAAAAGCAGCTTTCTGGTTTGCAGTCTGTACAGAATGGGACTTATTGAGTTCTGCTTTCTTAACAATCAGTAATTTTCATTTCCTCTACTGGTATTATGTGCAACATCTTAGGTGAAAAATCTGGGAATACTGATGAAGGCAAGGGACCAGGATGCTCATTTTCAGCAAAACTGCTGCTGGCTGCAATGCAGAGAACCTACTTACGGTAAGTATATGTTGCTTGGGAGCAAACACGTTGGTTTCACTATTTCTCCAGCTGCAGCTCTCTGTGCAAAATCACAAACTGATTTTGAAATTCCCTGCAGTTTTCAAAGCAACATGCCAGGGTGCAGAGGGCTGTTTGAAACTAGGCTACAGAACCTTTGCTGCATGCAGAACTCATTGCAGAACTCTGCATCACCACAACGGCTATCACCAAATTTCCTGAGTCTCTCTTCTTTAAAATTCTCCATTGGCAAAAGCAAGAGCATTACCTCTCAGTCCTGGCAAGCCGTGATCCCCTGGGGGGCCTTTCAGTCCTGGGATTCCTGGTGGCCCAGCACCCCCTTGGGGGCCTGGGGGTGCTCCAAGTCTGTCACCTGCAGCTCCTTTCACTCCTGGAGGGCCTGGCCAACCTGGCAATCCTGGACTCCCAGGAAAGCCCTGCTCCCCAGGCAAACCTGGTGCACCTCTGTTTCCTCTGGGCCCAGGAAATCCTAAATAGAAAAAAAAATATGATTCCAGGAAAAATAATTTATTTGCCAGAATAAACTTGTTAAAGTTGATTAATGGAAAAGAATATAACCAGGATGATGCAAATCCCTCCTTAGCCAAATAAGCATCTTTATGTCCCACTGACTTCAGTGGAAAGCTGAACAAGTGCTGATTAAAAGCATTCACACCCTGTTGTCTTAAAACTACAATAATAATGTAATTTAGAAGATACAGAATTCTGGTCCTTGGGCAGAATTGTGTTACTAAGGTATTTAGCAGCAGTGGACTTTGTTCTTTCTGTTTTGATTTGTCCCTCAAGTGACCCATGGGAGTACATATGTGCTCCAACATCTCCAGACTGTGGGCAGTACTTATTCAAGGTTTTCCTTCAAAAAGGAAGGAAAGAAAGATAGATAGATAGAGAGAGAGAGAGAGAGAGAGAGAGAGAGAGAGAGGATGAATGAGACATCTTTGTGGGATAAGCTGCATGATGCCTTTTGCAATGTCAGAAACTCCATGTCATTACTCATGTCAACACTCATGTCATTAATCGATTGGTGGAGATACAAACACATTTGAGAGGCACAGCTCAGTTAGTACTTGTTTAATGAGGTACTAATTTACAGATGAAAAACCTAGAAATGGTTAAAGCATTTGTTTGGTTGACAGCCCCAATTATCATCTTTGTGGAGAATCCTTGTGTGAACAGGGACTGCTTTTTGCCAGGGTCTTGGCCTCAGATCCATGCAATATTTTCACATGTTGACATTACATCTAAAATCATCCTCAGTTGTACAAGCAATTACATTGTTCTATACTGTACATTTTGCAATTCCATTTGTGTGCATGACCAACTTGATTTTTATTGGAGAAGCAAATTACAAATGCGATATATAAACATGGATACATAAATTGAACACTTCAGTTGTCTACAGTACAAGTGTGTTTTGGGTTTTAACCATACCTGGTGGGCCTGCTAAGCCCTCACGACCTTGATCTCCCAGAGAGCCTTTCAGCCCTTTGGATCCATGCAGACCGAGTTCGCCTGCAATCCCTCTTGTACCTTTCGCACCTACATTATTGAAGATAATGAAATGCAATAAATAAAAATATGTACATGTTAAAGGGGAAAATACAAAATAATAATAGAAATATTGGTAATAAATTTATAGCTAGCCTTAGGTAAGTTATATCTTTTAGGGCATTTCCAGATTATGAGAGAACCATTCCTAGTGGTGGAATATCTTATTTCTATGTAATGTAGATTTGCTGCATGCTATTTCTAATGTACGGGTATATATTAAGTGCAACTGAAGGAGGGCTGTAGTGTTACAATTTGCAAAATATGGGTAATGGGAATACCCAGCCTTTGGACACACTTAAAAATTATTTTTCACATAATTTAAATGCTGGGGAATTGTAATAGTGATTTTGTTGCAGAAGTTGTCTACAGGAAAGTTGAAAGAACAGTTAAAACAATAAAACCAGATCTTCCGCTCAGGGAAATGCATCTTCAGGAGCTAGAAGAAATCCAATACTGACAGCCCCCGCTCCTATTTCAGCAGGGAGGACAACCCAGAGCGCTGCTGCCACCAGTGAGAAAGCCTGCCTCTACATCACCACAAGCCAACCATCATCAAGCCAAACTAGCCAGGTTCCTTGAGCTGCCTGTGGTGCCCTGGAAGCGAAGGGGAAGGTGGCTTTCCAGTTCATGCCTAGTGAAGAAAGCATCCTCCACGACCGAGACAAGGAACTGAGGCTGTTGCCTTTGGACAGACATTTTACCAAAGTAAAAACAAATACTTGCGGGGGGGGGGGGGAATCCTCTGAACTGCTGAAATTTTGGATTGGAATATTTAGCCTTTTGCATTCCTCTTAGGATTACACGTAAAGCAGTATTATTCATAAAGGGCATGTGAGGAGATCCATGACTTGCAGCATGGAAGGCAGGTTGTAAGTATTTGGGTAACAATTGTAGGATTGTTAAATAAACAAGCAAGCAAACAAATCTTATTAGTTGCAGATGATTCAGATAAACGTTTTGATAGCAAGTAGGAAGATTGAATTTGATATGCTGTTGTACTTTTACATTACTTTCAAAGTTGTATTTGCAGACTGATCTGCAAGCTACACCTAAATCTTTTGACTGAAGCAAAAATTATAGTTCCACATTCCTGGAAGTTGCTCTGTCTGCAAACTCTCCAAGAAAATGTGAAATAGCACAGATATAAATAACATTGTCAACTGTAGATATGGGCAAATAAGATCTAATAAATTATTCTTATAAATAGTTTCCATTTATTTCCTTTTGGAATCATAATTATAGTTGAATGATTTGATTACGTATTGTGCATTGTAACTTACTGTATTGTTATTGTTATGGCATTTACCTCTTGGTCCTGGAATCCCTGGAGTTCCTGGAGTTCCTTTTGGCGCTTGAATACAGCTAGTTCCTGTAGGTAAACAATACAGATAAAAACAACAAAGTGGCTCTTCAAAGACTTAACAAATGTATTGTGGCAAAAAAATTGTAGGCCAGGGGCCTAAGGATGGAGGATAAATTTTGTTCCCATCTTAATGCAAATCTACCAGATTCACCCACATGAACCAAAAGGCAGCTATTCTTTGAAATTCATGATGCAGTTTTCCAACACAAAAATGCATACAAAAACGTGTGTATTGGGGGCAAAAAAAAAAAAAGGTAAAGGGCCCGTGACAGTTCAGTTCAGTCACGAACGACTCTGGGGTTGCGGCGCTCATCTAGCTTTACTGGCCGAGGGAGCCGACGTTTGTCCGCAGACAGTTTTTCCGGGTCATGTGTGACTAAGCCGCTTCTGGCGAAACCAGAGCAGCGCACGGAAACGCCGTTTACCTTCCCACTGGAGCGGTACCTATTTATCTACTTACACTTTGACATGCTTTCGAACTGCTAGGTTGGCAGGAGCTGGGACCAAACAATGGGAGCTCACCTTGTCACAGTGATTCGAACCACCAACCTTCTGATCAGCAAGCCCTAGGCTCAGTGGTTTAGACCACAGCACTATAAATCAGCAGGAAGTGCTGATAGCAGGGGCCCAGGTAAGCCCCACCTTTGAGTCATCTCTCCACCTGAGGCTTGGTTTTTTCACTCACCCTCTGACACCTTCAGCACCTTCACCTGTTCATTGTCTGATTTAATATTTATTGAAATATTTCAATAAAGAAATCAACATAAAAGCCTCTACCACCCACTTCTCAGTGTGTGTATGTTCCTGTAAACATTTTGTCACAAAGGAAAGTAAAGAAAGAAAGAAAAAAAGAAAGAAGCATACAGCCCTTTTGAGAATGTAATATTATAGCTACCAATTTAGCAATAGCAGTGTGGCTTCTGGACCAGAAAAATCTCCCCCCATAATTAAACCTAAGATGAAATATGGCCTTCAGTGATGACTGTTTATTCAGATTGGATGTGGCTACTTAAGGGAATCCCCCAAGGCCATGATCCTTCAAACCAAGGGTAGACGGAAGGTATATTGGGATCTAGTAGTAGGCATCTGGGTGACAGGTAATAGGTTGTTATTATTATTAGTAGTAGCAATAGTAGTAGTATTAACAATAGCAACCCCTCCCCCAAAAGTGAGGGCTTTTCTTCTAAAAATCAGACTGCTGAGTTGAGGAAAGCTCAGGAGAAACACCAAGAGTGGTTTTTGTGCGAGAGAAAAGTTTGTGAGCTCTGTTCTGACAGCGAAAATATGTTCCTGAGCTGCAGTTGAGCTCAGAGGTGCCCTGTTCCTAAATTCTAATGATTTTGCTGCCTTCTCCTCTACTGGACCGCCTTTCTTTTGCCCCTGGTCATTGGTAGGCCTCAAGCTTCTAGTAGAAAGCCAAGTCTGCCAGGCTTGAAGTCTGCTTTTAGCATCCCAAGCAACTGTGGCCTATGATTGGGTTTTCATAATACCTTTTGGGTCTTTGTGTCCGAGTCATCATTCTTCTGTTACTTAAGCAAGAAGCTATTTAGGAATCCCTTCCTTTGTGGGCTCAGGGACAGCAAAACCAATTGTTGGAAATGACTGAAATGACTGCACAGCAGCTTTTCTGTGAGCCATGCTCTGTGTTTAGCTTTCAGGTGGTCAGGAAGAGTGAAAGAGTGGAATTGCACTGCAGAAGAGCTCCTTTAGGCTACTGTCAGTCAGGGTTCACTAGGGTTTTGCATCCTGGCCTAACAACATGATCAGGGTTCCAGTGTCCATAAGCAGGGGGGTGGGGCAGGGGGTGGTCAGAGACAGGAAGCGGTAAGCACAAAACTGGGTCTTTGTCTCAAGTGAATTAAGCCTAGTTTCACCCCTGTGTTTGTGCAATCTTTTACTCAGCAGCAATACCGTCCAAAACTAAGGGCAAAAACTATCTAGTGTCCTCTGGAAGGAAGGAGGACAGATGGTGTTGGTAGTCAAGGAATCTGGCATATCAGGTAACATGTGAAGGAGACAGAGAGGACATGGCAATGGACTGGGCTGTCTACTAAAAGCTTGATTTGACTGGATGCAAAATAGTAAGATGAATGAAATTGTATAATGCTACTCACTGGAGTTTTCAACAGTTGCATTGTAATACATTTTGTTAAAAAAAAAATTGGTGTGTCAAATTAAAACCCTCTTCAGTTTGCATTAAGTTCTTCAAAATACAATTCTTGTTATCATTCAGAATCACAAATTTTGCATACAAATCTACATTTTTAAATTATCATATTTTACCTGACTGAATTGGCTCAGTTCTGTTACCTCTGAAAAAGACTTTGACTGTCTGTCCACAATCTGAAATATAAAAAATTAGAACAAAAGAAATTTGGATTTCTTAAATTATGACCGGAAACAGTCAACCCACCAACTGTATCTGCAGTGATCTTTTGAAATAAACTTGTTTATTTTGTGAACCACCCTGAGACCTTCAGAAGATGGGTAGTGTCAGGGGTTCAGGAGCAGAGGCGAGGGCAAGGGAGGAAACAGAGAGCGAGGGGGAGGAGTCCGAAGGAAAGATGAGCGATGACGACGACCCGAGGTCTCCGAGTCTGTCCAGTGAATCGGAAGATTCACAGAAAGGAGCGCCAGTGACCAGAGCAAGGGGGGAGCTTAGGGGGACACCCCAGGAAGAAGGGACAAGAGGGGGTTCAGAGAGCAGCAGTTGGAAATCGGGGCCAACGTCCCCAACAGAGCGCAGTGGGGAGGAAGGGCGCCAGGCATCGGGATCCGGCGGCTCGCCGCAGGGGGGAGGGCATGAGTCAGGAGTGGCCATGCCTCCATCGGAGAGCGAAGAAACGGTCAAGCGGAAAGTGGAAGGTTGGGCGCGCGCGCCAAGTTCAAATGCACAGGAAGGTGGCACAGTAAGCAGCCCGGAAAGGGAGCCAGGTCCTAAAGCCCGCCGCAAGGAGACAGAAGGGTCCGGGGGGTCAGCGTCAGAAGAGTCCCGGAAGGAAGAGACCATGGGGGGCAGAGGGACCCAGAGAAGAACGGTCAGGCGGAAAAGGTGGAGTAAGGCTAGGGTATTAAGTTGGTGTACAGGAGGCGGGGACTCAGACGGAGCTTCGCCGGTCTAGCTTCTAAGACGTAGGGCGGCACGCTGCAGCTTGGAATTGGAAACTGTAACTTAATAAAGACTTTTATAAAGTGAACGCTGGCTAGCGTGATCCTCTGTGAGCTGGGATCTGGAAGCAGCCCTGACAGGTAGTATAACTTTAATAATTAAAAATAAAAATAAATAAACGGGACTGTTCCAGAGAATGTATTTATTTAATTATATTTTATTTATTAAATTTGTAGACCTCCCTTCATCAAGAGATCTCAGAGCAGTTCACAGAATAAAACACAAGAACAACCTTGTGCACCTGCAGTTCTATCCCATGAAATGGGATTGCCAGAACTGCCCCATGGCATGCCAGCAACTGCCTTTGATTTTTGAATTTGCTCGAAATACATGCAGCAGTGGAGAAAAGAGTATACAGCTTTGTTGGAAAATAAAATAAACAGTCGTGAATTGGCCTTCTAAGTCTACAGAGTGAGACATCTCGTGGTGCCCACTCCTCAGCGTCCAGCCAGGGCCTGACACTTGGGTGAATATGAGAGATATCTGGATGTTCTGAGATCAGGGTGCCAGGTGCACTGGGTCACTGCAGCAATATCAGTGAGGCTGAGTCATTCACCCTCCCATTGGTTCAGGAAAGATGCCTACGTGTAGGTATAACAGTCTCTAGGGCATTGCTTTCATTACGACTTGCCTATGTCCTGTCCTGTTTGATGTCAGGGTCTGACTCTGAATCTGTGAAAGTCAGGGAAGAGGCTGTGGGTTTTATGCAGCAGCGTTGGTGATAGTGATAGTGATAGTGTTAGAGGATCTCTCTGTGCATACGCATCTTTATTTCAAAGACCAGGAGAACAGTATATGGTAGATAGCAGTGTTTCGCTTTGTCTTGTGTCTGGAGACAGTGAATACTTTGCTACTTTGAACTGTGTGGCAGAGGAGTTTCCCCCTTAACTGAGGATTCTGGAAGAAGCTGTTCTGCTGGGAGCAGGAAATCTCTAAGGCCTCTGCTGGGGTTCCATATACCCTGTGGATATATCACACTGGCTGAAGCACCAAGTGACTTCTTCCACAAGTCACCAACAGAGCATGCAGCCCTCAGTGTGGATGTGTCACGTGGCAGCCTGAGGAGATGTTTTATGGGAACAGTGACAGGAAGCACAAACCCTAAGTGCCTGAAGAGCACTTCTCCAAAGGCCCTCACAATTTTTACCTGATTTATGAAGGGCGTTATTAAAAAGTAAATTGTTGCAAAACACATGAAAGAAAGTGGTGTCTAAGAAATATACAAGCTATGTAGATTTTGAAGACACAACTCAACCAATGTTCCCAGAAGGCAGTAAGGAATTTGTGTGGGAGACCAAGTCTAGTAGGTTTTCAGTGATGTACTCCTATGGCAATGAGGCAAGGGCAGGTGAGGCTGCCCACCTCAAGAATCCCCATATTTTATATGCGACACAATCACAGTTTCTGACTAGTGTTCATACATACCTATTTCAGCAGGAGCGCCTGGAGGTCCTGGGGAACCTTGGAAGCCAGGACTCCCGGGAACCCCAGGGTCACCCAGAGGGCCAGGATATCCCTTTGGGCCTGGCAAGCCAACACCTGGCAAGCCTTCTTCTCCGGGAAAACCCTTTGGGCCTAACGGACCAGGTTCACCAGGATCCCCTGGTTCACCTCGCACACCATCACCCTGCAAGGGAAGGAAACATACCTCAGCCTGCTTACAACGTATTAATCTATTTTAGCACTGAAATTTCATTTTTCACTTGCTCAGCAGCCTCACTAGCATTAAACAAGAATTCTGAACCAGAGGATATTTTGGCTTTCTTCGACCCAGTAATCACTGTAACAACCAGCAACAAGAGAGCCATAAGCATGAGCTTATGTTTTTAGATTATGCTACCTGATCTTCCAAAGAAAGATTTCTCATGCTTATCATGCTGGCGGCTTTGGTCAAGGTATCCTCCTAGAAAGTTATTGGCTGGAGATGATGGGAATTGTAGTCTGAGGTCCAGCGCCGAGGGCTTCTGGCGGTTCCCTCACTGCGAGAAGCGAAATTACAGGGAACAAGGCAGAGGGCCTTCTCAGTAGTGGTGCCCGCCTTGTGGAATGCCCTCCCATCGAATGTCAAAAAAATAAACAACTATATGACATTTAGAAGACATCTGAAGGCAAAGTGATGAAGACAGCAAATTGAAGGAGTTAATTTTATTAGAAAGATGATTTTGGAGAGCTGTTACAAGGTGACACAATGAATTTCAGTTAGGAGGGATTTGAAGACGTCAGTTAACAATGAAAGTTAAATTAGGTTTTATGTGTCTACATTTTTGTTTAGTTTTTTTGTTTTTAGTACTGTAATGTGTGTTTTTTATATGTTATATTTGTTATAAATGTGGAAAATCAATAAAAAAGGGGGGGAAATAGAAGACATCTGAAGCCAGTCCTATTTAGAGAAGTTTTTAATGGCTGATGTTTTAATGTATTTTTAACCATCTCTTGGAAGCCGCCCAGAGTGGCTGGGGAAAACCCAGCCAGATGGGTGGGGTAGAAATTATTATTATTATATTATTAGTCTGACACCATCAAGAGTGTTACAGGTTGCCCAACCTGTCAGTTGTATTTCTTCATACAGAAAGTATTGATCTGATTTGTAGAGATCTTTCCTATTCTAATTAATTTAAGAGGGTTCTGGAAGCTTCTCTGTGTGACAGAAACAAGCAGAAAGTTCATGATGTTTGGGTTATTCCTTCCGAGAAGTTGAGTACAGCAAGCCTAAACTGGTTCTGTTATCTCTTCTTCAAGGTCATGCTGACTATAAAAGTAAGGCCAGTAAGTAAGGCCGGGGTTTTAGTTTCTCTTTCTATCTCTTTTCCTTCTGGTGTGGTGTTCTGTACATAGGATGCTTAGTGTTTAAGATTTAGACATAAGTTATTGCAAGTTTAAGTGAAGTCTGAAGCAACTGGATTTCTTATGGACAGTGCCAATCCTGAATGTATTGGATTTGTGATCATTATGCTCATTTGCCTTCAGTAGCAATAAAGCTCTGCTCGATGAAATATAATTTTCTCTGGTCTATTTTTGGGGAATCCTGAAACATGTTTATGTTTTCACTCTGCTAACTATACATTGGAGTTCTGCTCTGGAACAATATTGAGTAGAATTCCATGACACAACCCTGAGCCTAATTCTAATCGGCCGGGTACTTGACACACAACACCCCTCCACTCCTCATATTTACAGTCCTGGTTGACGGCCTGATGACATGCTGGCTGTGGGTGTATTTCTCCTTAACTCAGAACAAAGCATATAAAGCATATGAAAACTAAATCACGGTGAGAATGTTAATTCATTATTTGGAATTATGCATGAGGAAATTAACAAGAGGTGGCTTTGAAACACAAAACTTGTCCTTGAACATATTTTTGCCCCACAGAGTTTAAAGCCACAAAGGGGCCTGCTGAATCAGACCCCAGTGCCATCTAGTTCAGCACCATGTTCTCTCAGATGGTTGTGTCAAACCCACATGCAGGGGGTGAGGGCAGGAGCACTCTCTCCAGTTGGGCTCCCCAGCAATTGGTATTTAGAGACCTCCCACTTCCACAGCTGCTACACAGCTATCACGACTAGCAGCCACTAATAGATGGAGAAAAACTAATCTATATCCTTTTCCCCCCACATCTTACATAATTGTACACACCTCTATCATGTCCTTCCTTGTGTGCTTTTTTCCTAAATTAAAAAGCTCCACATGCCACCTTTCCTCATAGGGGAATCAAGCCCCTTGATTATTTTGATGCCCTTTTCTGAACATCTACTTTCCATCCCTACTATATCTTTTTTCAGATGCAGCAATCAGAAGTGTACACAGTATTCCAAGATTTGTGTAGCAGCATTATAATATTGGTAGTTTTATTTTCAATCCCTTTCCTAATGATCTCTAAAATGGAATCCAACTTTTTTGCAGCTGCTGCACACAAGGCTGGCATTTTTACTGAGCTATCCAGTAGCACCCCAAAATCTTGTTCTGGGTCAATTACCATCAGTTTAGGACTCATGAATGTGAAATTATTTTTGTGCCTCATTTTACTGTTGCTTCTGTTAAATAGCACTTGCCATTTTAATGCCTACTTATCCCATCTGGAGACATTCTTTTGGCACGCCACACAATCCTCTTTTTTTAATCACACTGAATAATTTGGTGCCACCAGCAAACCTGGCCATCTTACTGCTCATGCCTAACTCCAGATCATTTAGAAACAAGTTAAGGAGCAATGATCTTGTTAGGGTACTGCCATCGGAACAGGGTAGGGAAGCAGAGGGGCAGTTGGGTTACAGGGAACCTCTGAAAATCTTGTGAAGCAGTTCCTCTTCCTGTGGTGAGGAAAGCCACACCTCCAGTGGGAAAGAGGGGAAAGGACCAGAGGTTGCTGCTGGGAGCCTCAGCACCGCTCGTGGCCAAGCTGGATTCTGCTAGCTATTGAGGCAGACATGAACTTGTGGCTCTATACTGTAAATAGTTTTGCATCAAAATAAAACCTGTAAAAGACAGGTCGGAGTCCTGACTGGTTACTCACAAGCAACCACCATTGCCATCTGACAGATCTCAATGCAGATTATGCCTGGGGGACTCCACTTTCCATATCCCTCCACTAGGAGAACTGCCCATTTTTCAGTGTTTGCTTCCTGTTCTTTAAACATTTACTGGCTATCCCATGGCTTCTAAGTTTACTCAGGAGTCTTTAGTGAGGCACTTTATCTAAAGCTTTTTGAAAGTCCAAGTACACAATGTTTACTAGAATACCTCTATCAATATATCTGCTGACACTCTCAAAGGCTCCACAAGGTTAAATAAAAAAAATTGAAGAATATCTGAAGAAGTGTGCATGCACATGAAAGCTTATCCCCAGAACAAACTTAGTTGATCTCTAAGGTGCTACTGGACAATTTATTTATTTATTTTGACTGCGTCAGACCAACACGGCTACTTACCTGAATCTACAAGGTTAGTTAGGCCTTACAAGCAAAGTTGTGGAATTCTGTGCTAATAGAGGTCATGATGGCTAACATTACAGTGGTACCCCGCAAGACGAAAGCCTCGGAAGATGAAAAACTCGCTAGATGAAGGAGTTTTTCGTTTTCTTAGCCGCTTCGCAAGACGCATTTCCCTATGGGCTTGCTTCGCAAAACGAAGCTTGCCCCACAAGCTCCGGGGATAGCGGGGAAGCGCAGCGCGTCTTCCCCGCTGTCCCCGGACCTCTTTTGAAGCAAGGGGCGGTGGGGAGAAGATCACTTCTCCCCGTTGCCAGCCCCGCAATCTCCGGGGACAGAGGGGAAGGTGCGCGCGCCTTCCCCTCTCTCCCCGGACCCCTTTTGAACCAAGGGGCGGCAACGGGGAGAAGCGATCTTCTCCCCTCCGCCCCTTGCTTCAAAAGAGGGGACAGAGGGGAAGGCGCGCTCGCCTTCCCCTCTCTCCCCGGACCCCTTTTGAACCAAGGGGCGGCAACGGGGAGAAGCGATTCTCCCCGCTGCCCCTTCCCTTGCTTTAAAACAGGTCCGGGGACAGAGGGGAAGGCGCGCGGCACTTCCCCTCTGTCCCCAGACGGTCTCCATAGGAACGCATTGATTGATTTTCAATGCATTCCTATGGGAAACCGTGCTTCGCAAGACGAAAAACTCGCAAGAAGAAAAAACTTGCGGAATGAATTAATTTTGTCTTGCGAGGCACCACTGTATATTTGAGTCTCAAAAACAACACTGAATATAAGACAGTGTTATGAGTAGGTTATTGGTTAAGATAGTCAGGTACAATTGGCCTCCTGTTGGAAACAGGATATGCTTTGTTTATTTCATAAATTTTACACTGCTTGATTGAAGAAAAAAACCTCAAAAAAGATAAAACAATTAAACAATCCCTTAAAAAATTACAACTTGTCAGGGCTGCCTCAGGTCTCAGCTCACAAAAGACCAACGCCAAGCTCTTCTTATATACAAGGATGTTTATTGCAGTTCATTATTGGTTCCACAATCGAGGCATGCAGCCCCGCGTCTCTTTCTCCTAGACATTAGAAGTCCCCTCTGAATCGGTCCCTCCCCTACAGTTTAATAGTTTAATAAGCTAACGCTGCTCCACCTCTTTCTCTCTTTCCTTTTCCGCAGGGTCTTTCTGCCCGTCGGGGTTCCTCCCCTCCTGCTTTCTCCTGAAGCGGAGTCTCCAGACTGCTCCTGCCCCCTCCTGCGGGCTTTGGGTCCTGGCCCCTCCACCTCCGGGCTCCCTGTTCTCCCGCGCGCCTCCTCATTTGAACTTGGCGCGCGCGCCCAACTTCTGACCTTCCTTTTGACAGTTATGCTACTCCCCTCACTGCCTTCCTCCCCTTCCGGGAGAACGGCTTGCTCTGATCCCTCCCCTTTCTCTGTCGCCGGAGCTGCTCCCTCTGACACACTGGAACCTCCCCCTCCCTCGCTACGCTCTGGTGGGGAGGCTGGCCCTGATTCCCAGCTGCCGCTTTGGGGTCCCCTGCTGGCCCCCCGCTCCTGACACTTTCCCCCCGGGGCTCCCCTTGCCCTTACCACAGGCGCCCCTTTCTGGGAATCCTCTGATTCGCTGGAGAGACTCATGGAATCCCCTGCGTCATTGCTATCCTCTTCCTCGCTCTCCTGGGATTCCTCTCCATCGCTCTCCATTTCCTGCCTTCCCTGTGCCTCTGTCCCTGTACCCCTGACACAACTATAATTTAAAACATACAGAAAGTTAAAACTGCAGTAGAATAGACTAAAATTAAAGCTCATTAAACTTTCCAAACACCTGGGTAGGCCTGTCTAAAAAAATGCAGTGAAGGTGCCTGCCTAATATCAACAGGCAGGAAGTCCCAAGGTGTCGCTGCCGCAACACTGAACAATTGAGCTCTTACAGACTATTTGTGCACAGGACTGAATTTATGCTCTCATGAACAACATCCTGAGTCTGAAGCACATTAATGTTTAGTATAGGAAGTACCTACTGCTATGCCAAGGATATGAGAGAAACCACCGTGTTACACCAGCACTACAGAGATCTATTTTGACCATGTCTGAATAACAAATGGCCTTCAATGTGACCTATTAATATAGAGGAAACAGTGGCTCGTCAGATGTTGTTTATCCTTTATTTAAAATATTTCTTAAAAATTAAACAAACAAATAAATATAACAATATACAGCAAGGTAAGAGGTAAGCTAAAACAAATCCGTAAAACTAAGGAGTAGAATAGGGAAAAATTTCAAAATACAACCTAAAATGCCTGGGCAAAGAGCATGGTGCCAAAAATATTGTAATGCCAGCACCAGGCATGTCTCTTTGGGGAGGGCATTCCAGAGTCACCACAGAAAGGACATTTGCAATGGTTAGCGATGATGAATGAGGAGTGTTAGACCAGCAAACAGCTGTAAGGCTATGGACTCCCCATCCCTGAATTCAAAGAATTATCTTCTTTGTCACATTGATAAGAAGAAGGTGAAGTGGTTACTTACCGGAAGCCCAGGTAGTCCTGGTAAACCATCTGTGCCGTCTCTTCCTGGCAAACCATCTTCTCCTTTATATCCAGGAATTCCTGGAATTCCTTGGTCTCCTTTAGCACCTAAATGAAACACAACTCGTATAGTAAATATACCGCTGCTAAATGTGGTACGTTTGCAGAAATAAAAATAAATTGAAATGCAGAGCTATGGCCATACCTCTTGTGGTAACATATCGCGAATCTCCTTTTAGCCCTTGTTGTCCAGGTGGCCCAGGTACACCAGGCAATCCCTAATAGTCAAGATTATGAGAATTAAGTTAGTCATATTAGTAACATATAAAAGTGTAAGGGTAAACCCGTTTCCTCTTGCAAGAAAAAGGAATAACCCTCTTGACAAGATGCAGAGAAAATAGGTTTCAGAGTGAAAGAATGAAGAGGCAACACCAATTTCCTGTGTGTCTGTATGTGTGTGAGAGAAGTAATTGCTCTGTTGCAGGCAGACTATGTCACATAAAGTTGGTTTATAGTATGATCATATTTATGCTTAAAAGGTGAGGGGAATTAGGCAGAGTATGGGGAAAATTTTTTCACAAGGCTACAAATAAGTTTAGAAAGCAATGGTTAGCTTGGCCTAGGTTTAGGCCGAGTGTGTGTAAAAACGTAGAATACCCACACCTCTGACCATACAAAAGCAAACAATATCCCGAAAACTGGCCTGAACACCGAAAAAAGAATTACAACAAACAAACACACCAAAACCATCCTCAGTAATTAAAAGAGATTGTTAAGAACTAATGCAAATTTCAAGAAAGGAGTGTTTCTGACTAAACATCAGAAATAACTTTCTGATGGTAAGGACCGTTTGACAGTGGAACCAACTACTTTGGAATGTGGTGTACTCTCCTTCCTTGGAGGCTGTTAAGCAGAGGCTGGATGGCCACCTGTCACAGATGCTTTAGTCATGCACAGCAGGAGCTTGGACTAGATGACCTTTGAGGCTCCTCCCAACTCTGTAATGCTGTCATTCCTTTCATGACATATTGTACAAATGGGACCATGATATGTGTGTGCAAGTGTACCCACGTGACAAGTTTGTGTTATGCTCCCAAAATGATGCTTGGACCCTTCCTAAATAAGTGAAATTGAGATTTTTTTGTGGTACGGTGGCATATATATCTAATCAAAATAAATCTACATTTGTTTAAATAAATTGCATAGGAAACATACTTAATGATATGGAAAAAAGGTGTTACAACATAAATGCCATACTTTTGAGCCAGGGAAGCCAGGCACTCCATGTGGGCCTTGATCACCAGGGTCTCCTTTTCTCCCCACCGGCCCCATTGGACCTGGAAATCCTGGTGGACCAGGTTGCCCAGCAGGGCCTCTTTTTCGTTCGGTACTTTCAGCACATTTACAATCTCCTGGCTCTCCTGCAAAACAATATTCAGAGAAGGAGACCTAAGAATTGCCCTCTTGAAAGCATACTGTAGAAGCTAAGAGTGAGCAGCAGGGGTTAAAGTGCTCAAGCTCGGCTTCTTTGCCCTTTGGTGCCTCAGGGACCAGAGGGCTTCGTCAGTGTCTGGATTTACTATAATTTAAGGTTATCTTTTACCTTCTTTTTTTGAAAAAAATGTGGTAATTTCTACCATGGGAACTTTGGTATAAATTAGTCTACACTTCCTTATGTTTTATCATTGCCTCAATAAATCACATTGCTGCATCCTATACTTCTTTATTGACAATGGTGACAACTTACCGTATTTTTCGCTCGATAACACGCACCTGACCATAACACGCATGTAGTTTTTAGAGGAGGAAAACAAGAAAAAAAATATTCTAAACGAAACAGTGGATGTATGATTTTTGTGGTTCATGCTGTGGCCACAGCCATGTGATCTGACGGTGAGTTTGGAGTAGCCCAATGCAAAAATCCTGAGGATCCATGTGGATCCATGTTTGTAACCATGTTTTTGCATCACTGCAGCCCCAGGCAACAGTGGGTGCGTGATTTTCTTTGGTGCAAACTGTAGCCATGGACATGCTATGTGATCTGATGGTGAATTTGGGGTGGCCCAGTGCAAAAATCCTGAGGATCCATGTGGATCTGTGCTTTTTAACCACGTTTTAAGTGGGGAGGGAAGGAAAAGCACTCAAGGGACAAGGAGCACGCGTGGAGCAGGCTCTACTTCTCTCCCTCCTCCCCCCTCCCTTTGCGAGCTGAAAAACTTTGCTGGAGGGACAGAGAGCCTGCTTGCTTTAAAGGAACCTACCGGACAGGAGCCGCTTACACAAGTGCAATGTTTGGAATAAGAACAACATTCTCGGCATTACATTCATCTTAATAACAGCGATTCGGCCTAACAAGGAAAGCTTCAAATTTGACCATATTTCTAGATCTTTTTTTACTTCTGTCCAACATTTCTCATAATTGTCTTTAAATAAATCCACATTCTTAGATGTCATATTAATCCCCAAGTATTTCACCTTCTTAACCACAATTAATCCTGTTTCATTCTGGAACCTCTCCCTTTCAGTAACTGTTAAATTTTTCTCCAATACCTTGGTTTTTTGTTTGTTCAACTTAAATCCTGCAACTTGACCAAATTCTTGAATTAATTCTAAAACCCTTTTCGTACTAGTTTCTGGCTCTTGTAAAGTAAGTACCAAGTCATCTGCGAAGGCCCTCAATTTGTACTGTTTGGCTCCGACCTGTACCCCTTTAACCAGCTGGTCTCTTCTAATCATATTTAGCAAAACCTCCAGGACTGATATAAAAAGTAATGGGGAAATTGGGCACCCCTGTCGTGTCCCTTTTTCTATTTTAAATTCTTCCGTTATCACATTATTTACAATTAATTTAGCCTTTTGTTCTGAATATATTGCACCCATACCATTCTCAAATCCTTGGCCTACCCCCATCCCATGTAGATTCTTCTTCATAAAACTCCAAGAGATATTGTCAAAGGCTTTCTTCGCGTCCACAAATATCAATACCGCTTTAGTGTTTATGTTCACTTCTAATAATTCCAAAATGTCTATTATATTCCTCACGTTATCTGACAAATGTCTTCCTGGGAGAAAGCCTGCTTGGTCCTTATGAATCTCTTCCACCAATACTTTTTTCAATCTTTTTGCCAAAATGTCTGCAAAAATTTTGTAATCCACATTAAGTAATGATATAGGGCGGTAGTTCTTAAGCTGAGTCTTTTCAGTCTCTGTTTTCGGTATGAGTGTAATATAAGCTTCTTTCCACGATTCTGGTGCTTTTCCCCCCTCTAAAATTTCATTGCAGACTTCCTTCAGAGGTTGTAATAACCACTCCTTCAAAGCTTTGTAATATCTGGAAGTCAGCCCATCTGGTCCTGGAGATTTGCCCAGTTGCATGTTTTGAATGGCACCTTCTATCTCTTGTTCAGTTATTTTCTGATTCAGATCTATTTTACTTTGATGAGAAATTTTTTGTAATCCATATTTCTTTAGAAACTCATCTATATCCCCCTCTTTCTGCGGCCCTTGCGAATATAATTTTTTAAAATAACTCTGGAAGCAGTTTCTAATCTCATTTGGCTTATAAATATTCTTTCCTTTAACCTCTAAGCTTGTGACCGTATTTAATTTTTGCCTTTTCTTCAATTGCCAAGCCAGAAGTTTACCACATTTATCTGCAGATTCAAATGTCCTTTGTCTCATTTGTTTAATCTTCCATTCTATTTCTTGATTCATCAATTCCATATATTGTGTCTGATATAGCTTAATTTCTCTCAAGATCTCTTGGGACTTTGGTTTGGATCTTAGCTTCTTTTCTCCTTCTTTTATCTTTTCCAAAATCTTATCCTTTTCCTCATTTTGGCTTCTCTTCTTTATTGTATTTTGTTGTATCAAGAATACTCGCATAACAGCTTTACTTGCGTCCCAGATTACTCTTTTTTCAACATCTGTTTTTAACCCTGGAGATTCCTGGTCTGCGAGGAGACCCTTCCAAGAGCCCAAAGAGGAAATCCTCTTCAAGCTCTGGGGAGGGTCTCCTCATGAGCAGAAGACCTCCCTGCTTAGCAGTTGATGTGTGAGGTGGCGCAGAAGCCATCGCTTTCTCACACGTCAGCTGTGCAAGCTACACTGTACCTCTGGCTTGAGCAGCTTCCTTGACAAGCTCCGCTGACATGCTGGGAAGAGGCTTCCCGACGTGGCTCAATGGAGCAGCAAAGCTGATTCAGGCAACTCCCCACCTTAGACATGTCCCTTCGGCTTCTGTGCAAGAGTCAGAAGAGCAGTCTAGCTCTGTGGACCAGCATAGCTGATGTGTAGGGAAGAAGGGTTTTTTAAAGAAAGGTTTTAAATGAGGAAGGCTGAGACAGGGATAGTACAAGATTCCTAATCAAGGAGAAAAGTTGTCTGGTCTCAGGATATTGTGCAAATTAAGCCTCTCCCTTTCACGACAATCCATAGCAGACAACACATGAAAGCACCCAGTCCACATGTGCCTTACCTTTCAACCCCTTTTGCCCTCGTGGTCCTGGGTAACCTTGGTTTCCTGGAGGACCAGGAAACCCTGGAAGACCCTTCACTGCAACAGAAGTATCTGTAGAATGGGATCATTTATTTATTAGATTTTGCAAATGTAACAAGAAGGGAAATAAAGCAACATCATTAGGTCATTTTAACAATAAACATAATCAATTAGTCCTGAATTAAATATGCAGTACGGGTCAATATAAGCAGTCCATATAATAGGTATCCAAACTAGATTGACTATTATAATATGTAGAAAGGGCGGTGAGATCACCAGACCACTGAGTAGTAGATGGTGAGTATTTACTCTCCCAGTCTCAAAGTCTCTTTGCAAACACAGGGCTTTGAGGAATCCACTTTTGTCCATTTGTTAAGTCTCCAAATTATATGAATATAATTTAGAAGTGTGTGGGCATCCACAGAAAGAAAAACACACAAAACACTCCCATATCATCATCATTATTATTTATTAATTTATATATCGCCTCAAAGAAGCATTATCAGCATTGCATCACCAGCATCTATCTGAAATCATAGAATCATAGAGTTGGAATAGACCACAAGGGCCATCGAGTCCAACCCCCTGCCATGCAGGAAACACCATCAGAGCTCTCCTGACATATGGTTGTCAAGCCTCTGCTTAAAGACCTCCAAAGAAGGAGACTCCACCACACTCCTTGGCAGCAAATTCCACTGTCCAACAGCTCTTACTGTCAGGAAGTTCTTCCTAATGTTTAGGTGGAATCTTCTTTCTTGTAGTTTGGATCCATTGCTCCGTGTCCGCTTCTCTGGAGCAGCAGAAAACAACCTTTCTCCCTCCTCTATGTGACATCCTTTTATATAGTTGAACATGGCTATCATATCACCCCTTAACCTCCTCTTCTCCTCTTTTCCTGGAGGACCAGGAAACCCTGGAAGACCCTTCACTGCAACAGAAGTATCTGTAGAATGGGATCATTTATTTATTAGATTTTGCAAATGTAACAAGAAGGGAAATAAAGCAACATCATTAGGTCATTTTAACAATAAACATAATCAATTAGTCCTGAATTAAATATGCAGTACGGGTCAATATAAGCAGTCCATATAATAGGTATCCAAACTAGATTGACTATTATAATATGTAGAAAGGGCGGTGAGATCACCAGACCACTGAGTAGTAGATGGTGAGTATTTACTCTCCCAGTCTCAAAGTCTCTTTGCAAACACAGGGCTTTGAGGAATCCACTTTTGTCCATTTGTTAAGTCTCCAAATTATATGAATATAATTTAGAAGTGTGTGGGCATCCACAGAAAGAAAAACACACAAAACACTCCCATATCATCATCATTATTATTTATTAATTTATATATCGCCTCAAAGAAGCATTATCAGCATTGCATCACCAGCATCTATCTGAAATCATAGAATCATAGAGTTGGAATAGACCACAAGGGCCATCGAGTCCAACCCCCTGCCATGCAGGAAACACCATCAGAGCTCTCCTGACATATGGTTGTCAAGCCTCTGCTTAAAGACCTCCAAAGAAGGAGACTCCACCACACTCCTTGGCAGCAAATTCCACTGTCCAACAGCTCTTACTGTCAGGAAGTTCTTCCTAATGTTTAGGTGGAATCTTCTTTCTTGTAGTTTGGATCCATTGCTCCGTGTCCGCTTCTCTGGAGCAGCAGAAAACAACCTTTCTCCCTCCTCTATGTGACATCCTTTTATATAGTTGAACATGGCTATCATATCACCCCTTAACCTCCTCTTCTCCAGGCTAAACATGCCCAGCTCCCTTAACCGTTCCTCATAAGGCATCGTTTCCAGGCCTTTGACCATTTTGGTTGCCCTCCTCTGGACACGTTCCAGTTTGTCAGTGTCCTTCTTGAATTGTGGTGCCCAGAACTGGACACAGTACTCCAGGTGAGGTCTGACCAGAGCAGAATACAGTGACACTATTACTTCCCTTGATCTAGATGCTATACTCCTATTGATGCAGGCCAGAATTGCATTGGCTTTTTTAGCTGCCGTGTCACACTGTTGGCTCATGTCAAGTTTGTGGTCAACCAAGACTCCTAGATCCTTTTCACATGTACTGCTCTCAAGCCAGGTGTCACCCATCTTGTATTTGTGCCTCTCATTTTTTTTGCCCAAGTGCAATACTTTACATTTCTCCCTGTTGAAATTCATCTTGTTTGTTTTGGCCCAGTTCTCTAATCTGTCAAGGTCGTTTTGAAGTGTGATCCTGTCCTCTGGGGTGTTAGCCACCCCTCCCAGTTTGGTGTTGTCAGAGCTGCTTCCAGATCCGAGCTCACAGAGGATCACGCTAGCCAGCATTCACTGTATAAAAGTCTTTATTGATTTACAGTTTCCATTTTCAAGCTGTAGCGCGCAACTCTACGTCTTATAAGCTAGACCGGCGAAGCTCCGTCTGAGTCTCCGCCTCCTGTACACCAACTTAATACCCTAGCCTTACTCCACCTTTTCCTCCTGACCGTTCTTCTCTGGGTCCCTCTGCCCCCCGTGGTCTCTTCCTTCCGGGACTCTTCTGATGCTGACCCCCCGGACCCTTCTGTCTCCTTGCGGCGGGCTTTAGGACCTGGCTCCCTTTCCGGGCTGCTTACTGTGCCGCCTTCCTGTGCATTTGAACTTGGCGCGTGCGCCCAACCTCCCACTTTCCGTTTGACCGTTTCTTCTCTCTCCAATGGAGGTGTGGCCACTCCTGACTCATGTCCTCCCCCCTGCGGCGAGCCGCCTTATCCCGATGCCTGGCGCCCTTCCTCCCCACTGCGCTCTGTTGGGGATGTTGGCCCCGATTTCCAACTGCTGCTCTCTGAACCCCCCTTTGTCCCTTCTTCCTGGGGTGTCCCCCTAAGCTCCCCCCTTGCTCTGGTCACTGGCGCTCCTTTCTGTGAATCTTCCGATTCACTGGAAAGACTCGGAGATCTCGGGTCGTCGTCATCGCTCATCTTTCCTTCGGACTCCTCCCCTTCACTCTCTGTTTCCTCCCTTGCCCTCGCCTCTGCTCCTGAACCCCTGACAGGTGTCATCTGCAAATTTGATCAGGATGCCCTTGAGTCCATCATCCAAGTCGTTGATAAAGATGTTGAATAAGACCGGGCCCAAGACAGAACCCTGTGGCACCCCACTAGTCACTCTTCTCCAGGATGAAGAGGAACCATTGATGAGACCCTTTGGTTTCGTTCAGTCAGCCAGTTACAAATCCACTGAGTGGTAGCATAGTCAAGACCGCATTTTACCAGCTTCTTTACAAGAATATCATGGGGCACCTTGTCAAATGCCTTGCTGAAATCAAGGTAGGCTACATCCACTGTGTTCCCTTCATCTACCAGGCTTGTAATTCTGTCAAAAAACGAGATCAGGTTAGTCTGACATGACTTATTTTTCAGAAATCCATGCTGACTATTGGTGATCACAGCATTCCTTTCTAGGTGCTCACAGACTGTTTACTTAATGATCTGCTCCAGAATCTTCCCTGGTATTGATGTCAGACTGACTGGGCGGTAATTATTTGGGTCCTCTCTTTTCCCCTTTTTGAAAATAGGGACAACATTTGCCCTCCTCCAGTCTGCCGGGACTTCGCCTGTTCTCCAGGAATTCTCAAAGATGACTGCCAGTGGTTCTGAGATCACATCTGCCAGTTCTTTTAATATTCTTGGATGCAGTTCATCTGGCCCTGGAGACTTGAATACATCTAAACTGGCCAAGGATTCTTGTACTATCTCCTTAGTTATTCTGGGCTGTGTTTCCTTTGCTGAATCATTTGCTCCAAATTCTTCAGGTCGGGCATTGTTTTCTTTATCGGAGAAGGCTGAGGCAAAGAAGGCATTGAGGAGTTCAGCCTTTTCTGTGTCCCCTGTTTGCATTTCATCATCTTCTCCTCTGAGTAACCCCACTGTTTCTTTGTTCTTCCTTTTGCTACGAACATACCCATAAAAGCCTTTTTTGTTGCTTTTAACCTCTCTAGCAAGCCTGAGTTCATTCTGTGCTTTAGCTTTTCTGACTTTGTGTCTACAAGTGCTGGCTATTTGTTTGAATTCCTCTTTGGTGGTTTCCCCCCTTTTCCATTTTTTGTACACATCCTTTTTTAATCATAACTCAGTTAAAAGTTCTTTAGATAGCCACCCTGGCTTCTTTAGGCACCTTCCATGCTTCCGTCTCATTGGTATTGCCTGAAGTTGTGCTTTTACTATCTCCCTCTTAACAAACTCCCAGCCATCATGAACTCCCTTTCCTTTTAGTATTACTATCCATGGGATCTCACCCAGCACTTCCTTAAGTTTTATGAAGTCGGCTTTCTTAAAGTCAAGAAATTGAGTCCTAGTATGCTTGGCTGCTCCTTTCTGCTGTATAGTAAACTTCAGAAGAGCATGATCACTCGCGCCTAATGATCCTTCCACATCTACCCCACTAACCAGGTCATAAACATTGGTTAGGACCAGATCTAAAATGGCTCTTCCTCTTGTTGCTTCTCCCACTTTCTGGACAATGAAGTTGTCTGCAAGGCCAGTGAGGAATCTGTTTGACCTTATGCTCTTGGCTGAGTTTGGCATCCAACAAATATCCGGGTAATTGAAGTCCCCCATTACTACTATCTCCCTTCCTTTTGCATGCTTGGCCATCTGTTCCAGGAAGGCATCATATATGTCCTCCGTTTGGCTTGGGGATCTATAGTAAACTCCCACAATGAGGTCTCTGTTATTCTTCTCTCCCTTAATTTTGACCCAAATGCTCTCACTTTGGCTTTGAGGTTCTAAATCTTGGATCTCTTCACAGGTATACACATCCCTGACATATAACACCACTCCTCCTCCTTTCTTGTCTGGTCTGTGTTTCTGAAATAGTTTGTATCCCTCCATTATTGCATTCCAATCGTGGGATTTATCCCACCAGGTTTCAGTGATGCCTATTATGTCATATTTAGTTTGCTGTACCAAGAGCTCAAGCTCATCTTGTTTATTTCCCATGCTTTGCGCATTAGTGTACAGACATTGAAGTCCATTAATCATTCCCCCGTGTCTCTTATTTAAGGATTTTTTCCTCCCACCACTAGGTCCGCGTGCTGTTTCCTCCATTTGGTCTATGACATTTGGATGATCATCTTCATCAATTGATAGACTCCTACCTTCAGGAGCACTGTCTCCCTCCCCCACATTAGTCAGTTTAAAGCCCTCCTGGTGAGGTTTCTGAGATTTTTGGCCAAAACATTTCTCCCAACCGTTGTGAGGTGCAGCCCATTGCTTGCCAGAGGTCCATCTTCAAGAAACTGCAGTCTGTGATCTAAGAATCCAAACCATTCCTGTTTACACCATTTGCGAAGGCAGCTGTTCACTTCCACTATTTTTCCCTCTCTCCCTGGGCCACGTCGTTCAACTGGGAGGACGGATGAGATGACAATTTGTGCATTTAATTGCTTCAATTTCCTGCCCAGAGCCTCGTAGTCTCTTTTGATCTTCTGGAGGCTATTGCTTGCAGTGTCATTGGTTCCCACATGAACCAAGAGGAAGGGGTATTTGTCAGTGGGTTTTATGATTCCTTGCAGTCGTTCAGTTACATCTTGGATCTTAGCCCTGGGGAGACAGCACACCTCCCAAGACATCTTGTCAGGCCCACAGATCACTGCTTCTGTTCCCCTCAGTAGGGAATCCCCTATCACCACTACACGCCTCCTCTTAGGTTTGGTCGGGGTTCTTCCGTGAGCTGTCCGTTCCAAGGTCGCCTGCACATTCCCTGAGGACTGACTTTGTTGCTCGTCTTCATATACCTGATCGACTGTAATGAGGGAGAGATCCTCAAATGGAGTCTGTTCTGTTCTGTGTCTGTGGCCTTCCTTTAAAGGCACTGTGGAATATCCATTTTTGTTTATTCGATCTCAATTTTAAATCTCAAGAAAAATTATGGGAGGGGGGAATATTGTCCCCGCATGCATAAGTGACATAGAGTGGGGAGCATCCCACTTTAAGAGGGAGGGCATGTGTGGAGGAGTGAGAGAAGGACACCCAGGACCGCTGCCCAGTCTGTCCTGAGCCTGCTTGCCTGCCTGCCTGCCTGCCTGCCTGAGGTGATTTGCCACCCAGGAATTGCTTACAATGAGGCCCTTTACCGTGCAGTTGGCGTTCACCTTTCCGACGGCGAAAATGCTTAGTTGGACGATATTATCAAAGGCATAAAAGGTTGGTTGCAGGTGTGAGGGTATTGGCGCCGAGCTTTGGGTTTGTGTGGCGTTCAGGCATTGGAATAGCAATGTGTGGGGGAGGGGAGGTGCGACCATCACCTGCCCCTCCCGTACTCAAGGGTATTCCGTTAAAGGAATCCTGGGGTGTGGATCTTGTCCGAAGCCTGGGGAGGGGCTAGGGCCATGCCACAACTCCAGCGGGAACCCAGGGGATGCTTGAGTCGATCCACATCGGCAGGGCTCCCCCTACTGGTGGCTTACCCTTACCAGACTCCCTGCAAGGAGGGAAGGAGTCAGATATAGTCAGTTGATGCCAATGCCGCTCACATTCTGTAACCAATAAAGTTGTGGCCCAAATTTTGCCCATTAACATTAACCTACAATTCTGTGTCTGTATGTCTTTATTCTCATGGGGTGGCTTGGGGCTTTGACATGCAACAGTCCATGCAACCAGTACAAAACAGAAAAGTCTTGTTCCTTCACACTCTGAGAGACAGTGTGGTGTAGTGGTTAAGAGCGGTAGTCTCGTAATCTGGTGAACCAGGTTCGCATCTCCGCTCCTCCGCATGCAGCTGCTGGGTGACCTTGGGCAAGTCACACTTCTCTGAAGTCTCTCAGCCCCACTCACCTCACAGAGTGTTTGTTGTGGGGGAGGAAGGGAAAGGAGATTGTTAGCTGCTTTGAGACTCCTTCGGGTAGTGATAAAGCGGGGTATCAAATCCAAATCCAAACTCCTCTGCTTTAGGATTCAGTACCAAGTGGGAAATTTAAAATTCTCACTGGTCTTTCAAATAGTTTCAAAATGCTTAAATAGGAAATTTCCCAGAATATTATTGTCAGCACTATCATGTAACTTTTTAATGTTAATTACTTTAAAAAGTTCTGGGTTCCTACCTGGACTTCCTGGAGGGCCAGGGACACCTGGTGATCCTTGTAATCCAGGATCACCATCTAATCCTGGAGGACCTGGATAAACAGCTGCGAAACCTGGATCGCCAGTCAGGCCTTTGGGGCCCATTTCTCCAGGCAAACCTCTTCCCACAGAGTTATCTGAAATGAGAAAAGCAGGTAGGTATGCATTATTTTAAGAATGCTCTAGATAAAAAAAATGATATCATATGTCAAGGCTGCAGGGATACACACAATTATGTACTTCAAATACCTGTCAACACCGAGACACTAAATCTTTGATTAGAATAGTAATAAGAATGGAATAGGTAAACTAGGGTTTTCATTTACTCACAAAGGAAAGAGAGGCGAAGTGACTTGACCAAAGCCAAACTGCAAACAACTCAGTAACCCTAAAGTCAGTCCACTGCTCTCTCCAATGCCTCTGGGTTATATTTCTTTACCATGCAACTGCTATACAATCTTTTACAAAGATTAGCACTTAGCACTGTATTAGCACTTCAGAGATAACATAATGCCTATTGGTCCTAGCTATAATTCAGCTGAAGCATTGTCTATTAACTAATAGTAAGCGCCTCTTTTTTTTAAAAAAAAGAAAGTATAGATTGTGAATAATGGTAGAATCATAGTTCTGTAAAAAACCATTCCATTCCTAATGGCTACATTGAGGTTAATTCCTACAAAAACAGAATGCAAAAGGTGTTTTTCATTATTTTTCTAAGTTAATCACTGCCCGAGCTGATATGAAGTCAGGCATGTCCAGCTTCCATTAGGCTGCGATCTATCCAATACAAAAAACTGGCAGTGATTTACCACACTCTCCCATTGTCATTCTTCAATTTAAATATATTATATTTGGCTGGGGAAACCCAGCCAGATGGGCAGGGTATAAATAATAAATTATGATGATGGTGAAAAAAATAACAAATTATTACTCCCACACCAGCCCCCTCCCAGGGCCCTTGGCGCACATGGGAAGCCAACACGCTCTGAAATGTCCAATTCCTCCTTTACCAAACGAAGAGTTGGGGGGGGGCAGCAGATTACTTTCGAGTAAACACAGCTAGGCTGGAGCTGGAAAGGTGAGGAAAGTTCTGCATCCACGCACAACTAGGAAGGAGAGGGCATTTTCTTTCCATGGGAACCAGCGGGTGGGGGGAGGGGGATTAGGGATGTAATTGTCTCTCTCAAACGCTGCCCTTCCTTCACGTGGCTCCCTCTGCAGCACTGCAGGCCAGGTGGAGTCCGCGCACCTCCCTGCCCTGGGGCTTGGCTTGCAGGGGCTGAGTGGGTGCCTCTGCAGCGCTGCAGCCTGTGCGGAGCCTGTGCGCCTCATCTTTGCCTCCCTGCCCCGGGGCTGCAGCTTGTAGGGGGCAGAGGCAGGCACCTCTGGGGAAAGCCTGCAGCTGGATGCTTGAGATGGCCAGCGCCAGCCTGAGCACTTGCTGCAGCAGCCTGGCGAAATGTAGCCTCGACTGCCCATGCGGAGTTGCTCCAGTTGTGGCTAAGCATGTGCTGAGGGCACCTGGCGACCATGAGAGAGGGCGGTGGGCGGAGGCGTGCTGAGGCCTTGGTCACAATCAACAAAAATCCATTGCACAATCGATTCGTTGGACATGTCTGCTGTAGATGATTCAAGCTGCATAATTGTTTGCTGCGATTCAGATAAGAGCAACAAATATGAGAATGAAATAAAAATAATGTAAATGTGAATGTGAAAAAAGTGAATTTACTATTCCCAAGTCAATATTGGAGTAAGAAAGTGGCTGTAAATTACCATCTGATGCTCCTTGTGGACCAGCACTTCCAGGACCGCCTTGCTCGCCCCGGTCACCCTCGGGCCCAGGAGCACCAGGGAGCCCCCAGTCACCTCTTGCACCTGAAAATATCCCCAAAGTACAGATTGGATTTCAGGCTTAAGGACACAGATATAGAGATTTATCATTTAGCCACTACCCATTTTTGCTTGCATACTACACATTCTCAGAGCACAACACCCTCACAACCATAACCCAGCTGGATCAAGGTCCATGAAGAGGAATTCATTAAGTTTCTGTAGCCCATACTGTAACCCGCTTTCTCCATCTCCCGCCAGTCCCCCAAATCTAATGTCACTGAGTCCTCCCCACACCTTGGGAAATGCTGGTTTCCCCATTGTGGCATGGACTGTGACAAGTGGGGAGGATATGGGTACACAGCTCTGTGCCCACATTGAGTTATTAAACTCACCCGCAATAAGCTCCATTTTCTGGATTTGGACCGTTCAGTTACTTTTCGTCATGGTTTGGCTTAGTATCCCATCCTTGCATATGTAAGAGCCAGGAAAGTTTATTCTGGCCACTGCACTAATAACCCTGGCAAGTACTTCATACTGCCACACAATATACTCTAATAGGGATGTTGCCTTCTTAAACCAAAGCAATGCACATGTCTCCCAAGCAGTGGACATTGAGGAAGGTTAGTTGCCCCAAGAGGAGTCAGCCATATCACAACTCCCACCCCACTTCACTGCATGAAAATAGTAGGCTGCATCAAACATATTCAGCTGCACTAAAAGAAGGGGTTTTGTGACTGTACTCAATGGCATGGAGTGCCAGCACCTCTTTTTTCCACACCAATTACAACCATTTTGTGCTGGCACCTGTGGAATTTTTATCAAGATACGACTACTATCACCTCATTTTTTAAAAAAATCAGAAGAAGGATTGAAAAGCAATACCTTTTATTAGTTTGGGATATGGTGCATAAGCTGGTGGTCCTTGAGCACCTTTGTCTCCTGGCTCTCCCTGTGTAAATGCAAATTCAGTTCACTGGTTTTATTTGTGGTTGCATGTAAAATACTTTCCTTATTCTGAACAAATAAAATAAATACAAACATCCTCCCTCATGTCACAGGAATATGTCTAAGATTGCCTCTCATTCCCCACAAATTTCTGTAATTTCTCTTTGTCATCTTTCTGCACATGATCCATGTGAGTTAGAATGTCTGTACCAAAGTAAATTATTGCTAAAATAAATATATTTTAGGAGTGTCATCTCCTCTGGAGTGAGCAACACATTGAAACCTCCGATCTTCCTTAAAGATGAATGCTGTATTTCTTTTTTCTTTTCTTTTTATTCTTGTAAAAGGTAAAAAATAACATTTACTCACTCGGAATACTTGTTGAAGAGTAACAAATACAGCAGCTTTTTTCAGGCAGGCTTAAAATGGTAATTCAGTTAAAAAGACATACTTAAGTCTAACATAAAATGGAGTCTGAATTTGGAGCTCAGACACAGCAGGTGTTTTCATGTTGCTGGTAGAGTGGAAGAAGAATGGCAAGGGCAGGAGGTAAGAGGGTGAGGTCTGCGACAGGGGAGAGACTGGGCTGGAACCATCAAGGAAGGCCTCTGCCTGACCCCACAACCCCAAACATTTTTTGAAATGTTAAGATATTCTTATCTTGAAGTTTTCTCATTTGTATTGTTCGTATTTGAATTTGTGGTTTACTTAGGGGCCTTTGGGGGGCAAAATAAATAAAGAGTAATGTAACATAAAAAGTTCCAATTTCATCAAGCTGCGCTGTCTTGGACACCACTTGCTCCACCCTGGGATGGACTCTGCTGGTAAGGAAAGTAGTCGGCACCAGGGTACAAACGTATCTTCCACAGCACACAGGGCAGTTCATGGACCTCTCACAGGCATAGTTCATACATAAAACTTAAACCATGCTTTTTTCAACCACTGTTTATTAAACCATGATTTAGCGTTATTTGTGAACCTAGCCCAGCATCTTAACTATGCTTTATTAACTATGGTTAAGAGTTGCTTTCAAGTTAATGTTTGCAGTTGGTTTGGACATTTACCACTGGATTATGTGTGACCCTGGACCTTCTCCTTAAGCAGCTGTCAATACCCAGAAGCTAGAGAGAGAAGAGCGGCAAAACATTCAGCTGCATTCCAGGCTCAGCAGCTCTCACTGGTGCTTGTAACAATTCTGTTTAAGTGATTGTCGGCCAGATGCCTGAGCTTTAACTATCACTTATTAAATACAGCTAACATTGACTGTATGAACCAACCCACTGACATCCCTCCAGCTTGTTCTTGGCAGGTCTCTCCTTCCATGGACACTCAGGCCAACCCCCTCCATTGCAGTAGACATGTGGGCTGCATCTTCCTTCCTGCCTGGAATGTCCAGGTTTGGTTTTATTTGCCATACTGGGATTGTCTGGCTTACCCAAGCCCCACTCTTCCATCTGCGCTTGGGTGCTATGCAGTTGTTGTACTTCTTGCCTGGGTCCCATGACTGGCCAGGCTCTCTTGTGTTTTCCTATGGAGTCCGGAGTATAGTGAAGGAATGAAGGAGTGCACAGGTGATCCCCTGCAAGGTGTTTCTCACCTTCACCAGGCCACAACACTTGGGATTATTGACCAATGAAGCACAGAATTTGAAAAGAGTCCTTCTATACAACTTGCTCCATCCCTGGAATGAATATTGTGCAATCAACATATTAGAATAACAAGCTACCTTAGTTCCTTTTTGACCAGGTATGCCAGGGAAGCCATCAGGTCCTGGGAAACCCTGAAATACAGTTCAAAACAATTGAAAGTACTTTCATGATTTTATCAAAACTCCACAGACAATCTTTCATGTTTCCCCTCTCACCTAAATTCACTCTCTAAACTCTCTCCTCCCCCCCCCCCATTTGTTAGTTGCCGCTGTCACCTTTTTAAGATAAACTTTCTGGATATTGCACAAGTATGCACTGCAGCAGAGGAAGAGGTGGGAACTAAGACCATTTTGTTGGCTCTGCTAAAGGAGGAGCTCCACAGGGCGCTTGAACTGTTTTCATCCAATCTGTGTGGGATAACCACACAGCCTCATATAATCAACATGCAAAAGTCTAATGAATGCATGAAGAGGTTAATACCATACAGTAAGCTGTCCTGCCAGGCTTAGCTAAGTCCACTTCCCCTCACCTTGGGAGGGCACAAGTGGAGAGGGGAAGGAGATGGAATGAGAATTTCCCCTCCAGCTAGTTCCTTATTTCAAGATCCAAGCCACAATCTGATTTCAGGGCTACAAACTTACCACATCCCCTTCTGTTCCAGTGAGACCGTTGATTCCCGGCAAACCCTATGAAATCATGGTTGGTTATTTATTTATTTGTTTGTTTGTTTGTTTATTTTCCTGTCCTTCCTCCCACAGGAGCCCAGGGTAGTAAAGGTAAAGGGACCCCTGACCATAAGGTCCAGTCGTGGCTGACTCTGGGGTTGCAGCGCTCATCTTGCTTTATTGGCCGAGGGAGCCGGCATACAGCTTCCGGGTCATGTGGCCAGCATGACTAAGCTGCTTCTGGCGAACCAGAGGAGCACACGGAAATGCCGTTTACCTTCCCGCCGGAGCGGTACCTATTTATCTACTTGCACTTTGAGGTGCTTTTGAACTGCCAGGTTGGCAGGAGCTGGGACCGAGCAACGGGAGCTCACCCCGTCGCGGGGATTCGAACCGCCAACCTTCTGATTGGCAAGTCCTAGGCTCTGTGGTTTAACCCACAGCGCCACCCGCATCCCCAGGGTAGTAACTATCAAAATGTTAAAGCAGAACAATCTAAAACAAAATCATATAAAACCATTTAAAAATAAGTTAGAACTAAAAAACATATACAAACAAATACATGTCCTCATAGTTACTAATTTCACATTTGTTGTGTAATTACCAGTCATCAAATGCCCTGGTGAACAGGAATGTTTTTTCTATTTCCCCTGAAAGTCAATAGTGAGGAAACCACCTTGTAGAGTTAGAAAGAACCACAAGAGCCATCTAGTCCAACCCTCTGCAATCCAGGGTACTAACGGGGGGCTTTAACAACAACAACAACAACAACATCAACAACAACAACAATTAATTTCTACCCCATTATTTGAACTCGCAAGCCTCAGACTAAGGGTCTCATGCTATCCCAGCATGGGGGGAATTCGTTTCTGATGCCAAATATGGTAAAAACCCAGAACCAACAGTATCACCCAAAATAAAATTTGACCGGATGCATTTTCTAAATCCACACCACCCAAAATGTAACATTTAATTGTGACAGTCTCTGATGGTTTGGTAGAATGACAGGGAAAATATCATATTGAGAATGGCAAACAATTTGCTCTTTACAGTGGTGCCCCGCAAGACGAATGCCTCACAAGATGGAAAACTCGCTAGACGAAAGAGTTTTCCGTTTTGGAGGTGCTTTGCAAAACAAATCTCCTATGGGCTTGCTTCGCAAGACAAAAATGTCTTGTGAGTTCCTGCGGGTTTTTTCCCCTCCCCCCTTTTTCTAAGCCGCTAAGCCGCTTATCAGCTGATCCGATAAGCCAATAAGCCGCTAAAAGCCGCTAAAAGCGCTAATCCGCTAATCCGTCAATGGGCTTGCTTCGCAAGATGAAAAAACCGCTAGACGAAGAGAATCACAGATCGGATTCTTTTCGTCTTGCGAGGCACCACTGTATTTTGACCAGATACTTACTCTTTGTCCTGTAAAGCCTGTTATTCCTTCCTCTCCCTTTTCTGCTGAAAGTGCATGATGACCCTAACAAAGAAAGAAAGAACTATTTGCTCTGATTTAACATCACAATTAGATTTAGCACGATAATCAAATTGTACGCATTGCTCCTTCTGGCAACTCCTGCAGCCAAACATATAGCTCTGCTTTCCTTTGGACCCCATTGCTGAGGCTGAGAGAGGGGTCCTGTTGTCTGGGCCGCCCAGGACCTCCAGACATACAGGCCAGGCTTGTACTACGAATGCAGTGGTTTGACTTCACCCCAGGAGTCATACTCCATTGTCTCTCAAGACAGATGAATGCCAACAATCAAATTGCATGGAGAGGATCTTGACAATAGCAGAGAGAGCGTTTCCATGAACAAGTATGGGCCAAACATACTCTCTAAAGCGTATGTTTGTCCTGTTCACATTTAAAGCACAGGCCTCCCTTTTACAACAAAAGAGAGTGTGAGAGGGAAGCCTCCCCAGTGAGCTTTGCTGTCTGCTGCGGCTTTAAAGCAGTTTCCTCCAGTCCTGCTTATATTACAACTGAGCCAAGCAGGAAGAAATTTGCATAGAGATAGGAAGTTGTGATGGGTGAGAAAGCGCCTCAAAATTCCAGCAGAGGGCAAGCGCCTCTCTCGGATTGGCTGCCCGAGGGGAGGGGCGGAGCAGCCCTTTCAGAGGGGAAATCACAGGCGCTGTTTCTGAGGGAGAAGTTGGCCAGGGCTTGGTTGGGATGGGAGAAAGGGGTGAGGAGAGGATTTGAGGGAGGGAGAACTGGGAGGAGGAGACTCTCTCTAGCCAGAGGAAGAGCGGGTGGAGGGTCTGGGGAAAGTCTTCTGACAGGAACTAACTGGAGGGCTGAGTCTGAGCCAGGAGAGGGAGAAGAAGATGGGGGAAGGCAGACGAAAGCGGGAGGGGAGAGATCTTCTAGGCCAGACCCACTTGTCAGAGATGCCTCGTTTTGGGACACACGACTTCCGATTTACTAGCAAACGGGAGGCTAAGCAAAGCCCTTTCTCGCCCCGGAAGGAGCGCAGGGAGCATTGCTCTCTTCTGGGCCAAGAAGACCCCTAAGCCAGTAACAAGGGGGAGGGGACCCCCTGGGTCTGGGGTACTCTTTGAAAATACCTCAGTAGTGGGATTGCTAAGAGAGGGGAACTGAGGGAAAGTGCTCCTTTGCTCAGGAACCAAATTAATAAACTGTGTTAAAAGGAATGACCTTAAGCATCTGCCTGAACTAAGCATCAGGACCTAAAAAGCAGCAACAGAAACTGAAGTGTAACAACAGATTATGAGTAAAGGGAATTTAAGAGTAGCTGTGCTGTAGTGTTGTGTTTAAGCCTGTGACATCTTTATACTTAGTTTAAGTAATAAATTAACTTCTACCTGAAAGAACACGTCTCCTGACTCAAATTTGTTTCACAAACTTTTTGTAAATAAAACTTTTCTTGTTTGATCAACTCCTGCCTAAGACTTGAAATTACTAGGTTTTCCCTCACACAAGACCTGTGGTAAATTGTAGACTTTCATTTAATTGGCACACTGTGAGATGGGTCTGCTATATTTAATTGGGGGCAGTTAGAGGGGTGAATCTGCTACATATTAATTGGGAGTTAGTGGTGGGATCCGGTACAGTAGTGCATCAAGATAGTGAGGATCGCACATGCTTTCCCTTTCCCTTTATGAAATAGATCCTCCTCTACTTTAATAATTTTTAACAGTGAAATAGCTCCATAAACAATGGAGGAAACCACAATTAAAATCTGTGTGCGTGTGACAGTGTGCCTGAGTTTACCTGAGAGGATGAGGGGGCCACCTCCTATTGGGATACATTATACAAAGGAAAGGGAAAGCTGAGTGTAGTCGGACATGCACTCTGACTTTAAGAAATGTGATTGCAGGGAGAAGGCAGGCAGGCAGGCCAAAGCTCAGAAGGAGCTCAGGCTTGCAAAAGAGGTTAAAAATAATTTCTAAAGGTTTATTCGGCTATATTCAAAGCGGGAGGAAGAACAAAGAAGTAATAGTTCCTCCGTGTGGAGAAGATGGAGAAATGCTACTGGGTGACAGAGAGAAGCCAGAACTGCTTGACACCGACTTTGTTCCTGTCTTCTCCCAAAATGAAAACAGTGTACAACCTGGTGATCATAACCAATCCATTTCAAAAGGGAGAAACAAAATGGATGAATCAAAGTAAGGCATATGGTGCCTTGGCTCTTTCCCATTGACATACTACTGATTATATTGAACACAGGAGTAGAATTGTGCCGCATTTCTTTCTGTGTACTTACCGGAATTCCAGCTTCTCCCCTAATTCCTTTTATTCCTTTCTCACCCTAACAATATATAAAAAAGAACAGTTAATGCTTGAGCAAGACATTTGTATTATTCAAAAATCTAATTTAGAGTTCTGTCCTAGGCTAAATTTACACTGGATAGAATATTTGGATGCAAGTAACCTGTGACAGTGCATCTTTGATACACTGACAGTGTGTTCCCAGTGCTGGTATAATGTCAGTATGCAATGCCACCAGCAGAGGAGCCAAAATGGATCAGTACTAGGAACAGACAGTACCCAGTTTGAATCCTTGCATGCAGAGCCAAACACTGGCATTACATTACATGAGGAGAGAAGGTATTATAAAATAAAAGAATCTTGTTGAACCTAATGGAAAGCAAAACATTGCCTCTGTCTCTTCCTACTCCACCCACGGTGCAACAAAGGAGCATAGGACTCAAATGAATTCTGTCCCAAACACACCCACAACTGCATGTAAATCCTGGTCAAAATTCATCACTCAGATGCGAAGGCACAAAACTCTCTCTCTGGCTGCATGTCATGCAGATTTAGAGCAGACATGTGGAATCTGCTTTGTTTTTTACCAGAACCCTGAGATCTACCAGGAATCAGAGCCAGGAATTCTGAGTCCACTCATTTGCTGAGTTTAAGAACTGAATGTTACTTACAGTCCTTCCAGAAAAGAAATCCATCCCTTGTTCTCACCTCACACCCCAGCCAGCTTTTTTGCATTTCCGCGGTATAACATGGGGAGGTGGAGAACCATTGTGTTGTTGACTGATAAAAAACCTTTATTGTCTACTTTGAATTGCTTGGAGATGTACTGTCAGATTCCTATCCAGTGGTGGCGAACCTATGGCATGTGTGCCAGAGAGGGCACTCAGAGCCTTCTCTGTGGGCACGCGCACTGTTGTCCCAGCAGGGCCGTAGCTTCCGTGTGGGGGGGGGAGGAGGGATCGTGTGCGCTGTGCAAAGCCTGCAGCACCAGGGCCTGGCGAGCATCAAGGGGCTGAGCAGGCATTGACTTTTAATGCGCCAGGGCCTCCCACTAGTCTGTTTTTCCTACTCGGGAGTAAACCTCCTTAAGTTCAGCAGGACATAACTCCCAGGTCAGTAAGCATATAAAGATGGCAACCTAAGAAGGGGCTGCTGAGTTTACATGTTCACTGGGCTTTCCCGCTGAAGCCAACAGAGAAATTCATTCCATGGAGGCTGTGATCAAACGGCAGCCGAAGAAATAGCAAAATAATATAATAATAATATATTTATGCCCTGCCCATCTGGTTGGGTTTATTTATTTATTTGTATGTGCACACGCAGACAATCATTATTATCTCATATTAAAAATTGGGAGAGAGTGGCTCTTAGTGCAGTCTTCCAGTGTACACTAGTGGCCAAAATTGTGGAACCTCTTGGAAAAAATGTTTGATGGCTCATAACACCATTTTGATTTGGAGTAATACCAGTGCTTTTTTCTGTAGGGATGCAGAGGGATGCATGCCCCTAAACATTTTGTGAATTTAAAGGGAGAAGAAATTCACTATATTTATTTCCCCCGATTTGAGCTGTATTTTCCCCCGGTGGTGATTTTCTTGAGTCAAAATGAGAGTACCCCTAAACATTCTTTTTAGAAAAAAAGCACTGAGTTATACCATAAAATTATATATCAACAGAAAGATAATTTAATGAAGAACGCAATGCAATAACTTTTATGAAGGATTATTAATTACAACAGCAGTCATAAAGAAGAAACGTGAAACATACAGAAAAAAATGAGATATATAGGTTAAACTGCCGTGTTGGCAATTGATAAATAAGTGGGTTTTGGGTTGCAGTTTGGGCACTCGGTCTCCTATATTTTGCCCATCCCTGACTTAGGACATGTAAGAAGAAACTTTGTTGCTGAGAACCATGGAAAAAGACCCTATGCATAGTTAAAGGACAAAGCACCCACACAGCTAAAGCAAGGAAAGGGGGAGTCCATGATTCAGTCTGGTTGCAGGGTTGTTTCTTTGTTTTTTGTTTAAAGCACTGTAAGGTCAGAACACAGATCTTTGGTCAGTCATTTCTTGACATGTATTTTAACTAGCAAAATTTCTGGAGTAAAACCTTGTACCAACATTGGAGAGATCTTGGCTGTACAAGATACAGAATATTTCTGGAATGATCCTGTGATTATTTAATCACAACAGAAAATACAAAGATATTAAATTCTTAAGATTAGGGTTTCATTTAAAAATATGTTTTGGAAGGAAATCTAGCCAGATTATTCTTTTATTTCATTTACAGCATATGAGATATGGCCACAGGATAATATTCACCTGCTATTTTGATGAATAAGAGCACTCGGGAAACATGCTTTGCTAGTTTCTGTACTCTATGAAATGAATAACTGGGAGTAATTTTCCATAAGATTTCTTATTACCTTATATTCACTTGAAATTACATCTGTTGAAGTGACAAATTCTCCTGTTGATGGACGCCCAGGTAGACCAGGGGGCCCAATATCACCCTGCAGGAAAGCCACAATAATATAGTCAACAACAAGTAAAATAAAGGTTTAAAAGTGGTAATACATTTTTTGAACTACACCAGAATAATAGTAATAGTAATAATAATAATAATAATAATAATAATAATAATAATAATAATAATATTTATTTATATCCCGCCCTCCCCAGCCGAAGCCGGGCTCAGAGCGGCTAACAACAGTAAAAATAACACAGTTTATGAATGAACACCATAAAGGAATGAACACCATAAAGAGAACAGTCATATGTTATACTGATTTCAAATCTGAAAAGCTGGAGGATCTGCTGCTATAAATATACCAAAGTGCAAAGGACAACAAATGAATTTTGGCCTCCTCATCTCAGGAAGGATTCCATGTGACAAAACTAGAATTGTGTTATAACTCTTCAAGTACTATAAATGTTACTTTTGTTTGCTTGTTTCCTGGGGTTTCACTTTGGGTGTGGCTTCGCTTTTAAATCATACAATTTCCTGCTAAAGAAGATCCTTTGAGGTCTAACATATTTCTCCTTTTGATATTGTATTTTATATATATGCACTGCCCTATTATTTTAGGTTCTCCAATGTTCTTTATTGTAGATTGATATTTTGGTTGATGGTGTAGATAAATTTAGCTTAATATATTACATGCTGTTTCTATATTTGTTCGTTTATGCTACAACTATCACCCCTGACCATTGCCCTTGCAGACTGTGGGTGACTGCAGTTCAGAATCCAAAAGCCCCTGTATCTCTTCCCTATGAGCAAGTTAAATGATTTTAGAAAACATGACTATGGGGACATCATGAATAATTATAGAATTATGCATGGTGTGGACAGAGATTTTTCTCCATGTCTCACAGTACTAGCTTGTTCTTACATGCTCATCCTGTTAGTTTGAATGACAGTTCTTGTTGCTGGCATCCATCTGTCTCAAAAGACAATGGAGTGCACCTCCGGGGGTGAAGTCAAACCACTGGAGATTCAGGATGCCTGCTAGGGCTGCAGAGACCAATAATCCTAACTGCTGCCTCCCATATTCTTTTTGCTATGTTAGCAGCACTGAAGTGACCTCCCCGGGGCACAAGCCTGGGCACTGTGTCTGGAGGTTCTGGGCTGCCCAGATGACAAGACCCCCTTCTCAGCCTCCCGGATGGGGTCCACAGGAAAGCAGAGCAAGGCGTTTGGCACCAGATTGTCTGCAAGAGGTGCTGGAAGGAGGTGTACAAGGTGCCATCCAATCATCTTAGGGACCCCGTTCCGGATCTGTGTAGTGTTTACTCCTTAGCCTTTTCTTTTCCTGATGATATCCCGCAAGGCAGCAGATAAAATCACAGAATCATAGAATTGGAAGAGACCCTGAAGATCTCATCCAACCCCCTGCAAGCTATCCCTAAGGGGACTGAACTGGCAACCTTGGCGATTTCAGCACCATGCTCTAACCAACTGAGTATATTCAGGAATAATGAGAGAAAGTCTTCACTTTAAAATTTTACACTAATTGGTAGAATTCCCTACTGCAAAATATCATGATGGGCAGTCACTTGGATGGTTTTAAAGAAAGACTAGACAAATTATTATAGAATACATCTTTTGAAGCTAAATAGAAATTCTATGTTCAGAAACATCATATATACATACATGATAACCAGCTACTGAAGACAAACAGGCAAGGGCCATCAATTTCATGCTTCCTGTATGTTTTTTCAGAGGCCACTGGGCAAGCACCACAAATTCTCTAACTGCTAACAGCTGTGCTTCTGGCACAAGTCAAAGAATTATCACTCAAAACTGTATTCATCATATTCTGATAGAAATGCAAACTAATTAGAATATTCCATTTACCTTGTCACCCTTTTCTCCATAAAAGCCAAGGCCTCTGTTGCCCTGAAATGACAAGTAATGATTATTAAACGGGTGTTTCTCCGGCATATGAAGTACAGTGGTGCCTCGCTAGACGAAATTAATCCATTCCATGAGTCTCTTCGTCTAGCGGTTTTTTCGTCTTGCGAAGCAACCCTATTAGCGGCTTAGCGGATTAGCGCTATAGCGGCTATTAAAGGCTTAGCGGCTATTAAAGGATTAGCGGATTAGCAGCTAAAAGGCTATTAGCGGCTTAGCGGCTTAGAAAAAAGGGGGGGGAGCGAAAAAAAATCGGAACATTTGCAAGACGTTTTCGTCTTGCAAAGCAAGCCCATATGGGAAATCGTCTTGCGAAGCAGCTCAAAAATGGAAAACCCTTTCGTCTAGCGGGTTTTCCGTCTTGCGAGGCATTCGTCTTGCGGGGCACCACTGTACTTGCCCAAATGGTGATCTAGAAATCGTTTTTCTCTCTGTTTAACTGTTTTACCAACGATTAAAATAATTCTATGATATTTAGGCTATAAACTCTCAGTTGCGACTGGCATTTTCAGTATCTCTTAAATCTATTCTGATTAAGAAGTAGAATAGTCAATACATGCTTAATAATAATAGTAGTAATAATTTATTATTTATACCCCACCCATCTGGCTGGGTTTCCTCAGCAACTCTGGGCAGCTTCCAACAAAGATTAAAAATACATTAAAACATCAGTCATTAAAAACTTCCCTAAACAGGGCTGCCTTCAGATGTCTTCTAAACGTCAGATAGTTGTTTATGTCTTTGACATCTGATGGGAGAGTGTTCCACAGGGCGGGCCCCACTACCAAGAAGGCCCTCTGCCTGGTTCCCTGTAACTTCGCTTCTCTCAGTGAGAAGACCAGAAAACCCTCATAGCTGGATCTCAGTGTCCAGGCAAAACGATGGGGGTGGAGACGCTCCTTCAGATATACTGGGCCAAGGCCATTTAGGGCTTTAAAGGTGAGCACCAACACTTTAAATTGTGCTCAGAAACTTACTGGGAGTCAATGTAGGTCTTACAGGACCTCACCCACTCACCAGTCTAGCTGCCACATTCTGGATTAGTTGTAGTTTCCGGATCACCTTCAAAGGTAGCCCCACATAGAGCGCATTGCAGTTGTCCAAGCGGGAGATAACTAGAGCATGCACCATTCTGGGGAGACTGTGGTAAGGGAGGGTCTCAGCCTGCGTACCAGATGCCTGGCTACCCAAAACCTCAGTCATCGGGGCAAATAATTATTTTTATACAACAACATTACTGTTGGAACTGATTTTCTAAGTTTTGGAACAGAAATTGCTTCAGTCGCTTTGTGTGATGGCTTCTGTGGGGAGAGAAACAAGGGAAACGTATGCCTGTTAATTCTCCTTGACCTCTCAGCGGCTTTCAATACTATTGACCATGGTATCCTTCTGGAGTGGCTGTCCGAGTTGGGGTGGGTGGCACTACTTTGCAGTGTTTCTGGTCCTACTTGGTTGGACATTTCCAGAGAGTTAAGCTTGGGGAGTGTTCTTCAGCCCTGTGGAACCTTCAATGTGCGGTTCCTCAGGGTTTGATTTTATCCCCTATGCTCTGGCAAACATCCATCAGTATTCTTTCCCAAAGGCTACTTATCTTCTCCAGCCTCAGCTTTGTCCAATCAATTTCTATTTCTCATTTTATGCATCTCCACTCTTAGTTCTTCTATTGCTCATTCAGTAATTGCTGTATGACACTATCAGAAGGTGTTTTTCAGTATTTTCACCATACTGAGTGCCTACTCTGAAATTCACACAGTCTTTGCTTATCAGGAAGTTACATTCCAAACATTTCACTTTCCCAGTGAGCAGCCATGTAGTTTCACATTACAAGCAGCACATTCATCAGTGAAGCAGAGGATTAAGAGCAGAATGAATTAAGATGAAAATTTCTAAGAGTTGGAAAATCTCTTAACTATTTACAAACTTTCTTCAGTACACGTATTTCAAACACGCCTTTTGTTTTGCTTTGATTTAAGCCCCTTGGTGGTGTCTCCTCTTAAGCCAGCCGTTGGATCAGATAGTATCAGTAGTAATTTATAGGAGTTTCAGATATCATTGTAGAGAGTCAGGTTGAGCTGATCTTTGCCCTAAGGACTGACCCCAAGGCTATTAAGTTGTGTTTGGACAATATTGTGGTTCTTCTGCTCCCTGGTCACTCACCTGTCAAGGTTCCTTGAAGATTTTGCAGTCCCACAGAGGGAAAGCAGCCCTTCCTTTTTTTTTTTTATAAAATTTTTATTGGGTTTTCACATTTTATATAGACAAAAACAAAGACACAAAAGACAAATAAACACATAAACAAAGAAAAAAAAAGAAAAAAAAACCAACAACAACAACAAACATATATACTTTCCCAAAAATGTTATTTCCTAACCCTGGTCGTTGACTTCCCCCTACCCCCTCCCTTGCATCCCCATTTCCAAATTTATATCAGCAAATTGGCATTTCCCTATCTTAATATTAGTCCTTTTATAAAAGCAAACAAAATTAATTTTTTCTAAGTTGGACCTCAATTCCCTTCCATCGATTTCCCATTTTGTCTTGAATAATGATCTTTTTAACCAAATCCCATAATCATGAGTGTTGTTAGAACTTGATTTTTCCCTCCCTCCCATCCCCGGTTTGCGTCCCTTCCCAAAGCATGTCCAAAATAACAGTTCTTAGCCCGGGTTCCTCACGTCCGAGGCCCTCCAGTCTCTTTCAGTCCCTCTCCGCCGGTCTTGTTGGTAATCCTTTATGCCGGTCGTCACATCTCGAAAGAGTTCTTTCACCATCAATCCAAAGTCTCTTCCCATATTTGCAAACAGCTGCTGAAGAGTTTCCACAAGGCATGAATCTTGAAGGTAATCAAAGTCAGAGTCTATGTGGAGGCCCCGATTATATTTCTTTATTTTAAATTCCTTAATTTCATAGACTCCCAGGGCCTCCACTTTCGTCTTCTGCATCTTTCGTGGATTTATAGTAGGTTTGCTCCAATAGTCTCCTTGTTTATATTCCACAGGCGTCAGCTTCTGCTCAGTATTTTCCCACATCACTTCTTCTCTTTCTTGTTTTGTCTTCTCCTCTTCTTTTATTATCATTTCTGGTTCAGCTGTGGATTCTTTCTCATTGAGGTCCTCGTTACATTCAGCAGAACTACTTGTTTCAGAAGTCAAGGTCATCAATTGTTCACTCATAGCCGTAGTCTGCTCTTGTAAGATTCCGACCAAATAGAACATCCTTTCGATTTCTCCCAGTATCTTTCCATCCACAGCCATTGTAATTCCACAGAATTCCCTCTAGAGGGAATCTGGTTACTTAGTATTCTTTTCCCCAACAGTCCTCTGTCTTGTTATTGTTTCTTTATTTCCAACAATTTTAGATCAATTGTAACTCTTTTTAATCCAGAGGTAACTTAGGTAGCAATTTTCCACTATTAACAGTCCGTTTGACAGCTTTGACAGCTGTCAAACTCTGCACTTCTTAAACCAGCTCCAAAGCAGGACGCTCCCGGGCCCGGGAGGGGGGGTTGTTTACAACAGAACACAAAACATCCAACACTCCTCTCTCCTGCTCAAAATTTCCAAATCTTGGAAGTTACTGTCTTTTTTAAAACTCACCCTTTACAGGGTAGGCACTCCAGCTTAGTTCTTTTTTCGTTGCTCTGGATCGTCTGCAAGGTGGGGGTGCGGACTTCCTTTTAACACATCCCCCGATCGTCTCAAATTCAGTGGATAAATTTCTTAAAAGCCAAGTCCAAATTACTCACGGGTTGTTTTTAAGCCGAATTTCAAGGAAGGAAGTCAGCGCTCTCCGGTCATGGCTCGCGGCTTCGCTCAGCAGAGGTAGCGATGGACTCTCAGTGCCGCGCCACCCCCGTATCCCCTCCGCAGCCTTTAAAAAGGCTCTTCGCGAATCAGGGGGGGCGCTTAAGGCACCCGCCGAGTCTTCAGTCCGCAGGCATTCCGCGCCTGCGGTTTTAAGGGTCCCCGTGTCGCCGGCACGGCAAAGACCCGTCCCCTGCTGAGCCGATTCCCTCCGGAGCTCGGAGGGAATCCGCCATTCCCAGATCGCGTCAACCCCGGAAGTCTCGGGAAAGCAGCCCTTCCAGAGCATTGGAAGTTAATTCATTTTATCTTTGTCCCTCAGAGATAATATGATAGGCAGTAAAGGTAAAGGGGCCCCTGACCATTAGGTCCAGTCGTGGCCGACTCTGGGGTTGTGGCACTCATCTCGCTTTATTGGCCGACAGCTTCCGGGTCATGTGGCCAGCATGATTAAGCCGCTTCTGGTGAACCAGAGCAGCGCACGGAAACGCCGTTTACGTTCCCACCGGAGCGGTACCTATTTATCTACTTGCACTTTGACGTGCTTTTGAACTGTTAGGTTGGCAGGAGCAGGGACTGAGCAATGGGAGCTCACCCCGTCGTGGGGATTTGAACCGCCGACCTTCTGATCGCCAAGCCCTAGGCTCTGTGGTTTAACCCACAGCGCCACTCGCGTCCCATGATAGGCAGTAGCTATTGTTAAAGGTAAAGGACCCCTGACAGTTAAGTCGCGAATGACTCTGGGGTTGCGGCGCTCATCTCGCTTCACTGGCCGAGGGAGACGACATTTGTCCGCAGACGGTTTTTCTGCGTCGTGGCCAGCAGTAGCTACTGTTAAACACCACCTAATTATCTCAATCAATGGAGCCTTGATGGAGCTATGATTCCTCCCCGGAAGTCCATCTTCAGAGAGAGAAAAGGAACAAGCAGGACTGTCTTGTCCTTCTCTAGCCTAGTTAGACTAGAAACCTTTTCTATTCAAGTCATGTACATCCTACAATGAATAACTTTATTATTATTTTAGTTCATGGGGAGTCGTATCCAATGGAATGGGTGTTCACCATGTTCACACTAGACAAGAACAAAGAATTATGAGAAGTAGGCTGGAATCCCTCAGTTTTTCCTCCTGTCTAGGCGCAGACAATACATTCCTCCCGGCTCTCCCGACTCAGCTAAGTTGTTACTAGTTTCTGAACTCCCCTTTTTCCCATTAGATTTCCCATATCATTGTTTTAGTTTTACTGTACAGTTCTTTGTCCATGCATTGTGTTTTCCATCAAAAAAGGGGGGCCCTTTCCGTTGCTCTTTATGTTTGGTTGTTCCGCTTATTTGCCACCCTTCTTTTATTCCTTAGTTGTTTACTTATATTGATATTTTTTCCAGAATTATTTATTCCGCTTCAGTGTGTGTGTGGTTGTGTGCTACTTGTGTGGGGGTTGGTGTGGCATTTGCTTTCTCCTGCCCTAATTTTAAAACGGCTTGGCCACCTCCTCCTGGTTCACTGTTTTTACACTAACAATGGAGTGAGCGTTCCTCTTATGTCCCTGCCTGCCTGCTTCTATTGGCTTTTGATACTGAGTCCTGCCTGCCTGCCTCCTGGTTCGTTTTGGCGGCGACAGAGGGCCGCCCCTCGTCCTCATCCTCCTGGTTGGCAGCTGTGACAAGGAGTGTGTGTGTGGCTTCTGTTTCCCCCCACATCCGGTTCACGGAGTGGCAAACAGAGTGTGTAGTTTGGTGTGAGGTTTTTGCCTGCCTTTTCTCCTGGTCCATGAAGTGGCGAATGGAGACCTCTGGGGCTGAATTTCTATAATCCTCCTCCCAGTCCACAGCGTGGCAAATGGAGCTGAGTGTTTATTTGGTGAAAATCAGAGGCTATCTGTGTGCTTTTGTGTGCGCGCGCCTCTTTGCTGTCTTAATGGCAGCCATGGAGAACACTTGTGGTTTAAGCAACCCGCCTCTGAAAAAGCAAAGCAAAAACTGAAACACTTAAAGTGTCCTCTAAAGCTGAGGGATGTGCTAAGACTGCTCCCCCGGCGCCTTTCTTCCATAATTTTACCTCAGTCCCAGGCTCGCAATACAGAGCAGGCCTCTGCTCCTAAAAGTGCTTCCACTCAGTCAAATGCTAAGACTATACCACCATCTGCAGGTGAGGCGCAGATTGATGCTTTATCTGATTCTGAGCCAGAATGTTTAGGTTTTTCTGAGGATCAGAGACAAGAGCATCATGACCCCTCTCCAGCCACTCCAGATGCTCCACCTCCCATTTCCAAAACTTTCCCGCCTCATTGATTGAGCAGTTGAAGGAACCCCTATTCTCTCTTCTCTGAATTGCATTTAAACTTATCTCCAAAGAAGCAGCCTAGGTCAAATAAAGTAACCCATTCTGCCACCCAGAATTGTGGTATTCCACTTTATCTTTATGGCTTAAACTCCTCAACTGACCAAAGGAACTTCTATAGCAAATTTGCATTTGCAACAGACCTGTGGATCATGTTCTGTGGACCCAAGATGGTCCCAATCATCAGAAGAAGACTTACCTGAAGTCCTGGAGATCCTGGTGGCCCTGGAGGTCCCTGAAAACAGAAGTTAGACAGTAAGGGATCCCTTTGGAGTGCTCACTTCATGTAAATATATGTATTTCACATACAGCTTTTAAAATGTACCTAGAATCTAAATATTTTAATAGCTGTTTCAGTACTCCAATGTCCTTTCATGTTTTAATACTAATTAAAAAGCATTAATTCTAACTTGAGGAGTTCTGAGATTTGCCCATGTGCAGTCATCAGGATACCACGCTGCTATCTGCATTCATGTAACCATTCCCCAGGGCAGCTGATGAATTATAATTTATGCATTTCATTATACTTACAGGTAGACCTGTGTTTCCAACTGGACCAAATATACCCACTGCACCAGGAGCACCCTGAGGTCCCTAGACAGGAAGATAATTGGTTGTTTTTAAAATCAAACTGTTCCTTAATAGTTTATCATAAAGTCACTCTTAAAAAATTGTTATTTATCACTTTAGTACTTACCGGGAAGCCCCTCAAACCTGGGTCACCAGTGTCTCCCTAGAGAAAGAAATCTTAGATAGTAAATGCAAGTCTAACATAAACAGCAATTTCTACTACATTGAAATAAAAAGGTACATATACATTATTTACAGAACTTTGTGATTATTTGCAAAATGCAAAAGATAAAAGTAATTAGAAAAGTAAATTTTGTCAGTATGACAATGTCTTCAATTCATATTTGTAACAGAAACAACATTTAACAACTAATATGCAAATACTTATTTCCTATAAAACATAATACCTATGTCTATACAGTATATGATTTGTTTCAATATATTCACTTGAAAGAGCATGGGGAACAGCCCATGGAAAAGGACTTTTCTTGACCATAAAGATTTGTAATGCTATGATAACTGTTACAGAACTTGCATAGGATGATATTTTACTTGCATTGGATAGAATCTATTTCTACAGATATACACTGAAAAATGAGATGCAAGATTTTCAGTTGACAGTCTACATTTGGGAACATGATAAAAAAGCCTTCCTCCTGAAAATTTGGCTTCAGAACATAACTGGAAGGTTTCAAACTTCTCACATATTCAGGAAGAGCTGAGACTCTCAAAACATTTGAAAGGAGGTAGAGTAAAACATGGTAACCAAAAAACCACGGTACCAGAAAACATGCTAACTTTGCATAACATCTTTTTAAGTTCTTAACAGCAGTGCAAACTTACCCTGAACTGCACAGCTAATTCCGGAGTAAAAACAAAGGGCTCTCCCTTCTGACCTTTGGGTCCTTGGATTCCCTACAGTGGTTGAAAACAAGTATTTAGCTCTCTGCCCATGATCACTAACAGCACAAGGGTTTTATGGAGTTGTTTCAGTAAATCTATGTGTAAGCACTACCATTCCTCTTCCGATCTAGGAATCCATTGAAAAAATGTGCTTTCCAACATGGGTATGGAGTAAAAGCCTTCCTAAACCCTATCTCAAGCCAACAGAAGGTAGTGTTGTAAATTTAAATGAAGGTAAGTTGCAAACTATAGGATTTGTGGCCCATATTGGGACTACTACACATGCCACATAATATCCGTTCCGCATTTGTAAGAACTTGATCATTTAGTGTGGCAGCACCTGCAATATGGAACTCCCTGCCAATTGAGATCAAGAAGGCACCTTTGTTCAATTTCCTGCTTCATCACGAGTCAAAGGTGTTCACTCCCTGCTGCAGGTGAGGTTCAGGCAGGGGAAAGCCAGGATTTATGAGGCGAAAATCCTGACCATGTTCCCCAGTGGGGTCTGGGGAGCTCACTGCACCCCGCTGTGCTGCTCAAGCCTGTGTCTGCCAACTTGAAAGGGAGTGCGACCTGGGAGTGTGTCCCTTATGTGGACGAGCTTTTGTCTCTGGCATGATTTGGGTTGGTTCATCCTTAATCTGGTATACTAGCGTTTAATCAAGAGGTCTCCTGGATCGACATATGATAATGGGCTGCAATCAATTAGCTGCCAAAAGGACTGGGCCTGGCTCTTTGAAGGTATCAAATGTTTTTTTCTAAAGTTTGAAAATCCTCACAACAGCCAAGAAAGGAAAGGGGAGGACAGGGTGGTCTTTTTCTTGTCCTTCCCGTAAAATGAAAGAGACGTGTGTAGCCACGGCTATGTTATTCTGCCTGTTACCATGGAAAAGAGGAGGGAAACTTTTGATTTATGCTCAACAAGGAATTTAACAAGGTTTTATTATGCCCTCCGCCCTCGACCAAGGTTGAATGGACTCTATTTAAAATTATCTTTGGATTGGGCCAGGAATGTGAGGGAGCAATGCAGAGCAAGAAGAATGAACAGCTGCTGAACAGATCTGGCAAGAGGCCGAGTTTGATAAAAGATCTTGTATTTAACTGTGTGCCAAGGAAGAACTCCAGAGTGGAATTTTAATGGCAGAGACTGGACATGTACTCTGTGAGTCATTTATGGCTGCAGCCCATTTGCTAGTTGGTGAACAGCGGAAGGAATGGAATGTGACCTTGTACCATCCAGATAAACACAGCAAAGAACTGAACAATGGAAGATAGTAATTAATTCTCCTAGCACACCAGGTCTGAAACAACAATGTACATGAAGAACTTCACACGTGAACTGGTATTCAGAGGCACACTGCCTCCAGCAGTAATCATAACCAACATGGCTAGTGGGAATTGATAGCCTTAGTCTACATGAACTTGTCCGATCCCTTTTTAAGCCAGCCTCCATAGTTTAATCTCTTTTTTTCTGTTCTGAATTTTCCAATGGTCCTAGGTTCCAGTATTATGTAAGAGGTCTCCCCACCAAAAAATGATACACACAAACTCCATTTGATTGTAAACAAAACAAAAATACCCCTCAAAGCAGTTTACAAAAAGAATGGAATTATGAAATTATCAGTTAAAAAGTTAGAAACAGCTGTTTAAAAGAGATAGAAAAAGTATCTCCACCCACTTTCTCCACACCACACATAACGGATGGGACTGTTACCTTTGCACAGTAGCCACCCAAACTCAGGTGTTTCTTTTTCACACGTCTCCATCCAAGCAAGGAACAGGCACCATCACATGCAAGGGCACATTCCAGTCAGGCAAAACCACTAAAGCTGTGGTTCCCAACCTTTTTTTGGCCATGCCCCACCTAAGCATCTCTAAAACCCTCGTGCCCCCCCCCCGTGACATAATTCTTATTATTCAAGAAGTGAACCCCTATTCACATGTAGGAAGCCTAAAAGGCCATTAACTCGGTCTAAACAAGCTTCCAAATTGCCCCCCATAAAATCAAATTGCCCCCTGTGTGTGTGTGGGGGGGTGCCCCACATGGCACTCAAGCAAGGTGTGGAGAAGGAGTGTAGCTTGGAGAAGAGGTGGGACCTAAAGGGGGTGAGGCTCCCTCACGCTGCCTCCCATGGCAAAGTGAATGCATGGTTTTGGTGGTCCATGATTTGTGACTACACAAGATGAGGGAGCTCCATGTTAGCCTAGAAATTATCGCTGTACAAGATGAATGCTAGGGATCTTGGGATTTATCACAAAGCAGAGCTATGGAGGAATTATAGTTTTTGCAGGATTTTAAGACATAATGCTAACAAGACAAATTCGCATAAACACTCCACCAGGCTTCCTCCCATGGGGGAAAATCTACTACTCTTCTCCTGACACTGGTGATAAGGAGCAGCGTACATTTTGCTGTGGTTTACAAAACATTTGCAAAGGTTGCATTAACTAAGATGCAGTTACATTCCACTTATCCATTCAGTGTTAGCAACTTACAAAGAATCCGGGCAAGCCTCCAGGTCCCGGGCCTCCCTGCTGACCAGCGTCCCCCTTGGTCCCATTACAGCCATCATGGCCTGGCTTGCCCCTTGATCCTGCTTGACCCGGATGACCCTGCAGAGACAGAACAAACACAAGAATGTTTATCCAACCATCTGTTTTTAGTTTCTACTTCCTAGTCTTCATACAGCTCTTAAATGTTCTCACCATTACCCTAAGCAATGACTCCATGAGAAAACTGAGTGGGGGGAAATTCTTTAAAATATCTCTGTAGTTTAAACCAGATACCCCAGAAAACTTGAAAAGCCATCAGTGGGAAAAGGAAGTGGACACATGGACAATCAGTGGGTTGGGAAGAGTGGAGAAACAAAAGTGAAAAGAAGAGATGCCAATCTATCATCAGTTCCCTCTCTTCTATTTAAAAAAGGAAGCTTACGGAGGCAAAAGTCAAATGTGACACCAGTGCACAAGAAGAACTGCATGAATCCAGGCTCTGCTTTGAGCCAAGTCGCCTTCTCTAGGCATCCAGTGTGAGTAGGCCCCAAACCTGGAGTGCCAACTTGGACAAGCACAGTGGTGTGTAGTGCATTTAAATTCAGTTTAAACTACCTGCTTGGTGTGTGGTACATAGCATGGGTAAGTTCTTTTTGACTGTCTGGATCCATATTTAAAATTGGACTTGAGAGATTTTGTGTCAAGAATCTCTAAAATCAGGGGAAATCAGTATGGAGGAAGCCAGTTCTGGGATACATGCCTGGGTAGTTCTGGAAAAGAGCATAGGAGTAAAACTTCTTTGTTTATTATTTTATACAACACATTGTTAATTAGAAAGTTCAAACCAAGTTTTACTTTGACAATAATGCCTCCTCATTAATTTAAGAATTTGGCGAAAGGTAGAGTCACAAGCCTTCGTCATTTGCCCAAGGTTATTTGCACTTTAAATATCCTCCAAAACATTCAGTATCTGTAGCACAAAAGATTGATTTTTATTTCATAGAATGGCTTGTATACCTTCTCTCTGTGAAATTAGGCAGGTAGACAGGAGAGACAGGGGGTGGACTGTGCAACTGGTAGAGATCCATGGAACTTTTTAAAAAAATCCAGTCAGCTTTTACTACAGAATCTACTGTTTTAAATTAATATTTAGTTTTATATTTTGTTTAGTCGTTTAGTCGTGTCCGACTCTTCGTGACCCCATGGACCAGAGCACGCCAGGCACTTCTGTCCTCCACTGCCTCCCGCAGTTTGATCAAACTCATGCTGGTAGCTTCAAGAACACCATCCAACCATCTCATTCTCTGTCGTCCCCTTCTCCTTGTGCCCTCCATCTTTCCCAACATCAGGGTCTTTTCCAGGGAGTCTTCTCTTCCCATGAGGTGGCCAAAGTATTGGAGCCTCAGCTTCACGATCTGTCCTTCCAGTGAGCGCTCAGGGCTGATTTCCTTCAGAATGGAGAGGTTTGATCTTCTTGCAGTCCATGGGACTCTCAAGAGTCTCCTCCAGCACCATAATTCAAAAGCATCAATTCTTCGGCGATCAGCCTTCTTTATGGTCCAGCTCTCACTTCCATACATCACTACTGGGAAAACCATGGCTTTTACTATACGGACCTTTGTTGGCAAGGTGATGTCTCTGCTTTTTAAGATGTTGTCTAGGTTTGCCATCGCCTTTCTCCCAAGGAGCAGGCGTCTTTTAATTTCGTGACTGCTGTCACCATCTGCACTGATCATGGAGCCCAAGAAGGTAAAATCTCTCACTGCCTCCATTTCTTCCCCTTCTATTTGCCAGGAGGTGATGGGCCCAGTGGCCATGATCTTCGTTTTTTTGATGTTGAGCTTCTCCTCTTTCACCCTCATTAAAAGGTTCTTTAATTCCTCTTCACTTTCTGCCATCAAGGTTGTGTCATCTGCATATCTGAGGTTGTTGATATTTCTTCCGGCAATCTTAATTCCAGCTTGGGATTCATCCAGCCCAGCCTTTCGCATGATGAATTCTGCATATAAGTTAAATAAGCAGGGAGAGTTTTATATTACTATCTGTTTAAACTTTTACTATTCTATTTCTGTTATGTACTGAAGTTCTCACCCTGGGCCAGAAGGGGGATACTGTAGATAGTTTTCAGTCAGGTCCACATATGCAAATAAGGGATTGAAAGTGACGTTCAGTGATTGGAAAGTTACAGAAAGTGGTTACAGTTGTGTTGTAGTGGAGCTCTATATAAGCAGGCTGGCTGAACCCTTCAGTTCAGTTCTGTTGTGGTCTGTGAATAAACAAGAGCTGTTTGAATCATAGAATCATAGAGTTGAAAGAGACCACAAGGGCCATCGAGTCCAACCCCCCTGCCAAGCAGGAAACACCATCAGAGCACTCCTGACATATGGTTGTCAAGCCTCTGCTTAAAGACCTCCAAAGAAGGAGACTCCACCACACTCCTTGGCAGCAAATTCCACTGTCCAACAGCTCTTACTGTCAGGAAGTTCTTCCTAATGTTTAGGTGGAATCTTCTTTCTTGTAGTTTGGATCCATTGCTCCGTGTCCGCTTCTCTGGAGCAGCAGAAAACAACCTTTCTCCCTCCTCTATGTGACATCCTTTTATATATTTGAACATGGCTATCATATGACCCCTTAACCTCCTCTTCTCCAGGCTAAACATGCCCAGCTCCCTTAGCCGTTCCTCATAAGGCATCGTTTCCAGGCCTTTGACCATTTTGGCTGCCCTCCTCTGGACACGTTCCACTTTGTCAGTGTCCTTCTTGAACTGTGGTGCCCAGAACTGGACACAGTACTCCAGGTGAGGTCTGACCAGAGCAGAATACAGTGGCACTATTACTTCCCTTGATCTAGATGCTATACTCCTATTGATGAAGCCCAGAATTGCATTGGCTTTTTTAGCCCAAGGAGTTTTGAAGCCGGTTGACCACGCCAAGTGGGAAACCCCCATTGTCACGCCTGTCAAGCTGGACGGGTCGATGAGAATCTGCGCCGATTACAAGTGCACAGTCAACAAGGCACTTCAGCAGCACCCTTACCCGGTTCCTGTTGTCCAACACCTGTTGCATTCCCTGGGTGAGGGTAAGGTCTTCATTAAGCTGGACCTTGCCCAAGTCTATCAACAACTGCCCGTCGACGATGCCACCGCTGAAGCCCAGACGATCGTCACCCACCGAGGGGCATTCTGTTGCCACCATTTGCAGTTCGGGGTGAGTGTGGCTCCTCACATCTTCCAAAGCCTTGTGGAATGTCTCCTGCAAGGGCTTCCGGGCATGGTACCGTATTTTGACGATGTCTTGGTGTCCACAGACTCACACCAGCAGCTGTTTGAGTGCCTCCGCGCCGTGCTGACCAGGTTCCAGGAGGCTGGGCTCAAGGTAAAGAAGGAGAAGTGCCAGATCGCCATTCCACAGGTGGAGTTCCTGGGCTATCTTATCGACGCCTCCGGCCTTCACAACATCCAAGATCTGTGCTATCCAGCAGGCCCCCATCCCAAAGAACAAGACGGATTTGCAGGTGTTCCTGGGACTGCTGAACTTTTCTAACATATACTCCTTTTATTTATACATATAACTTTTATATACATATAAGTTTTATAACAGCTCTATATAAGCAGGCTGGCTGAACCCTTCAGTTCAGTTCTGTTCTGGCCTGTGAATAAACAAGAGCTGTTTGAAGAACCTTCATTTTATTTTGTCTGTATTTTTGATGTGTTTTTACTTTATGTTTGGCAACCACCTGGTTGTTTTAGAGAAACGCGGGCCTATTTTTACATGTTACTGTTATAGGCAGCAGATCTTTCATAATGGAAAGATTATTTGAAAGCAGTCTGAACTATTTACAGAAAGACCCTCTTATTTCAGTAGATTAAATGAGTGTCTACTTACAGGAATGCCATCTGCACCAGAAAAACCAGTGACCCCTCTTTGTCCCTAAGAAGAAAAAGGAAACATGATTAAAAAGCCCAGTCTTTCTTTACAGTTGTTAGCCTAATGGAAGTTATATCATTACCACTTCTCCCTTTGGTCCAGTTATTCCTGGCTGGCCTCTTTCGCCTTTATATCCTTTGTGCCCTGGAAGTCCTGGGATACCTCCCACTCCAGGCGGTCCTGGGAATCCCTGCTGCCCAAGAAGTCCTGGTTGGCCCTGAAAATCACAACAAACACAATTCTTTAGAAACTACAGTAATGCATGCAACACTTGATCTCTGCAGTAATGAAGAAACCTGTGCTTCTCTTAATAAAGAAGCTAGCAATTTTTACAGAAGTCTAATTCCTCTGATGCGGGGACGCGGGTGGCGCTGTGGGTAAAAGCCTCAGCGCCTAGGGCTTGCCGATCGAAAGGTCGGCGGTTCGAATCCCCGCGGCGGGGTGCGCTCCCGCTGCTCGGTCCCAGCGCCTGCCAACCTAGCAGTTTGAAAGCACCCCCGGGTGCAAGTAGATAAATAGGTACCGCTTACCAGCGGGAAGGTAAACGGCGTTCCGTGTGCTGCGCTGGCTCGCCAGATGCAGCTTTGTCACGCTGGCCACGTGACCCGGAAGTGTCTCCGGACAGCGCTGGCCCCCGGCCTATAGATGTGAGATGGGCGCACAAACCCCAGAGTCTGTCAAGACTGGCTCGTTCGGGCAGGGGTACCTTTACCTTTACCTTTAATTCCTCTGAACAGTAACATCCACCCAAATATTTTGCAGTGCAAATGAGTAACAAATGCAAGGAAGCCCTAGTTTTCACACTTTATTCTAGGGAAGTATTTCTGCTTGTTGACCAAGCATCAGAGAAGTCTCTTTTGCTATTGCATTTCAACAGTACACACCAGTGCGTCATTACCATACGGGTTTACTTAGAAATAAGTCTCACTGTATTCAATAGCGCTTACTCCCAGGTAACTGTATAAGGTTGCAACATGTATAGAATTGTGAAGCCCACTTAACTGGGGAATGGTTTTTAAGTATATAATTATATATATACAGTAATACCTCCGTGAATGTCTGCCTTGTCTAGCGTCTGTTCCGGTGAATGTCCACGGCAAACCCAGAACAGATTACTTCTAGGTTTTCCGCTCACACATGCGCAGAAGCGCTAAATTGTGCTTTGCGCATGTGCAGAAGTGCAAACAGCTCCACACGCGTGCACAGATGCGCCACTTTGCCCTGCATTCTTCTGTCTGTCTGTATCCTGCCCATCTGATTGGGTTGCCCCAGCCACTCTAGGCAGTTCCAGCATATATAAAAACATAGTAGGACATTAAACCTTAAAAAGCTTCAGATGTTTCCTAAATGTTATATAATTACTCATGTCATTGACATCTGGTGGGAGGGCATTCCACAGGGTAGGCGCCACTACCAAGAAGGCCCTTTGCCTGGTTCCCTGCAACCTCACTTCTCGCAAGGAGGGAAGCTCCAGAAGGCCCTTGGAGCTGGAGCTCAGTGTCCAGGCGGGATGAGGCGAGTGGAGATACTCCTTCAGGTGTATAGGGCTAAGGCCATTTATTACAGATGACAAAATAGATAAATTATTATTATTATTATTAAAGTTGTATACCACCCTTCATCAGAAGATCACAGGGTGCGTCACAACATAAAAATACAAAATAAAAAAGTAAAATAGATCCTTTACATTTTGAAAGTTTTATCTTTAAAATAGACCTGTAGATGGCACTCATCAACCACATCAATAGTAACACCAGAAAACTAGAACCACAAATGCACTTTTAAGGAATACTTCCACTAAATTCATTACAGTTTGAAGTGCAAGACTGTTTAGTAGGCAAGTAGGTCAGGCTTGGAAGGAGGCATTAGTTTAGTCTGCTCCCACGTCACCGTGACTCTTAGGCAAGAAGATTTGTCCCTAAAATGGTTACCAACAGCCTGCCTCTTGTTGCCATATATCACAGGAAGGAAAGCAATGTCTTGTGTAATGACATATGATCCTGAATAAACAGACAGTGCCTTACATGGGCAATGCCTCATGTGGTCTAGCATGAAAAATGAGACCAGAACAGAAGGACTGAAGCACAAAGGAAAGTGTGCATTAATAAGTCTGATGAGGTTGTGTTGGGAAGTTGTATTTAGACAAGAGAAGAGTTACTGTTAATCTACCGCCAGTAAACAGTGTCAGAAGCCCAAACTACTCCACAGATGTGGGGGAGCAAAATGTTCCCCGTAGGAGAGATTTGACCCAGGGCTCCTAGGAGTATGTTGCAATAACATGGGTGCCAAAGCAACTCTTGCAGCTATTCATGGACATGGCGATTCCCTTGCTAGCTTTTCATGGGAACATTGGAAGGACTGCTGGATCTGCCCAGGGGGCCATCTGGTCCAGCCTCCTGGCCTCACAGTGGCCAACCAATTGCCCCAAAGGCAAAGCCACAAACAAGAGCAACTCTCCCCTTCTGCAGTTTCCAGCCACTGCTATTCAGAAGTATGACTGCCTCCCCTGTGGCCAATAGCAGTTGGTCGCCCTCTTGTCCTCCATGAATCCGCCTGATTCTCTTTTAAAGCCATCCAAGCTGGTGGCCATCGCTGCCTCTTGTGGGGGAGAGTTCCGTAGTTTAACTCTGTGCTGTGTTATCTGTCCTGAATCTTTCAACATTCACTTTCATTGGACATCCACAAGTTCTAGTGTTATGAGAGAGGAAGAAAAACTTTTCTCTATCCACTTTCTTCATGCCACACACAGTTTTATAAACTTCTACCATGTTGCCTCTTACTTGCCTTTTCTCTAAACTTAAAGGTCCCAAATGCAAGGGGAGTTGCTCCACACTCTTAGGCGTGTGTTTTGTGCTTCAGCAGACAAGGCCACAGGCTCCCCTAGAGGTCCCTGGCCTGGCTGCCTCCTGAGTGGCTGGCTCCCTCCGTCTCTGTGCATTTGGGGTTTTGCCATGGGGGTGCACTAGTGGAGTTTCTAGGGGTGTGGTGGGCATGCCTGCGACTTTTCCTACTGATTTGCTGCGTTTGGGTAGTTTGGGTTTCCCTTCCCTTCTGGGCTGGATGACAGCATACACCCCCCCCCTTGCATAATGAGGGTCTAGGGATGATCAAGAAACAGTTTGATACGTGGAAAGGAGTCCAGAATTTGTCTCTTTTGCTGCTCTAATTAATATGTTGGACCTTTAGACACTGCTGCATTCATTCGCTGCCAGAAATTAAAGCTTATACCTTGAGTTATAAACGCCTCAGGTTACAAACGCTTCAGGTTACAAACTCCGCTAACCTGGAAGACTTACCTTGAGTTGAGAACTTTGCCCCAGGATGAGAACGGAAATCGTGTGCCAGCGGCGCAGCAGCAGCAAGAAGCCCCATTAGCAAAAGAATGTTCTGTTCTCTAGTTAAGAACAGTTTCAGGTTAAGAACGGACCTCCAGAACGAATTAAGTTCGTAAGTAGAGGTACCACTGTACATGAAAAATAAAGGCAAATTCTAATTTATTTTTCTAAAATGCTAAAGAAGAAAATCTCACCATGTTTAGTCTAATGGTCATGTAATTTACTGTTCATTTAAACTGAGTCATCCAGACATATGACATTTACTCCCAGGAAATTAAACTAATTCCAGGGAGGTGATTCAGCCCTTAGAATGATTTTTAAAATTGCAAATAAGGTCAAAATTAACATTAAATCCTCATAAAAGTGCCTGCTAAGGAATTCTCTCTACTGAGTTCCCAAAAGTCATGTTCTTGTTTGTGAGCAGTAAATTAGACAGTCATCCAAACAACTGAAGAGGCCTCTCCTTTCTCATGATTCAAATTAATTTATCAGATGCTTCTCCAGACTATTTCATCTTTTGGAAAATAATCATGTCACCATATAATGTCACCAATTTGAATATTCTAAGTATTTTTTATCTTAATTTTCACATCACAAGTCACATAAAATAGTTTCAAAAGATCACAATAGTAGAATAATGAAAAATATAACATATACTATTTGTTTATAAAATACAGCATTACTCTTAAAACTCTTGGTTTAGGATTATTCTTGTGTATATTAGAATCACTGGCCCCAATCCTGAATCCAGCAGGCACCTGGGCCTCCCCACTGTCATCTATGGCAGCTGGACCTCTGTGAATATATGGGGTCCTCTTTCATACCTGGCAAGAGGAAGCATGTGCGTGCATCTCCTTTGGTTTACAAAAATTTAGTCAAGCCACTTGTCTAGATAGGATTTACAACTATCACTCATGCATGTTTTCCCAATATTCTCACCTAAATTTATTGAGTAACTTGCCTAATTACCAAACTATTCTACAGGAACCAAATGATCATGATGATGATGATAATAATAATAATAATAATAATAATAATAATAATAATAATAATAAATATTTATACCCTGCCCATCTGGGCGGCTTCAAACAGAATATTAAAATACAATAGTCAGTTAAACATTAAAAGCTTCCCTGAAAGGGTAACAAATGGGTGGTTTCAGAGACGTGACGAGGGAGCAAGAGGACCTAGATGTTACCTTAGGCTACCTCAACCCAAAACAGGTGAAAGGGAAATGTTATTGGTCAAAAGAGATACAGGGCAAGTTGAAACACAACCACTGAGCACACACGGCCTCTGCGGCAATGGCAGAGAACAGGATGCTAACTCTGCTCTGCCTAGGCCTGGTAATGGAGCGCATGAGGCCCATGGAGGTGAAACTCGGTCATGAGAAGAGGGAGCTACAGCTGGTTCTTCAGCCCTGCATAGAGCTACAGGATTTGGAGCCTGGAGGTGCTAATTTATCTAGCGATTAAAATGAAGGCCCAAGTAGACTTTGTGGCACACAGTGCCTTGGGCCCGCTTCTGCTGACACCCCATTAGCAACCCTTTCTGGACTCTGGGTCTGCTAAGGGGCCACAACAAGAGGCCCCAGACAGAACGCTAAGGCACACCACTTGCCACTTTTAAAAAATCAGTGCTTGATATCCGAGTTCAGTGACCTTTTTCTGGGGAGTGGCTTTTAATCTAGCTCATAAAGAAAAGTGGGTTATAAATTTTCAAATACATAAATGCTGCTTGGTTCATTAAACTCTTAAAGAAAAGACAGTATCTGGCACCAGTATCCTGCATTAAAACACTCCGTAGGAAAGAGTGAAAACTGCATGGCCAACTCATGGCTTCCTTTTCAGGCTGTGTGGGAGTTGTTCTCAAGACCGAGAATGTTCAGGAAGTTTAACACAGATGTTTTCTTTCAGGAGGCGTTAAAGACACCAGTAACAACATCTGTTCTTTTTGGTTGTTGTTTAAAAACATTATGAGAACATAATTTTCCTTCAAAGCTACTGATCACTGAAATTTCCAAACTATGCTTGTGGTCAAACTTGTAATCTTAGACAAGAATCTCAGACATGAACTGTGCAGTTTCTATAAGGAATAATTTCATTACTTCTGTTTAAATAGTACATGCTGGGAACAATCTTCAAGAATTTAACAGACACTATTTAAGCAGCCAATCTTATTCTCTTGGGAAGGAATTCCGCAATCTAGGAGCAACAACAGAAAAGGCTCTCTTTTGTGTCACCACCCAACGTCCTTCTGAAGTTGATGCGACCAATGTGATGTGATCACCTGAGGAACTTAAAAGTCAGGCAGTTTCATGTAAGGAAATACAATCTTTCAGATAACTCAGGCCCAAGCCATTTAGGGCTTTTTAGGTCATAATGAGAACTCTGAATTGTGCTTGGAAATGGACCAGCAGACAGTGAAGTTGTTTTTACAGGGAGTAACATGCCCCCTGTAACCGGCCCCAGTCGAGAGTCTGGCCACAGCATTCAGGAATAGCTGAAACTTCCAAATGTTTTCCAAGGCAGCCCTACAGAGAACACATTACAGTAGTCCAACTGGGATGTAACTAAGGCATGCCTTACTATGGTCCGATCTGACATCTTAAGAAATGGGCACAGTTGGTGCACAAGATGCAATTGTACAAAAGCACTCCTAGCCACTGCATCCAGGTTCAGGGCAAAATCCGGGAGTTCATCTAAACTGAACTGGATGAGTAGTATAACCCCGTCCAACACAGGCCAAATCCTTATTCCCTGATCTACCTTCCAACTGACCAGGAGTACCTCTGTATTGAAGCTTCCACTTGTTTGTGCTCATCCATTACTGAGATCAGTACTGATCTGAAACAGAGACAGCTCCTTTGATTGTGATGTCACCTGCTTACTATTGGCTTTGTACCCTAAAACTCCAGATTACATTTCACAGTGGTTTTATGTATAAAATAGCATGGAGAACAAGCCTGAGAGGCCCCACATGCCATTGGCCATGAGGTGAACAAGCGTCACCCCCAGTACCTCCTTCTGAACTTGCCCCTCCAGAAAGGCCTGGAGACAATGCAAAACTGGCTCCCATCCCAGACAGGTGAATTAGAAAAAACCCCATAACAGCCACAGGAAGACACTATTAACAAAACATTATCTATCAAAATTTACTGGGCACTGAAAAAATATAAATGAAGGGAGAGCATTCCACTGACAGGGAGTCACAACATAAAAGTCCCACTCCAGTGTCACCACTCTGTTAGCCTCCCACACAGGAGGAACCTGGAGAAAGACCTCAGAATAAGATCTCAAGGTCTGCGTGGGTGCATATCAGGAGAGGCGCTCCAGAAGATATTGCGGGCCTGAGCCATAGAAAGCTTCACAGGCCAAAGCAACCCTTTGAATTGGGCTTGGAAGCATTCCGGCAGAACTGGTGCTATATGACCTATTCATGTTGAACATGTCTACGTAATAGCGAAGACTCAGTTATGCCACATTCTCAAAGGTGGCAGAGTTAACTGTCTGTCAGGAGATTATTTTCCCCAGCAAGCATGTTGGATGGATGGATGGATATGAGAGAGAGAGAGAGAGAGAGAGAGAGAGAGACCTGCAAATAAGACCCATTTATATTCTCCTTCATGTAATTAGAATTCCATGGAGGGAGTTTGGGGCTCTGCTTGCTGATCCTACTCCCACCATCACATTCTGCCACGCCTCCATTCATGTATGGAGGACGAAGGCCAGGCGTGGAGGCTCTCCATGCAGTGTAGAACCAGCCAGGATTCCAAATCATGCAGGGAGATTCAATGAGGCTCCCATCTTCAGATCTTTGATCGCACACTCACAGAGGGCTGTTAGCATGGTCAAAGTGATGTGCCAGATCAGGCAGGGCTTAGAAAGGCATCCTGCTCTCCTCTGCAGACCTGTTGACATGCAAGGAGGATGAATGTCCAAATACGGCTACAGTCAGAAAAGTAATTGCCCAAGACCAAAGAGATTGTCCAAGACCTAAGGATTTAAATAACAAGACAGCTTTGTTTAGTAACAGCTCAGCAACAGAATAAACTTTCTAGATATTTGGAAGTATTTTCCAGCTCTTATATTGCTGAGACTAGGCTTGACTTTCAAATCCTATTTAGTGTCCTGAGTCCCCAGGAGACATCTTGGAGGGGCTGGCTGGGTCAGGACAATGGGTTAGAGGAGCTCAAGGAGTTTCCTGCTGACAAGCCTGAGGAGGAAGCCAACAGGCTGGGACAGGCCATATCAGTGCCTTGAGAATCACCTGAGGTTGGCAGAGCAACTGGAAACCAAGATGGCCATACAGCAGTGGTTTTCAACCAGTATGCCACGGCACCCTGGGGTGCCTCGAATGATGGTCAGGGCTGTCACGGGCAGAAAGAATGTAATTGGTCAAGGGAGCCATGGACTCAAAAAGGTTGAAAGCCTCTGCCATTCAGTGTTTAAACATGTTCATGTATTATAATATTGTTACATAAAAATATGAAACTATGTACGACATTATTGTTCAGCTGAACAAGAGAAGAAAATGAGAACAGGGGATTAATTTAACTTGTGCTGTAAACATAACAGTGTTTATAAAAAGGCAAAATCTTCCATTTATGAGTAAGTGGAGAGTAGTTTTTCCCACTGCCCATTGTTAAAACTGTTTAGCAACATGTACTTGCACAAATCCCGGGAGTGGGGGGGGGGGTGATTAGAAAACCAGATGGCTGCATTTCTTTCCTTCTGAATTTCTGGATAATTCTCAATTTGGTTTCTACCCATGGTCAGATCAGATGAATTGTAAACACGAAACTAATTCCAAACTTTCAGGATTCTCATTGTCCCATGAGGATTACTCAAGTCAGGAAGAATTTTAATGGAGCATTATACAAAGGCAGTTGTGTCACTATCAAATTGTCGAAGGAAATGCCAAAGAAACAGCATCAAACTCTTCCCCTCTCAAAATCAAATGAAATGTGTCTCGTCCCTCCAAGAAACAGGGAGGTTTTGCCATAATACCCAGCTGAGTTCACATGCTACATCATCATCATCATTATCATCATTAATTTTAAAAAAATTATTTTCCCTGTATCAGGAATTTTTTTACAATTTTTTATATGTGCTGTAAGCCGCCCAGAGTAGCTGGGTGAGCCTGGTAAAAATGTTGCTGCTGCTGCTGCTGCTGCTGTTATATACCCCACCCTTCCTCCCAAAGGAGCCTATTGGAGGCAGGTTTCGCCAAACATACTCTAGCTCTTGGTGCCTGAGCAAGTTTTAGGTGCACATCACCCATAAGATATTTCTTTTACTCAAGAAAATGCTTTGCTGATGCTTTTTAGTGAGAATGCAGCTAATGTAGGCTAGAAGTTATAATCTGATATATTGTTGTCTTTATTTGTATCAAACATGGCAAAAACAGTATTAAGGAAGATGTGATAAGAAAAATAAAAAATGCCTATCTGAAGGCATATGTTTTATGTAGTATATTTTATTGGAAAGAAAAAGAGGTTGTATGAAAAAGGAACAAAAAAACCTGCAAATTCTGAAGGATTAAAAATGCCTTTTTGAAATGTACAATATAAATGAGCTCAAGTAGTGCAGAAACAAATTTTAATATGCCTGGATAATTAGGGATTAAAATAATCCCTCACCTTGTCCAAACATCGCAGTCCTCTTTCTAGCCCTGTGCCATGGCAGAGGTCCAGAGTTGTACCCAGCACCGTTCTGCTAGTTGTGGAGGTTGTCAGTGGGAGGCAATTCTCGCCAACTCCTCGCTCCTGAGAAGCCACCTGACAGCACAGAGGGACTGGCAGGACAAGGGTGACCCCTAGGAGGGCAGCAGGCCAGAAGACCTCAGCACCCCCGTGGAACACAGAGAGGTGCCAGAGGAACTTGTGGATGAGGGCATGGAATACCAGGAGCACAGCGAAGGAGAGATCATACAGCCCTCCGCCCAGGGAGGAGGGCGCTAGGACCCTGGAGGAACATAACTCTCCTGGCCACACTGTTTCCAAGGTCCAGGAGGAGTATTGGGAGGGCAGAACAACAGGGGCAGCCTGTCCAAGGAGTGCAAGATTGAGCGCATGAATTACAACCTGAAGCCAATTAAGAGCCAGGCCAGCACCTGAAACCAATGGAGCCAAGACCCAGGTGGAGAGTCTCGGCCAAGCAGCTGAGGACTCTGTAAGAGGAGAGGTAGCAGGCACTCAGGGTTGCCACACCGTTTCAAGGTGGATGTTTGCTCAATGCAAGAGTTGCACAGGAGGAGGGACCTGGAGAGCAGTGGCGGCAATGATGAAGGAGGCAAGGCAGGAGAGCATTGCCGGAAGAGCGGAGTCGTGCCAGAGAGCTGCTGTGACGCTGGGCAGCGGGAAGAGGCGAAGGCAAGGGGCACTTGGGGAGAGCCACGGTTGCTGGCACCTGGGAATCACGGGGCAGTCGGCTGCAGCATAGCTAGCCACTGACCCTGGCACTGGCACTGGAAACACGCCAGGGCCAGCACAGCACATGGCCTGCTGACTTCAGCAGCGAGCATCTGCTGGGACAAACCGATGGCTCGTACTGCTCCATATTTTGATAAAGGAATTTAGCCTTCTTTTACATGGTTGTATTCTGTAGACATTTGTGTTTTTAATTTATGTTTTAGAGGTTTGACACGTCTATCAGTAAACTACCTTTGAGGTACCGTATTTTTCGCTCTATAGGGCGCACCGGACCATAGGGCGCACCTAGATTTTTTTTGGGGGGGGAAATAAAGGGAAAAATGTACCCCCCTCCCAGAGCAAAGAAGTCAAGACAGCCAGCGGGATCTATCCCGCTGTCTGTCTGTCTTGGCTTCCTCTTTAGCCACGTACTCTCCAGCCGGGAGAGGCTGCTTGCACCTTTGGCAGAAGGAACTCCCGCCGGGCTCCGAAGGCTTGCAGATAGCTGCCCAAAGCCGGGGTGCGCAGCGCTGTGCTCCCCGGGATTCGGGCTACTGATTGCTATCCGCAAGCCTTGGAAGCCCAGCGGGAACTCCCGCCGGGCTCCGAAGGCTTGCGGATAGCTTCCTGTAGCCTGCATTCACTACATAGGATGCACACACATTTCCCCTTCATTTTTGGAGGGGGGGAAAGTGTGTCCTATAGAGCGAAAAATATGGTAATTTTTATAGTAAGGGGTCTATATAAATAAAGAAACCAGACCCCAGAGCAAGCCAGAGGCTAGTACAAATAAAAGTTGTCTCTGGAAACTAGAAGCAGAAGGAAAAGTGGGCAGAAAAGATAATGAAGTGGAATTTGATTATTTGCATCATACACAATTAAATATTTTGCAATATAATATGAATTTTTATAGAATATTATAAAAACATAACTTTAATTTGGAAGTGTGTTAGTACTTTAGTGAACATTGGGCTGTAGTGTGCAATATGTACGGTGTAAACTGTGTTTGTGTGTTAATATAAATAAAAACATCAAATGCTTTTTTTAAAAAAAGTTCAATTGGAAGTGTTTACCAGGAATCTATTTACTAGACTTATTATTATTATTATTATTATTATTATTATTATTATTATACCCCACGCTTCTGGCTGGGTTTCCCCAGCCACTCTGGGAGGCTCCCAATAAAATATTAAAAACAAAGTACAGCATTAAACATCAAAAAGTTCCCTAAAGAGGGCTGCCTTCAGATGTCTTCTAAAAGTCAGATAGTTGTTTATTTCCTTGACATCTGCTAGGAGGTCGTTCCACGGGGAGGGTGCCACTACCGAGAAGGCCCTCTGTCTGGTTCCCTGTAACCTCACTTCTCGCAGTGAGGGAACCGCCAGAAGGCCCTCGGCACTGGACCTCAGTCTATTTCCTTCCCCATAACTATCTGGCAGTGCATACAGAACTTCAGGGGATGATATTGCCTACATGCAAGCTCAGAGCAGAGTCCCCACCATTCTGCAGCTGGAGGTGGCCAAAGTCAGCAGAGCGAGAGGCAGCACCTGGCACCCCAGAGACCAGTCTTTCTGTATCTTGAATGAAAAAAGAGAGGCTGGGATGATGCAAGCATTTGAAATCTTGAATCCCAAAATGAAACCAGCTGCACTTGGGATGAGGAGTGTCCTAAGCAAGGCCGGTGGGGCTTGGCCTTGCTTGACCCAGTGTTCGGGCAGATGCAGAAGACTTCATGTGAAGAAAGACAAAGGGTTACTGAAAAAATAGAAATATCAGAACGCATGTCTATTTCACTTCCTGTGTTGCAACTTTCTTTCATAAGGATGCTTTCATAGATAAGCCAGAAATTTAGCCAGTTGCATATAACTTAGAATCATAGAATCATAGAATCATAGAATCATAGAATCATAGAGTTGGAAGAGACCACAAGGGCCATCGAGTCCAACCCCCTGCCAAGCAGGAAACACCATCAGAGCACTCCTGACATATGGTTGTCAAGCCTCTGCTTAAAGACCTCTAAAGTAGGAGACTCCACCACACTCCTTGGCAGCAAATTCCACTGTCAAACAGCTCTTACTGTCAGGAAGTTCTTCCTAATGTTTAGGTGGAATCTTCTTTCTTGTAGTTTGGATCCATTGCTCCGTGTCCGCTTCTCTGGAGCAGCAGAAAACAACCTTTCTCCCTCCTTTCTGTAATAACGATTTTCATTATACATGATCCATTTTATCATTTTCTTCCTTGAATGCCTTTCAGTAACACTTTCATCAGCAACAATTATTATACAAGAAGAGCCCCACTCATACTAATAACAACGAACTTGTAAAAGTCACGCTAAAAAGAGGCCATGGCAAACAATGTCTTGCTGAATAAAATGTGAATTTTAAAAATAACCCATTTTTGATCAAAGTTCCAAAGCATTAACCAAACATTGTGTCTGGGATGCTGATGGGAGACAAACTATAATCTTAAATGCACTTTGTGAAAATACTTTAGGCTGCAATCATAACTCAACCTACTTGAGAGTAAGCCCCACTGAATTCAGTAGGACTTTCTTCTGAGTAAGGACTGTGCTGTTGGTTTCAGCAGAGATGGCTTTTACATAATTTGTTTAAGATTAGTGTATAAAGCATTTTAGGAGATCAAGTAACGTCTGCTTTAGAAATCACTAGCATTTAGAATTTGTATAAATATATAGCACAATATTGTACATGGAATCAGTAGAATCTAAACATTTCTCAAGAAAATACACCAAATATCTTCACAAGAGATGAGACATAATATCCATATTTAAATTATGGGACATGAAATACAGAGCCAATTGTATAAACTCTCCTACCCCATTCCAACATACTCCTCCTTCCGTTTTCACACAAACAGGCTATTCATTCACAACCATTGAATATAATTGTCCAGATTATTTTCAGTCATGCTCCATTCTGCCTCCTGTTCAGTTACTTACAAATAACAGCTGTGACAAAATAATGCTGTCAGCTTTTTTTCCTGCTAACATGCACTGGATTGCCTACATTTCCAGAGCTCTCAAACAGCCACAACTAACGTAATGATGTTTTGTTTTCGGAACAATGCATCATAAGCATATTTTGAACAGGTGGATCCAACGACTCCTTCATAGGCAACACATGGAACCAGAAGAAATGTTGTGGCTCAACTACAGGAATGTTGCTACTGTCCCAGTACATGTTAGGCTCTCAGTAATGTTGTTATGACTCACTTTTTCTACCATCTACCTTTACCTCTGCTTTTCATGAACACAAAAAACTAGTAATCCCTAGCCAAATGTTTCACTCCTTGCACCAAGGCACTGAAGTCCCAGTAGAAGTCAGCTCTTGGCTGTACTTGCTCTCATCAGGCTGCTTGCTCAGCTGGCTAGTTATTAGATTTTTATATCACCTGTCAATAAAAACTATTTCACAGGTTTCAAAAAGTTATTCTCTTTCTGCTACCTAAAGTCCTGCCAATCAAGTCATTGTATGTTCCAATTGCAAGCAATTCCCATATCACTTCATTAGGGCTGCACTAAATATTCTGATCTTTGGGTGGAAAATATTATCTATTAAGACACTCAAAGTTCACCTTTTTTGCACTTCTAAGCACTTCAGCAATAATGTATATTATTCACTACAGCCGCTTCCTCCTCACAACAGCCAATCAGTGAACACAGGGTGAATATTGTGGCATCACCATACTAAATAGCCATTTACTTCTGGAATTTGGGCAGTGTCACCAAAGATGAACATGGCCAACCTTTCCTGTACCACCTTGCCTTCACTCTGGGTGGCCAGGAGGGTGCAGTGGAGCTGTGATTGTCCTACAGGTTGAGGAGGAGCATGGGAAAGTGGCTGCTATTGTAGCTGAAGCACTTGAGCTTACTAAGCGTATGGCTATTGCTTCCACCCACTCCTAAGAGGGGAAAAATATTATTCCTCTTTACAGGCTCCCCGAAATCACAAAAGGGGAGCATTTGCAAAATTTAGTGGAGTCTGCCCCACCCAAAAAAGTCCCAAACATGTCCTTATGTCACCAGCCCCATTGCAAGTGTCAGTCTTGATAAAAACTGTGGCTAAACAGCACAGACTGGGTTTTCCTCTGACTGCTTGGCATTTCCACCCCGCTTCTCCCGTGCCTCTGTGCCCCTCCTTCGCCTGCTATGCAGGTTCCTCTTTATGGGTCTCTGAGAGAATGGGCTTCGATAACCATGGGAAGAAAAAACATTGCGCTGATGGTGAATGGATGAGGCAGGACTGGGGTGTGATTAACACATAAGTTAATAACAATGTATTACGTTTCCAGCCTTCAGCAAAAAAGTGAGAAAGAGCTACTATTCTCAGTTATGATGTATGAGCAATTGGGGAAGGTGTTAGAAATCTGCTCTGCAAAAAACAATCATGGTGTCCTCTGACACATTTATGAATCTGGAGCTATAAAACATCTCCTGACAGAGCAAAACACAGTCAGCAGGGGAGCTTCTCTAAAGAGATTTGAGCTCTCTTCAAATGTTTACAGGAATATGACGTGCTCTTGGCAGCAGAACTTTGAGCAATGCTATGACCATGGATGGTAAGGACAAAATCAGCCCCAGTAAGCGATGCAAGTAGGCATTCCTCTCCCCCAATGAGAAGGAATTCCACTTTCATGGCAGGCATTGCTTGTTCAAGAAATATTTGCCTTCTGAGGGCTGTATGTATAGTCACACCAGTAGGCCCAAAATTAACAAAGGAAATGCTGTAAACTCTGTAGTTACCTAAACACATTCAAGAAATATGGTGCTGAATTTTCAGATGTGGGAGAACATGGTTCAAATGCTTGAGACAGAGGAGCAAGTGAAGGGGAAATAAGTAGAGAGCAAGAACTGTTTTTATCTCTCAGTCCCCCATACTCCCCTTCATGGATCACTGCCTTGCTCTGGCGAAGGGGCTTGAATAACTCAGAGAAGCTATGAACTATGCCAAGATGAATAGGTCATAGTGGAGAGTTTTGACCAAACGTGATCCACCTGGAGGAGGAACCGGCAAGCCATTCCAGTATCCCTGCCAAGAAAACTCCTGGACAAAGACAACAGGCATATACTTTGGCTACCTCATGAGAAGAGAAGACTCCCTGTAAAATACCTTGATGTTGGGAAAGATGGAGGGCACAAGGAGAAGGGGACGACAGAGGACAAGATGGTTGGATAGTGTTCTCAAAGCTACCAGCATGAGTTTGACCAAACTGCGGGAGGCAGTGGAAGACAGGAGTGCCTGGCGTGCTCTGGTCCAGGGGGTCATGAAGAGTCGGACACCACTAAACAACTAAACAACATCAACCCCCATACTTCTGCAACATTCAGATGTTAAGTTAACTGTGGTCGCACCTAAGAATAGCAGTTCCATCAGCCTTTCCCAGGCTCCCTCATCCCTTGCTCCCAAGTGAGCTGTTTTTATGATCCTTTCTTTTTACTATTGGATCCATCCTCCTAAAACACAGTGCTTATTTATACTGAATACCTTCTAGATCCACTATTTATTTTATGTGAAATTATTTTATTAATGTGAACCCATTTGTTCGTTACTTTGATTTGAAATAAATCTATTACTAGCTATTTCTTTGACACCACAAGATTTGACTTTTCTGTTTTTCTATGCAATTAAAATAAGGATTTTTCTATGGCAGTCTGGAATGTATATGTTTAATTACAAAGAGCGTCTTCTGCCCTGCCTTGTTCCACCTTGCAGATAATTATCAGGCTGACAAATAGGAACCTGCCACCATGAGAAAAATGGCACAATAATCTCCTCAGTGTGACCTCAGCCTATGGGAATATCAGAATGCCATTTGTTAGAGGATAATAAATAAATAAATATTTCTATACTTCCTTTTTCCCTGAAAGGGACTCAAAACAGCTTACAGATAAAATAAGAATAGTTAAAAATATTGGGGGGGGGGAGAGAATCTTTAAAAAACAATGAAAAATTAATAAAATTGAAACCATACACATATATATGCCTATGATCTATTTAAAACTAGCAAGCACAACAAAAACAGCACGCCACCAGCAGTCACCAAAAGCGGTCAGTTCCCCAAAGCCTGCTGGAACAAGAAGTTCTTCACCTGCTGGCAGGACAGCAAGGAGGGAGCCAGTCTGGCTTCCCTAGGCAGGGAGTTCCCAGGTTGCCTGGGAGCAGCTACCACAGAGAGGGCCCTCTCCCACCACCCCCCCTCCAGCATGCCTGTGAGGATGGCAGGACCAAGAGAAGGGCTTGCCTAGAAGCGATCAGAGCCCAGGCAAGTTTTTATGAAGGAATATGGTCTTTCCGATGGCACACTTTGCATTGTGCCAGGAAGCAGACAGCCACCAGTTGCCTGCTGTCTCTGGCCAGCCTGCTCTCCAGCCTGGCTGCAATTCTGGGAGCCCCACAAAGTCGCAGAGCCATTTTCTGAGGCAGCCCCATACAGGGCGCAAGGCAGTAGTCCAAGAGAGATGCAACAAAGGCGTTGTGTTGCTGCGGCCAAAGCAGACATCTTCCCTTGTTTTCCTTAAGTTCTGCCAGAGCGTATGCATGTGGGGCAAATTCTCATCCCCTCCGGTTCGACATGTCATCTGAATGCAGTTAATAAGTGAAGAAGAGTAAGCACCTTCCTGTCCCAAGAAGGTGGAATTAGTTTTCACTGAACTTTTATTGCTCAATTGAGATTTAGTCCCTTGTGTCAAATTACTACTTTCAAATAATTTCACGCAGCAGTTACGTCAGTTGTTCAGGGACATAGTCAAAATGGAAACAGATTTTACATTTATGTCTACAGCTGTGGAACTGGGTACCCAGCCTCCCTGCACCCTGTAGAAAGCCCATTTCTATTCTAAAGTGGGGTTTAATTTATCATAGCTAGAAAATATCTTATGATAAACCAGCTAAGGAATAGCATGGGAAATGGAATGGAGAATGTATGACTGGACTGACAGGGAATAGCATTTCAATATTTTCCCTCTATTTCACATGCTTATCCCACATCCACACTGTATAGAATCCTGTTGTAAGTGTTCAAAGAATGTGCCATTCATAGTTAAAATGAAGTCAAAGAGCATGAGAGACTTCATGGCTTCATCCCAAAAGAATTGGTCCAAATTGCAGCAAGAAAAAAGTCTACAGAGCAGGATAAGGTCAAAGTAACTTAGGCAAGAATTCTTCTGTAAATCTCATTAATGTGTTTTTAAATCTGCAGAGCACATCCACAAACAACACCATTTATAAAATTTGTTTAGCATCTTTGGAACCACAAATGTAGCTTACATGACAGTGGTATGAAAATCTGTAACATTCTGTTCTTACTAAAACCTTGATTAAATAATTAAAATGGCTAAAAATATAATTTAAAATATTATTATAAAATTGAGATTACAAGTAGGACTGCTGAGTATTATGCAACTAACTTGAATTAGTATATAAAATTATAGAATTGTAAAGTTGGAAGGGACCCTGAGGACAATCTAGTCCAACCCCAGCAATGCAGGAACAGGCAGCTGTCCCTTATGGGGGCTGAACCTGCAACCTTGGCATTATCAGACCATGTTCTAACCAACTGAGCTATCCAGTGCAATATAGTAACAACTTATTGGGTGGGTGAGTAAGATTCCTTTATAAAGATAGCTGCCACAGGGCCACCCAATCAGCTCTGGAGAAAGGTCATCTCATGGGGCTCCTCCCTCCCTCCCTCCCTCCATGGTCCACTGAGAGTAGCCGTTCCCAGGAGCTGCACCAGCCACTCAAGGCTCTTCTGGGCAGGGAAAGAAGGCCATCTTGCATGGGGCACAGATGAAGGAGCCCTGGATAGTGCAGCACATACCAGGCTGCATAGATGGTTGCCGCAGCAGAATATGGGACTTCCAGGGATCTGTAAGCAAGCCACTCTATACTCCCCTATTGCTGGGGGTGGGGAGGGGAGGGAGAGACTGAAGAGACAACCATGGTGGCTCTTTCACAACAGAACTCCCATTTACAGGAAGAGGAGGCTGCCGTGTGTCCAATTGCACCCAGTGAGGCTTGTTTCTAAACAGGCCTACATAGGATTCTTGTGACATATGCCTGTCTTTCAGGAGTCCTTAAATGTTAACTTTAACATTTCCAGCAGCTCTGCCTTTTGCAGACATAGGGCAATTTCATGAAGTAGTTGCAACTTTGCTTTGGGTTTTAGTGTGATCATTTGTACATGTCACACACATTCAATTATATTTAACTTATAACTAATCAAATCAAATCAAATACCTTTATTGGCATCACAGTATAAAGCATTTCAGGTCACTGGAATAATTAAAAGAACAGGGGTGAAGCTGTCGAGGACAAAAGGTCACACTGTGCTCATGTGCACTTAGATATTCTGCTTTGCCCTGTCTATTCCCCAAAAGGATGGTTCGTTGGGAAACCTTTCGGGTGAAATTGTAACTTGTAACTAATTGTGTTAACATTTAATAGTTTTGTTAATACGGTTATTTAATTAATTTGTGCATAACATTTTCATTTCATTTCATTGCAGTACATGTGTCAGGTAGTAATATTAGGTAGCTATTGATTCAACAGTCTGCCCTTTCGTTTTCTAGGACAATGAAAGCAGTATTTAAGCCAGCTAGATAATCAAATGATCATTTATTTCCATTAGGACTTCAGTTTGTTCTCTGTTTACTAGCAAATGTGAAATTCTTTCTCTGGAATTTCCTGCTTTACTTTAGCTTCCTAATTTGTTAATTATGTTCTGCTTCAGCAATGTCAACAATTTAAGTCATTAGCATGTATTGAATTATTTTGATTAACTCTCCTAAGGTTACTTAAAATTTTGTCTTTCCCTCTGTGAAAAGGCTCTGGGTTGTTGCTTTCCCCCCTCGTCACAAATATTTGTAGTCTCTCAAAGTTTCCTTACTTTTGTTTGACCCTCTCTGTGCAAAAATAAATGGGGGGGGGGGAATCTTAAACATTTAACCACCATGCTAGTATTATATCATGTGCCTTTTCGTCCTGTAAATGGATTGTTTCCATAATTTCTGCTTAGAATAGTTTATGTAGTCTGACACTTCACATCCATACTGGCTGATAAATGTGAAAAAGTCAGCTTCTGGCATTCCCCCAATATCAGGGAATTACTTTGCTTCTGAAAATGAATACATCTCTTGCACCTCTTCCACCACTGCCATCTGAATAAATTCATGCTTTCTTTTCGTTAGAGCCAAACTGGATGTTACATGGCAGATATGTGCAAGTTTCCTGATGTTTTCCATATTTATTTTCTTCTTAACAGCAAGCAGCTGCAGAAAGGTACAACTGGGAACAGTGTGTGTGGGAGCTGCTTAACCCTTCCCACCATGGCAATTTTCCTGCTGAAAAACGTCTTATTTGAGCTGTTTTTCTACTCAAATTACGGTATCTTTTTAATCAGCAACTTGCCACCCCTGGTCCCTAAACTGTGACAAGGCCTGCTGGAGGGGGAATGATCTATTTCCCCCATCCCACAGTTGGGGTGTGCGCTTGGGGGAACTTACAGGGCACTGCAGCCGAGATGGACTGAGGGTGAAGAAATTGTGCAATGGATAGGAACATCTGGCAAGATGGATTTGCTGAGATTCGTGAGATTTGGTAGTATAATCTCTGGAAGATGTCATCATACGTGTCTCAGCCTCATGAAGCCATTACATATCCCTCCCGCCCGATCAGGGTCACACCAGGTCACAGCTTGGCTGCCCCCTAGTGGCCAGGAAGGATTCTTATGCCATCTTGGATGGCAGTGCAAGGCTGCTAATAACAAGTAGAGAGGCGACCAATGTGCTGGGTTTGCAAGTCAGAAGTGGGTCTGGACTCTGAGCTGATATATATCTTAGAAGGAAAGATACAATGCAAAATGTGTAGGCAAATTCCAAGTCATCGCTGTGAGATGGTGAGCTAGCGTCACTACTCCTGTCTCTGTGTTTTTAGAGCTGTGATTGATGCATGAGTTGTTTGGACACCAGGTGAGAGGAATCCGTGGGGTCCTAATGAATTACTGCTTATAATTTTTTTCAGCTTCCATCTCATTTTGTAGTCCTTGAATCTTCATAGTTCTAAACACCTCATTTCCCCTAACTTTCCACTGCTCTTCATTTCTTCCTAGCAACCAGAATGGGTATTTACTGTGGTGGGTTAATCTGAGATCAGATTATATTTTAGAAATTATTTCCTGCAAATACTATGCCCAACACTTGTAGGTGGATGCTAAAGAACCTCTCCCTGCAACAACATAAACACACCCCGTGCACACCTTGCCCAATGAGTGGAGGGCTAACCAGAACCGGATTCTGGCTACTGCTGGACTTGGCCCCCAGTCAAGTGCTCAAACATCACCCAGGCAGAGGGCAGTTAGGCTGGGGGGGGGGTGGCAAAGCAGCATGGACCAGCAAAGCAAATAAGAAAGGGAGGTGGGTGGCCTTCAGCCTCTCTCTTGTATTTGCGTTCAAAATTGGGGCTGGGAATTTGCTTTTATAAGACCCTGGGGAGCTGCTGTCAGTTAGTGTCGTCCATTTTGAACTACATGGACCAATTGTGTGCCTCTATATTTCTAAAAATAGCATAACCCTAATAAACTACTGAATAAAGTACTTTACTGAATAAAGTACTGTGACACGTAACTCCATGAATGGAGACTGTCTCATCCCTGCTTATCAAAACGTTGTCTGCATTGTGTCTCTCTTGCAGGAGAAACAGAGCAGGGGAGACAAAAATGAACAAACTGTCCACTTGTACATCTCCCTGCCTGAAAAAAATAGGACTTAAATCATCTTTTGATCCATTTCAGTCTGGTTTACCCTCCCATTCTGTTAGCTCAGAGAACAAAATAATTGCTCTATCATTTTATTTATTTTTTTAAAATGATATTTATTAATGTTTCACAAACAATAAAAACAAATTCCAACATTTAAACTACAAAAACAAAACAGATAAAAGATACACAATAGAAAAACAGTTGATAGAAGAAAGAAGAAAAAATAAAGAATAAGGAATAAGAACAAAGAGAAAAGCCAAAAATCAAAACTAAAGATAGATTAATATTTTCAAATCTTATATTTTCTTCACTAGTTTCTTGACCTCCTCACACCTCCCATTTTGTGTTCCAGTTCAAATATTAAATTCAGCAAATCCTTACCCTCTAACATTTATCCTTACTCCATATATTAACCTATTATTATAAATATCCATTTCCAATTATCAATCCCTATTTACATTTCCTTAAGCATCTCTTTACCAGTACCACTTATTTTCAATCAAACGTCATTTCAAAATTCCTTCTGCAGGTAATCTTTAAATTTCTTCCAGTCTTCCTCCACCGACTCTTCTCCCTGGTCATGGATTCTGCCTGTCATCTCTGCCAGTTCCATGTAGTCCATGACCTTCATCTGCCATTCTTCCAGTGTGGGTAGCTCCTGTGTCTTCCAATATTTCGCGATGAGTAATCTTGCTGCTGTCGTAGCATACATAAAGAAAGTTCTATCCTTCTTTAACACCAATTGGCTGACAATGCCCAGGAGAAAGGCCTCTGGTTTCTTCAGGAAGGTATATTTAAATACCTTTTTCAATTCATTATATATCATTTCCCAGAAAGCCTTAATCCTTGGGCACGTCCAGCAAAGGTGAAAGAATGTACCCTCAGTTTCTTTACATTTCCAACATTTATTATCGGGCAAATGGTAGATTTTTGCAAGCTTGACTGGTGTCATGTACCACCTATAAATCATTTTCATAATATTCTCTCTAAGGGCATTACATGCTGTGAATTTCATACCTGTGGTCCACAACTGTTCCCAGTCAGCAAACATAATGTTATGACCAACGTCCTGTGCCCATTTAATCATAACAGATTTAACCGTTTCATCCTGAGTATTCCATTTTAACAGCAAGTTATACATTCTTGAAAGTATCTTAGTATTGGGATCTAACAAATCTGTTTCCAACTTTGATTTTTCCACCTGGAAGCCAATATTTTTGTCTAAATTGTATACCTCTCTTATTTGAAAATAATGAAGCTAATCTCGCACTCTATCTTTTAATTTCTCAAAACTCTGCAATTTCAATTTGTCTCCTTCTTGCTCTAAAATCTCCCAATATTTTGGCCACTTGGCCTCCATATTGAGGTTTTTTTTAGCTTTTGCCTCCATTGGTGACAACCACCTTGGGGTTTTGTTTTCAAGTAAGTCTTTGTATCGTGTCCAGACATTAAACAGTGCTTTCCTGACAATATGGTTCTTAAATGCATGCCACCCAAAAACATTATTGAAACCTTCTAAATCCAAAATATCTGTGTTCTCAAGAAGCAGCCAGTCCTTCAACCAGCAGAAAGCTGCTGATTCATAATAGAGTTTAAGGTCTGGCAGGGCAAATCCCCCTCTTTCTTTTGCATCGGTTAATATTTTAAATTTTATTCTGGGTTTCTTGCCCTGCCAGACAAATTTAGAAATGTCTCTCTGCGACTTCTTGAAACAGTCCATTTTATCCAAAATTTGTAGCGATTGGAACAAAAACAACATTCTTGGCAATACATTCATCTTGATAACAGCAATCCGGCCCAACAAGGAAAGCTTCAAATTTGACCATATTTCTAAGTCCTTTTTAACGTCTGACCAACATTTTTCATAGTTGTCCTTAAATAAGTTCCCGTTTTTAGCTGTCATGTTAATCCCCAAGTATTTCACCTTCTTAACCACTGTTAAACCTGTTTCATTCTGAAACCTCTCTCTTTCGGTCATTGTTAAGTTTTTCTCAAGAACTTTGGTTTTTGACTTATTCAACTTAAATCCTGCCACATGACCAAACTCCTGGATCAGTTCTAATACTCTTTTAGTGCTAGATTCTGGCTCCTGTAATGTCAATAGTAAGTCATCTGCGAAAGCTTTCAATTTGTATTGTTTAGCTCCGACCGTTATGCCTTTAATCAAATGGTCCCTTCTTATCATGTTTAACAAAATCTCCAGGACGGAAATAAAAAGTAATGGGGAAATTGGGCAACCTTGTTGTGTCCCTTTCTCTATCTTAAATTCCTCTGTCACCACATTGTTAACTATTAATTTTGCCTTTTGTTCTGAATAAATTGCACTTATACCATTTTCAAACCCTTGACCGACCCCCATCCCTTGAAGATTTTTCCTCATAAAACTCCAAGAAATATTGTCAGAGGCTTTCTCGGCATCTACAAAAATTAAGACTGCTTTGGTGTTAATATCCTCTTGCAGCTTCTCCAAAATATTAATTATATTCCTCAGACAAATGTCTGCCTGAAAGAAAGCCAGCTTGGTCCTTATGTATCTCTTCCTTTAATACTTTTTTTAACCTCCTTGCCAAAATATCAGCAAAAATTTTGTAATCCACATTTAACAGGGATATGGGTCGGTAGTTCTTAAGTTGTGTCTTTTCAGACTCAGTTTTTGGTATGAGTGTAATATATGCTTCTTTCCACGACTCTGGCGCCTTTCCCCCCTCCATAATTTCATTGCAAACCTCCTTTAGTGGTTGGATTATCTAATCCTTCAAAGTTCTATAATATTTTGAGGTTAAGCCATCCAGCCCTGGAGATTTTCCCAACTGCATATTCTGAATGGCACCTTCCACCGCCTGATCTGTAATTTTATAGTTCAACATTATCTTATTTTCTTGCGAGATTTTTTGTAATCCGTTTGTTTTCAAAAACTGGTCTATATCAATCTCTTTCTGAGGCCCTTGTGTGTATAGTTATTTAAAATACCTCTGAAAACATTTTCTAATTTCCACTGGGTTCTCAATATTTTTTCCTTCAACTTCCAAATTGGTAATAGTATTGAGTTTTTGTCTTTTCTTCATCTATCATTTTATTTATCTATCATTTTACCCAATGATTCTGCTCATTTTCACAACACCGATCATCCACCCTTATGTTATATTTGGGTTTAGTTAGGCTATTGTCTATGCAGCCTTAACTACTATCTGTATTCTGATCATAGGAGCAAATTCCTATAAAATATTTGAGTTGGCTGTCCCCCACCCTGCCAGTTAATGGGCATTGCTATTCAAATGGTGTGCCTACACCGTGTTATGTGATCAACTCTGCAGGTTGGCACCCTGATTCTGATAAGACTCAATTCATATTTTTACAACTGTCATTACCAGTGATCTTCAATCTTGCATCACCAGCTGGCCCTGGCATCTCAGAATGGAGGCATTATAATTATTTTAAGCATAATAAATATCACTCTTTTCTTTTCATTATTGTTGTTCTCATTGTGACGCTAGAAAACTGTCACCCTTTTCTGTCACTGATCTATGTCTTAATTAACATCTACTACTAGTTTTGCACAATTTTGCTTCATTACTGGTTTCAGTGATGAGGATGGGGGTGTTAGTGGAGGGTTAGTATCTTTGGAATCTCAACTAAAACATCCATGACAGATGGCCATCCAACCTCTGTATACCAACTTCCAATGAAGGCAAATCCACTACCTCCGAAAGGAAACCGTTCCGCTGTCGAACAGCTCTTACTGTCAGAAAGTTCTTCCTGACATTTAGTCAGAATCTCCTTTCTTGTAACTTGAAGCCATTGTTTTGGGCCCTACCCTCCAGAACAGGAGAAAACAAGCTTGCTCCATCTTCCATGTGACAGCCCTTCAGATATTTGAAGATGGCTCTCATATCTCCTGTCAGCCTGCTCTTTTCCAGGCTAAACATACCCAGCTCCCTCAACTGTTCCTCATAAGGCTTGGTTTCCAGACCCTTGATCATTTTGGTCACCCTCCCCTGGAAATCTTCCAGCGTGCCAACATCCTTCTTAAATTGTGGTACCCAGAACTGGACCAAGACAGAATAGAGTGGGACTATGACTTTCTTTGAGCTGGATTACACAGTTGACTCTTGTTAAGGTTAAAGTCTACAACCTTATCACATGCACTGCTGCCAAGGGTGGTGTCCTCCATACTATATTTGCGCATCTCATTCTTCCTGCCTTAAGTGTAGACCTTTACATTTGTCCCTTTTGCTAGTTCTGGCCTAAGGTTTTTTGGGGGGAAGCTACCACCAGAGGTTGCTAATTAGTAAAAGACAGAATATATACTTAAAAGAGATGAAAAATGCTAACTTGGAACAAGTTCAAAAGGCAAGAGGATGGGCACCACCCCTGGTTTCAATACTTCCAGGTAAGGAGTATTCATATAAAACAAATTATTTTTATTATTATTATTAATTTATTATTTATACCCCACCCATCTGGCTGCGTTTCCCCAGCCACTCTGGGCGGCTTCCAACAAAACACTAAAATACAGTAACCTATTAAACATAAAAAGCTTCCCTAATCAGGGCTGCTTTCAGATGTCTTCTAAAGTTTGGTAGTTGTTTTTCTCTTTGACATCTGGTGGGAGGGCATTCCACAGGGCGGGTGCCACTACCGAGAAGGCCCTCTGCCTGGTTCCCTGTAACTTGGCTTCTCGCAGCGAGGGAACCGCCAGAAGGCCCTCGGTGCTGGACCTCAGTGTCCAGGCAGAATGATGGAGGTGGAGACACACCTACTGGTATACTGGACCAAGGCCGTTTAGGGCTTTAAAGGTTAGCACCAACACTTTGAATTGTGCTCGGAAACGTACTGGGAGCCAGTGTAGGTCTTTCAAGACCGGTGTTAAATGGTCTTGGCGGCCGCTCCCAGTCACCAGTCTAGCAGCCGCATTCTGGATTAGTTGTAGTTTCCGGGTCACCTTCAAAGGTAGCCCCACATAGACCGCATTGCAGTAGTTCAAGCGAGAGAAAACTAGAGCATGCACCACTCTGCGAGACAGTCTGCGGGCAGGTAGGGTCTCAGCCTGTGTACCAGATGGAGCTGATAAACAGCTGCCCTGGACACAGAGTTGACCTATGCCTCCAGACACTCACACAGGACCTTCACCACCTTCACTGGTTCCAATTTGAAAGAGAGGTAGAGCTGGGTATCATCCGCATACTAATGAACACCCAGCCCAAACCTCCTGATGATCTCTCCCAGCGGCTGCATGTAGATGTTGAAAAGCATGGGGGAGAGGACAGAACCCTGAGGTACCCCACAAGTGAGAGCCCAGGGGTCTGAACACTCACCCCCCCCCCACTTTCTGAACACAGCCCAGGAAGAAGGAGCGAAACCACTGTACAGTGGTACCTCAGGTTAAGTACTTAATTCATTCTGGAGGTCTGTACTTAACCTGAAACTGTTCTCAACCTGAAGCACCACTTTAGCTAATGGGGCCTCCTCCTGCTGCTGAAGCACTATTTCTGGGTTAACAGAGTCTGTAACCTGAAGTGTATGTAACCTGAAGTGTATGTAACCCGAGGTATCACTGTACCCAGCTCCCAGCCCCTCTAGGCGGTCCAGAAGGATGTCACGGTCAATGGTGTCAAAAGCTGCTGAGAGATCCAGCAGAACTAGGAAACAGCTCTCACCTTTGTCCCTAGCCTGCCGGAGATCAGCGACCAGTGCAACCAAGGCGGTTTCAGTCCCATGATGAGGCCTGAATCCCAACTGGAAGGGATCCAAATGGTCCGCTTCTTCCAGGCGTGCCTGGAGTTGTTCAGCAACCACTCGCTCAATCACCTTGCCCAAGAATGGAAGATTTGAGACTGGGCGATAGTTGGCCATATTGGCATCATCTAAAGATGGTTTTTTAAGAAGCGGTTTGATAACCGCCTCCTTCAGCGGGTCTGGAAAGGCTCCCTCACGGAGGGAGGCATTCACCACCCCACGAAGCCCATCGCCCAGCCCTTCCCGATTAGCTTTTATAAGCCAGGATGGGCAAGGATCAAGGATACAGGTGGTTGGTTTCACTCGTCCAAGCAGCCTGTCCACATCCTTGGAGGTAACAGATTGGAATTGATCCCACGCAACGTGACTAGACAGGACTCTAGCACTCTTCCGCCCCGGCCCTGCTCTCACGGTGGAGTCTACCTCTTCCCGAATCTGAGCGACTTTATCTGCAAAAAACTTTGCAAATCATTGCAGGAGATCATGTGGCTCTTACTGGGCCCCTATGTAGCAGGTGGTTCCACTAAATTGTGAACCACCTGAAAAAGGCTCCTGCTGTTTTCTGCAGATGCAATAGAGGCGGTGAAGAAAGTCGCTACCGCCACTTGGTAGGCTCGACATTGAGCTCTAACCTGTGTCCTGTCAGCTTCAAAATGGGTTATCCGCCACCGGCGCTCTAGCCGTCTCAGCGATTGTTTCAGTGCCCTCAGATCCGTGGAAAACCACGGGCCTGTCCAGGCTCCATGCAATCGGAGAGGGCGTTTCGGAGCCAGACAGTCGATAGTCCTGGTTAACTCCACATTCCAGCAGGTCATCAGGGAATCAACATGGGATAAAGCATCCCCTACCACTCTCTGGAAACCATTTGGATCCATTAAGTGGTGGGGCGGACCATCCAAATCAGTCCCACCTAGTACACACATACTGCAATGTGTAACAATACGGAACTATCTATACAGATTTTGAGCTTGGCAAAGATTATTTTCAGTTTTTAATCAAATCTGCAACATTCACCAAAACATTCAAGAAATACTAACATTGCCAGTGCTTCCAGCTTACTTGTTTGTGATAACAGTTTCAGTTTCTCGGTGTCTAAATACGAATTGGTAATATTTAATATTTTCATCAACTGGGGTGTTTTCCAACCAGAAATGCTGATATGATTTCCAACATGCAGAGAAGCAGATTTCAAAAGATGTCAAAATATCAGTAATACAAAGGCATCCTTGAGAAGAAATGGACAGTGGGGTTGTCACTGTCAAAAAGAGGATAAGATATGATTGGAACTTATAAAGAACAATCAGTTGCTTACTCTAACTGTAAATCTTTGCATAAACATTTGTGCAGACACAATTATGAGTTCTCTCCCTATGCAGAAACTTCTCAAACCATACTAGAGATTTGGCGGGTACCTCAATGCCAACCTCTCTGTCTAGGGACTTAGGTCCTGCCTTCCCACTCGGCTCAAATCTTCAACCCACATAGAAGCTCTCTAGAAGGACCATGCAGAAGACATTAGATACTAAGTACCATAGTACTAAAATATGGATGGTCATCTGGATGTGGTGGGACTAACAAAAAAGTAGAATAGAGTGAGTAGTATTTCTATAGCCCAGAAAGAATATATTTCAATGGACAGAGATACAATAATCTAGCACAGTAAGCAGCCTAACTTAACTGGAAAATATGTGGAACAAATATATTACTATTCTTTAATACATGTATATATTACTATTCTTTAATACATGTATGAGAAGAATTTGCATCAGAATGAAATCAGGTCAAAAGCCATCAACAATCCTTCCCCCCAAAAAGCTCTGGGCCATCTCCCCCCATTTTCTTAATTTTGAGTCCCCCAAAATAGAGGGCATCTTATACATGGGGGCGTGTTATACCCGGAAAAATACGCTAAGTCAGAAGTCCCACAATGTAATTTCCCATACCATCTCCAACCATCCACTATTATAGGCAGTAATAATTCAAAAAGAAAGTCAGCACTATTGAAGATTAAAACTCTACAGCTGCACCCAGAACCATTTTTAGACATTATTACCAGAAGAATGACCCATTAAACTCAAGCACTGCTGGACCTATGACTCACATGAAAAACTACAAACGGAAAATTTAATTTAATTAGGCCTTATTTTCTTATACTCCATAGTAAGACAAAAACATTTCCATTAATTTTGGTCACCTCTGAAGATTCCAAATGAACTTACGATGAAAGTGGCTACACGGCTGTCAAGTGCACTGTTATAAGATTCTGAGAAATGCAACCTATTATTCAGGAAGTGCTGCTAGTAAAGATTTTACATTTAAAGAAAATAATTACAACATTCTGGACAAATTAGATGGCTTGGAAGTATGCTTGCATATCAAATCAAATAATTTTTGTTCACTGCTTGAGAAGCTAGGGTATTAAGTCCATTTCCCAATATTAAAATTCAATATTCTTCAGTTATAAAGTGCTGTTGCTTCAAAAATGATATAATTCTAATTAAAAAACCACTGTTCATTTCAAATCTAATGAAAACAATGTAACTGGAGAATATTCAAATTGCTGTGTAGATGTTCACTGTGTAATTCGTTTTGACAGTTTTCCAATATCACATGGTTGTACATTTCAATAACAACAGATGAATAAATTGCAAGAGCTCTCAAACAGTAGTGCCCAAAACACATTTAATGAGGATTTACTTTAAGATTTACTTTCATGTAAAGATACTGAGGAGCAGGCTTTTTAATGCAGTTATAAAACAGTGCCACCATGAGGAGGTGACGTGAGGCATGATTTAGAATTTGAGCTAAGCATGTACCAAACAACTTGCCTCCAAATGCTGTAGTCTACAGGAATATGTCATATGATACCTTTCTTTCCGGCTTAAATCTGAAATGTCAAATGCAATTATAGGCAATAGTTGAATCTAGAATTTAACGAGTGGAATTCTGCTCACAAAGCTGGATGCTCTTGGATCTCTGCTGCGTCCGCAGCCACTGAAAATTTGCTAGGGTTTGGGAACCCTTTAGAGCAGTGTAGGTGGCAGCAGGTTATTCCATTTCAGTTCATGGAAGTGACCACTTGGAACAAGCCCATTCCACTAACAGATTACACCCTTCTGTTCACAGGAGGCTCCTTCTGTTCATGGAAGGACATATTTTGTATTGCTAGTATTGCATTGTTGAAATGTTTTGTCATTATTTTTGTATTGTTTTGTTGTTTATATCTTAAGTCCTAAATCTAGGGGCAATTGTTTGATCCCTAGGATAAAATGGTGAGAATTCTTATGTGATTAGAAAAAGTGGTACTCACACGAGCTCCTTTTTCTGGGAAACATTCACAACCCCAACTGCAGTCTCTTCCTGCACAAGGTCCTGTATAAGACTTCCCTCCCTGAAAAATAAAACAAACATTCAAATGACAGTTAAATAGCACGGCAACAGCAAGAAAAACAGCTAGTATGGCAAAACTAAAGGGAATCCTAGAATCGTAGAGTTGGATGGGACTGCAAGGGTCATCCAGTCCAACCTTCTGCAACGTAGGAATCTCAGCTAGAGCCTCCATGACAGATAGCCATCCAACCTCTGCTAAAAACCTCCAAGGAAGAAAAGTCCACCATCTCCCAAGGGAGTCTGTTCCACTGCCAAACAACTCTTACAGTCAGAAAGTTCTTCCTGATGTTTAATTGGAATCACCTTTCTAGTAACTGGAAGTCATTGGTTCAAGTTCTACCCGCTAAAGCAGGAGGAAACAAGCTTGCTCCAACCTCCAGGTGACAACTCTTTAGAAATCTGAAGATGACTATATCATCTCCTCTCATGCTCCTCTTTTCCAGGCTACCCATACCCAGCTCCTTCAACCATTCCTCATAAGGCTTGGTTTCCAGAACCTTGATCATTTGGTCACCCTCCTCTGCACACCTTCCAGCTTGTCTTAAATTGTGGTGCCCAGAACTAGACATAGCATTCCAGGTGTGGCCTGACCAAGGCAGAATAGAGTGGGACTATTACTTCCCTAGAAGAACATTTTAAGTGATTATTAATGATTGGGTACTCATTAACCAATCTTAAATTGAATACCATTTACTACTTGGATGCATAGTAAATTAAAAATGACATTGAAACAAAAATGTTTTAAAGTGTGTGTGTGTGTGTGTGTTTGCCAACAAAAAAGAGAGAAGACAATTGGAAGCTGCAGCAGCCTCTGTTGCTGAATGAGAAGTGGTTAAATATTCTAAAAGAAAAGACATCACTGAAAATTTAATCAGCCTTACAAGCAGTAAAGTTATGTACACTGTATCCCTGCTAGATACACTGGTATGAGCTAAATGTGTGCTTGGAAAGAAGAGCAAGATTAAACAGAACAATATTTCTGCAGATGGGAACAGAGCTTACCATTTATGTACAAACAACTCAAAGAATGTGAAACTGCAAGTGACGCCTGAATGCTTTTCTTAGTGAAAAATGGGAGCTCATCTTATTCATCAAAAGATTTTTGTTGGAATTCAAACTTTGAAACTATGCATTGCAAAGCAAAGGACAATACATCCTTCCTCTTCCAGGTTCACATAAACCTGTTGCTCCAATGTATTATTTCTTACCTAGTATACTAGGGTTCTTAGCAAACTACAGGCAATTCTCTTAAAGCCAGTTGCAAAGATTTTAAGGTTTTTTTCAATCTAATTTTGTCAAAAAAAACATAGGCCAGTATCAATAATACAATACATACAGAGATGTACCATGTCTATATTTAACTGCTCTTTGCTTACATATCTATGATTGTCCCATCTGCTTAACTCAGAAAGGTCCTAAGACGAATTACATCATTAGCTTCACACAACAGGAAACTAGGAAGTCTGGATACTCTTCCCTACATGGTGCTTTGAGACAGGTCTATTTATAAACTACTTTGCATCTGACTATTGTAGTTCACCCACCTGCACAATTTGGCTATTCTATGGAGTTTTCAGTTTTCACATATAATTTACAATTCATTTGCTCTTATTATGTACACATATGTACATACATACATCATACTGTACAGCTCAGATACTGTTTTTGGATGATGCAGAAATTTTCTGCAGTACTTTACTTCAAAAGCTGCATAAACATTGTTTCAGAACTGCAGTGGGTCTTGCGGTTTACTTTGCAAACAAAACGTTCTTATCAAAGTACAAGCTAACATACTGAGATTATAAACATCCAAATAGTCAACTTCCTTTAGCAGACTCAAACAATATCATCTTGTCGGTTCACATCCTCTCTCATTACGTTCCAAGCCGAAGTGCTTAACAGATTCAGGAAATGTCTGTTCTGGGAACAAACAGAAATATTTGAAGACCTACATTGTAGTGCACCAAAAATACTGTTGCTTGTTTGCAAACATGGTGCAAATATTACCAAAAAATGTGAGCATTTCTCACTGAAATTTAGAATATCAAGAAAGTAATTATTTTTAAACAGCCACATGATCTTATTTTGGATTATTTATATTATTATAATTATGTAGATATGCTTTTAGACTTAGGGCATGTACACATTAGTGACTCAGAAAGTAGCTGTCATTCCCCCCTGCTGTGTTTCAAGCTGTGTTTTAAGTTGCTGTACATGAAAGGGAATTTCCGATCTCTCTATATCCTTTTAGGACTCAATTTAGGACTCCATTTTGTTTGCTAAAACCAGTGCTATTTTTCTAGAAAAAGAGGTGCCGGAACTCACCATGAAACTCCCTTGTTCTCTTATAATGGTGCGAACTCCCGCTGCGCTCCGGGGGCTTCAGGCAGCTACCCGCAAGCCTTTGGAGCGCAGCAGGAGTCCCCGCCGGGCTCCGAAGGCTTGCGGATGGCCGCCTGAAGCCTGGAGAGAGAGAGGGGTCAGTGCACACTGATCCCTCTTGCTCTCCAGGCTTCACTTCGCTGGAGAGGTGCTGCACAGTTTTCCCTCTCTGCGCAGCACCCCTTCAGGGAAGCGGGAGGAGGAATGGAAGGGGCTCCTTTTCTCCTGCCGCTTCTCTGAAGGGGCGCTGAGCAGAGAGGGGGAGAATTATTTTTTTCCTGTTCTCTCCCTCCTATGGTCCAGTGCGTCCTATAGAGCGAAAAATATGGTGCTGGGCGGTTGTCACCTTGAGGAGCAGACAGAGAAGGCAGTGGTGGCTGGCGGCAATTCTCAATGGCAAGAAATAGCTTGCCATCCCAAGGATTATCCAGGACTACGGATGGATGGATGGATGGATGGATGGATGGATGGATGGATGGATACTCAGTTTCTTAAAGTGAGCGCTTTGTTTTTTTAATGAAACAAACCAGGAGACCCCAGCAGAACGCCTTGTGCAAAGTGCTTCTAGGTTTGGCGGCTGTTGTTTTTAAGCGCATGTTGTAGGGGAAAAGGGAAATGATGGCCAGCACGTTGAGCCTGTGCCTTTCTCTCTCTGTTTCTCATCCGAAAGGGGAAGCAGGAGGCAGGGAGAGCAGTCTCTCTCTAACCGGCCAGGATGATGGCAAAAAGAAATACTGCCGTTGCCACCGCCCCATTCATACGCTCCCCTCCCCGGGACCCCACGACAGACGAGCGCATGAGAGGGGAGCATATGAATGGGGGTGGGGGTGGCGGTATTTCTTTTAGACATCATCCTGGCTGCTTAGAGAGAGACTGCTCTCCCTGCTTCCTGCATTCCGGGGGGGGGGTGTCTGCTGTGATGGCACCCTGCCAGAATAGTGGTGCCGTGGGCAGCCCGCTGCCTCCGCAAGCCCGTTCCTCCGCCAGTGGAGAGAAGGTGAAATGAGTGTCTAGCAGCTCCCCTCTAGGGCCCAGAGGAAGAGTGTGTGGACCCCGGAAAAGCTGATCAATCACCAAATGATTTACATCTGTGGAATATATTCCATTTCAATTGCTACATATATTTGCAAACAGTATGCATAATAACCTGACAACTCAGGAATTTACTGTGTCATAGAACTTCGAATGGTAGACTTGGACAACAGCCTGGACTGCAAGATAACAGTAAGCCACGAAATGCTGCGCTGGCAACAGACAAGGGAAATACACACATACACAAACTAAGCTGTGCTTGTCAGATTAAAGGATACATGACTGTTCAACATGACTGAGAATTGATTAGCCAGGGACTGGAGACTTTGAGAGTTCAAGATCAGAATGTGGAAGTTATGAGAATCACAAGAAGGCAGAAATATAACTATGTGAGATGATTCTCCAGAGATCCAGAATATGGGAAGTCTGTTTGAAATTTAATAATTAATAATTTGGATTGTAATTTGTTTTTGTTTTGTTTTTTCTTGAATTGGATTATGATTTGATCTGATTTGTTATTAATTGGAAGTTCTTAATGGAATTTTTTTTTAAAAGAGAGAGTTGCAGTTTTAATCTGAAATCTTAGGTGCAGTACTGGGCGCACAACTCAGAAACTGCTTGCGCTGATGAAAATCCCTGTTGCAAAATGTGCCCAGAACAATGGGAGTTTTGAACACTGTTGTTGTGGTTGTGGTTGTTGTTGTTGTTGCTGCTGCTGCTATTATTAATTAATTAAATTTATATACCGCCCTATACCCACAGGGATTCATATACTTAATTCCTCACATAAGGTTATGAGCCCAGAGGGAATTAAATCATAGAAAGTGGAAGGTTTTGTGGTGATTCCAGTGATAAATGTTTTACGGAGTTTTTCAGCTTTTGAGGCTTGAGTTTCAAAGTGCAAAAGAGAGAATCCCCTAGCCCCCTCCGAAACCAGGGAGAAGCTTCCTAGGCAAGAAAATAAAATGTACTGAAGAGGTAAAAACTTAACTATACAAAATGCAGTTTGGAGGTTTATAATAGATCTTATAACAGACCTTGCAGTTTTTGCTGTCACCTGATCATTGTGATCTGCTAAAAGAAAAGACACAATAGCAATGGTTGGGTGACCTGGTATGGATAGTAGTAGAGGGGTAATAACCTCATTCCTCAAGTGGCAAGGCAAAGTTTCATTTTTGTTCTTTTTGAAAAGCTTTTTGGCAGTTTTTCATTTTATTTTTGGCATTTCTCTGTCAGCATTTTTGTTCTTTTTTGGGATTTTTTTTTTTGATTTTTCAAATGGATAGCAAGAATTTAATCAGCCTAATGGCTATAGGACTAACTTAATTGTATTTGAGGTAGGTTGGTTGGTTTTAAAAACAATCAAATGGTAAATAAATGTTAAGAAATAAATAAATCTTAAACTTGCAAAAGATTATGGGTGCAACACTGAAGATTCTATTTGCAAAGCACAACCTATTTTAATAGCTCATTTAGATAGATAGGTTTAATTATATCACTGTTTAATAACTTTCCCCCCATGTTTTTAGCTGCTTGTTTTATCTGTAAGCCACCTTGAGTCCCATTTAAGGCAAAAGACAGAATACTGTATAAATGAAGAATTAGAGCCAGTGTGGTGTAGTGGTTAAGAGCGGTAGTCTTGTAATCTGGTGAACCGGGTTCGCGTCTCCGCTCCTCCGCATGCAGCTGCTGGGTGACCTTGGGCCAGTCACACATCTGTGAAGTCTCTCAGCCCCACTCACCTCACAGAGTGTTTGTTGTGGGGGAGGAAGGGAAAGGAGAATGTGAGCCGCTTTGAGACTCCTTCGGGTAGTGATAAAGCGGGGTATCAAGTCCAAACTCCTCCTCCTCTTCTTCTTCTTCTTCTTCTTCTTCTTATCTTGAATAAGCTTTAATTTAGCATTAACTAAATTAAAAAACTAAACTAAAACTAAATTAATTTGCCATTAATCATTTCATGTTTTCACATATTAAAGCAAGGATTTCCTATATTTATATGAAAGCACCCACTGCTCATCTCTAGGTCATTGAAGATGGAACATAACATAATATGAACAGAACATTTTTAAACTTCTTGCTGTGTGATAGACATGGAATTCTCTAAAAGAATCTGTTTCCCAGCTGTTTCTAGCCAGGGTCAGTCAAACGGATGACTGAGTTCTGTTAGGGAAAACAAATAACTGTGCTGTGACACTAGGTCCCCAGCTGTTTTTATAGCTCTTTTGTGTATCAGCATTTTGATGTTCCCAATAAAATGCACAATAGAAAAAAAACAACTTCTGGTGGTTGACCAATGTATGATGATAACTTCTTGATGAATTTTTAAAACTAGTTTTGACCTTTTGTCTTCTATGTAAGTTTGACATACAGTTTTGAAGACCACCTTAAAATTAGTAGCTTTGCCTAAAATTCTTTGTGTTTCTTCTTCTGTACATCTTATTTGCGCAGGTCCCTGGGCAGGCAGGCAAAATGGGAACATCTGCTGCCCCAGAGGGTGTGGTCCAGCTGCTGGAGCAGCATTATAAAGCCTGCCTGCCTAAGGGGGCGGGGCTGCTCCCAGCGGGGAGACACCAAGGGGGGTCGTCCCTTGGGGTGGCCCTTTGGGGGTGAGACAAGGGCAAGGGCCAGCCCCTCTGTGTTAATGTTATTAAGTAATTATTTAAATGTTTCTATGTCTTCTAAATTGTTTTTAATCTGTAGTAGTTTGAATTTTTGTTTGTTTATTTTTGTTGGGGGGTGGGATGGACGTTTGGTTGGGGCTGGGGATTGGTTTAATTTTAGTATGATTGCAAATTATTATTATTATTGGGGGGGGGTTGTTTCTACTGTTGTGTTAGTTTGATGTATGGTTTGTGTTCTGTTCTGAAGGGGAAAAGGTCAGGACTGCCTGGGAGTGGGCCCCAGCCAACAGAATGGCTGCGTCAAGTTCCACGGGGTGGGGAGTGGGATTCTCTGGGACACCCGATCTCAGTGATCGCAGGCAGGAGAAGGAGCTACGCTAAGACCAGTCCATGTCATTACCAAGGAGGCAGGTTTAGTTGTTGTTTGAAGACTATCCCTGACTCCAGGTCTGATCCTGACTAGAAGGATACTGGAATCAACAAGGGAGACCCACACGACCTTAAGGAGCTGTTGTGCAATGCCAGGTCAATGACTCACATGACGGCTGTCATCCATGACTTGATTGTGGATGGAGGACTTGACCTGGCATGTGTAAGAGAGACTTGGTTAGATGAAGCAGATGGGCCGGTTCTTGCCGCTGCTGGTCCACCAGGTTTCTCTTACGCACAGCAACCCAGGTCATATGGGTGTTGGGGGGGGGTTGCAGTCATTAGCTTGCACCAGGCATCCTGTTGGGAAGACCCAGTTTTCTGACAGCAGTTCTGAAAGCTGGGCAATAGGGGCAGTACAGGATTCCTTTTGGTGTACTGACCTCCCCGCTGCACCAAGGATTCCCTGCCTGAGCTGCTTCAGGTCGTGGAGGATGTTCTGCTAGAAACACCTAGTTTGGTTGTCCTAGGGGACTTTAACATCCATGCCAACACAACCTTACAAGGGGTAGCTCGGGACTTCGTGGAAAGCATAGCCTCCATAGGGCTGTCCCTGAATACGTTTGGCCTAACTCATAGTCACAGGCATGCCTTAGACCTGGTGTTTACCTCTATGGATGTGTGTGAACTGACAGTAAGGAAAAGCAAAACAAAAGAAGTGCCATGGCCGGATCACTTCCTGGTGCAACTGGACTTCTCCGCGAGCCTTCCCCTCTGCAGAGAGGTGGGACCAATTTGGATGCCCCGCCCCCACTTAATGGATCCAAATGGTTTCCCATGTTGATGGCCTTTCAGCTGATTCCCTAGTGGCCTTACCAGGGCTATCAACTGTCTAGCTCCAAAGCATCCTCTCCGATTGCATGGAGTCCGGACAGCCCTGTGGTTTCCCCCAGAGCTGAGGGCGATGAAACAACTGCTGAGACGGCTAGAGCACTGGTGGCGGGAAAACTCATTCTGAATCAGACAGGACACTGGTTAGAGCTCAACATCGAGCCTACCAAGTGGCAATAGCAACGGCGAAGAGGACTTTCTTCATCGCCTCTTTCACTTCTGCAGAAAACAGCAGCAGGTGGCTTGCAATCTAATGGAATTATCTTCACCATTGGGGCTTGGTAAGGCCCGCAAGATCTCCTGCAATGATTTTGCAAAGTTTTTTTTGCAGATAAAGTTGCTCAGATTTGTAAAGAGGTAGACTCCAAGGTTTCCCAGTAGTGATGTATGATGTATGGAAGTGAGAGCTGGACCATAAAGAAGACTGATCACTGAAGAATTGATGCTTTTGAATTATGGTGCTGGAGGAGACTCTTGAGAGTCCCATGGACTGCAAGAAGATCAAACCTATCCATTCTTAAGAAAATCAGCCCTGAGTGCTCACTGGAAGGACAGATCGTGAAGCTGAGGCTCCAATACTTTGGCCACCTCCTGAGAAGAGAAGACTCCCTGGAAAAGACCCTGATGTTGGGAAAGATGGAGGGCACAAGAAGAAGGGGACGACAGAGGATGAGATGGTTGGAAAGTGTTCTCGAAGCTACAAATATGAGTCTGACCAAACTGCTGGAGGCAGTGGAAGACAGGAGTGCCTGGCGTGCTCTGGTCCAGGGGGTCACGAAGAGTCGGACACGACTAAACGACTAAACAACAAAGACTCCAAGGTGGGAGAAGGGCCGGGGTGGGAGAGTCCTAGAGTCCTGTCTAGTCAAGTTACATAGGCTCAATTTCAATCTGTTACCTCTGAGGATGTGGACAGGCTGCTTGGACAAGTGAAACTGACCGCCTGTCTCCTTGATCCTTGCCCATCCTGGCTTCTAAAAGCGAGCCGGGAAGGGCTGGGCGATGGGCTCTGCGGGGTGGTGAATGCTTCTCTCTGTGAGGGAGCCTTCCCAGACCCACTGAAAGAGGTGGTCATTAAACCGCTTCTTAAAAAAACATCTTTAGACCCAGCCAATTTGGCCAACTATTGCCCAGTCTCAAATTTACCATTCTTGGGCAAGGTGATTGAGCGGATGGTTGCCGAACAACTCCAAGCACGCCTGGAAGAAGCGGACCATTTGGATCCCTTCCAATCGGGATTCAGGCCTCACCATGGGACTGAAACTGCCTTGGTCGTGCTGGTTGATGATCTCCGGCAGGCTAGGGACAAAGGTGAGAGCTGTTTCCTAGTTCTGCTGGATCTCTCAGCGGCATTTGATACCATTGACCATAACATCCTTCTGGACCATCTAGAGGGGCTGGGGGCTGGGAGCTGGGAGCACTGTTATACAGTGGTTCCGCTTCTTCTTCGTGGGCCATGTCCAGAAAGTGGTGGTGGGGGATGAGTGTTCAGACCCCTGGGCTCTCACTTGTGGGGTACCTCAGGGTTCTGTCCTCTCCCCCATGCTTTTCAACATCTACATGCAGCCGCTGGGAGAGATCAACAGGGGGTTTGGGCTGGGTGTTCATCAGTATGCGGATGATACCCAGCTCTACCTCTCTTTTAAATCGGAACCAGTGAAGGTGGTGAAGGTCCTGTGTGAGTGTCTGGAGGCAGTTGGAGGATGGATGGTGGCTAATGGATTGAGGTTGAATCGTGACAAGACAGAAGTACTGTTTTTGGGGGACAGGGGGCGGGCTGGTGTGGAGGACTCCCTGGTCCTGAATGGGGTAACTGTGCCCCTGAAGGACCAGATACGCAGCCTGGGAGTCATTTTGGACTCACAGCTGTCCACGGAGTCACAGGTTAATTCTGTGTCCAGGTCAGCTGTCTACCAGCTCTATCTGGTACGCAGGCTGAGAACCTCCCTGCCCGCAGACTGTCTCACCAGAGTGGTGCATGCTGTGGTTATCTCCCACTTGGATTACTGCAATGTGCTGCTCTACATGGGGCTACTTTTGAAGGTGACCTGGAAAATGCAAATAATCCAGAATGCAGAAACTAGACTGTTGACTGGGAGTGGCCACCAAGACCATGTAACACCGTTACTGAAAGACCCACATTGAAATTGAAATACTTTATTGTCACTTGTACAACTTGTAGAATACAGTGAGATTACACAAGCACCCCCCTCTCAGCTCTCTTAGTCTTAATTCCCCTCGTTTACTGATGCACACCAAACCCAAAAGTCAATTGCCCTGTTGCCATCTTTTAATTCAGCAGCCTAACAGCCCACGGATAGAAGCTGTTCTTTACCCTGTTGGTGCTACTAACCATGTTTCTGTATCTTCTGCCCGAGGGCAGGAGATGAAGAAAGTGCTGGCCAGGGTGTGAATCATCCCTGAGAATTTTCCTCACTCTCCTGAGGCAACGTTCTTCCGCTATTTCATCCAGCGGATTCACGGGACAGCCCATAATATCTTGTGCTATATTCACCACCCTCTGCTGGCACTTCCTATCAGTTGATGTCAAACCAGCGTACCACACTGTGATGCTGTGGTACATTGGCTCCCAGTACATTTCCAAGCACAATTCAAAGTGTTGGTGCTGACCTTTAAAGCCCTAAACAGCCCAGTATACCTGAAGGAGCATCTCCACCCCCATCGTTCATCCCAGACACTGAGGTCCAGCTCCGAGGGTCTTCTACTGGTTCCCTCCCTGCAAGAAGCGAAGTTACAGGGAACCAGGTAGAGAGCCTCCTCAGTAGTGGCGCCCGCCCTGTGGAACACCCTCCCATCAGATGTCAAGGAAATAAACAACTATCTGACTTTTAGAAGACATCTGAAGGCAGCCCTATCGATGGAAGTTTTTAATGTTTGATGTTTTATCACTTTTCTATTAGCATTATTACTATTCTGTTGGGAGCCACCCAGAGTGCATTGAGAAACCCAGCCAGATGGGCGAGGTATAAATAATAAATTGTTGTTGTTGTTGTTGTTGTTACTATTGCCGTCGCTATTACTATTATTATCATATGGTCTTGCTTGGTTTTGCAGCTGCTAAAGGTAAAGGTAAAGGTACCCCTGCCCGAACGGGCCAGTCTTGACAGACTGTGGGGTTTGTGCGCCCATCTCACATCTATTGGCCGGGGGCCAGCGCTGTCCGAAGACACTTCCGGGTCACGTGGCCAGCGTGACAACGCTGCTCTGGCGAGCCAGAGCCGCACACGGAACGCCGTTTACCTTCCCGCTGGTAAGCGGTACCTATTTATCTACTTGCACCCGGGGGTGCTTTCGAACTGCTAGGTGGGCAGGCGCTGGGACCGAACAGCGGGAGCGCACCCCGCCGCGGGGATTCGATTGCAGCTGCTAAATTGTGCTAATTAGTGTTTTATCTGTAAAGAGAACTAACAGTATTTCATAACCGATTGATTGTTAGCCACTTTGTGCTCGCTTCAGCAGCACATATACTAAAATTGATTGTTAGCCACTTTGACGGTCCTGCTTGGATGAAAAGATAGGTTAAAAATGTTTTAGTAATGAATAAACATAGCAATGAAAATTCTGTAGATTGTGGAAGACTTCTCTGAAGTATGGCAGCATCACCAGCACTGATGATAGCTGCAGAAAGTAATATGCAGACTGTGAATGAAGACTACTGGGAGAGCAATGGACCCTCTTTCCTAATAAAACCTAGTGCATAGGATCTGAAACAGGGTTGTGAACTGAACTCACAGAGTCCAAGGTCCACTCAAGCAAAACTAAGGCTGTTGATTACAAATGAGAGGTATGAATTCAATGCAATGAGATAGTGAATAATTATTAATGATTTTAATGTATGTATTTATTTAGCAGTTTTATTAGCTACCCTTCAGCATAAGCTCTGAAGGCAGCAAACAATTAAACGTAAAATTCAGTAAGATAGAATAACAAAATAATAAAAGCTTAGAGAAGGAGCAAAACCAATAAAAAGCAGCTGAATAATACAATTAAAACCATCTCTACAAGATGCTGCTCACATGCCTCTGCAATTAAAACTTTTGGCTGGTGCTGGAAAGACAGCAACATTAGCAAGTAGATGAGTCGCTCCAAGGTGCAACAACAAACGATAAGGAAGAAAGAAATGAAAAGACCAATTTCTAATAAGACAAGTGGCAAAAACAATCCAATACTTGGATCTCTTGAGCATTTTCTCCATCTTTCATTGATACCTCACATCCCATCCTGTGGCTTAGGTACAAGATCAAGTATTCCCCATTTACACTACATACTTCCAGACTCACATCTTGCACTGATTTGTTCCTACCTCTTTTTAAAATGGAATTATCAAAAGAGGAAAACACCCCTACATTAAAAGGGTAGTTACAGAAGCTGTGGGAAATTGCTTTGATGACCAAACTGATCCACTTTTTTTAAAATTAAGTTTTTTATTATACAGAACTTATCACCTAAGCTGCTTACACTCACCTTGAAAGATGGATTAAAGAGCCTGGAATTGTCAGAAAAAAAGAAATCAATCTCAATGGAAGAATGCTAAATCATCTACAATATGCAGATGACATAGTCATAATAGCCCAAAGTCAACAAGAACTGCAAGAAACACTGGAAGAACTAAATGAAGAAACAAAAAAGACAGGGCTGAAGATGAATCTAGGCAAGGCTAAAGTAAGGTTTAAAGAAGAGAATGATGTACAAATAGAATGCAAAGAAAAAAATCAAGTTGAATAGATCTATTTACGACGAAAATATATACTGGGGAGAGAAAACCAAACAGTGTTTGTCAACCCTGGTGGCTCCCCACATAAAAAGTGAACATATTCTGTCGACAAATGTTAGTTGTAAACTACTAGTAACAAAGAGGCTTGACAACCATATGTCAGGAGTACTCTGATGGTGTTTCCTGCTTGGCAGGGGGTTGGACTCGATGGCCCTTGTGGTCTCTTCCAACTCTATGATTCTATGATTCTAAGATAGAGCTGGGGAGCCAGGAAATGTTATTGATCAATGTGTATATCCCTCCCACTCTCACTGTCACAGCCAAGAACTCACAATGGGATTTTATTGCACACGTTCTTGAGAATCTGGACTTCATCTGACCTACATGTTATCTTGACTGGAGACTTTAATGCCTGCTTAGGTCAAGGATGGGAAGTGTATATAAAAGCATGGGAGATCTTGGACACCTCTGCTCTCCCAGACTTCTGTTTTTGGGAACGCAGATCCCGGGATCCACTAATTAATCTGGCGGGTCTGCGACTCACTAGGTTGACTACCACCAGGGCCCTGACATGGCTCAATGGACTAACTGACTGGGAAGGCTCTGGGAATTTTACCTATATCACCCCGCAGGGAAATAGTGTGGTGGACTATATTTTGATACCCACTAAAATGATGCCCTACGTGGTCGAATTCTTCATAGGTGATCCTATGCTTAGTGATCATCTCCCCCTACATTGCAAACTTGTCTTCCCATCGAGAAAGACAGAACAGTCAATTAATCCATCACACCAGGAACCGAGATCCCAGCACACAAGGATATGAGTTAACGAACTGGCAGATGTGATCTCAGAACCACTGGCAGTCATCTTTGAGAATTCCTGGAGAACAGGGGAAGTCCCGGCAGACTGGAGGAGGGCAAATGTTGTCCCTATTTTCAAAAAGGGGAAAAGAGAGGACCCAAATAATTACGGCCCAGTCAGTCTGACATCAATACCAGGGAAGATTCTGGAGCAGATCATTAAGCAGTCTGTGAGCACCTAGAAAGGAATGCTGTGATCACCAATAGTCAGCATGGATTTCTGAAAAATAAGTCATGTCAGACTAACCTGATCTCGTTTTTTGACAGAATTACAAGCCTGGTAGATGAAGGGAACGCAGTGGATATAGCCTACCTTGATTTCAGCAAGGCATTTGACAAGGTGCCCCATGATATTCTTGTAAAGAAGCTGGTAAAATGCAGTCTTGACTATGCTACCACTCAGTGGATTTGTAACTGGCTGACTGACCGAACCCAAAGGGTTCCTCTTCATCCTGGAGAAGAGTGACTAGTGGGGTGCCACAGGGTTCTGTCTTGGGGCCGGTCTTATTCAACATCTTTATCAACGACTTGGATGATGGACTCAAGGACATCCTGATCAAATTTGCAGATGACACTAAACTGGGAGGGGTGGCTAACACCCCAGAGGACAGGATCACACTTCAAAACGACCTTGACAGATTAGAGAACTGGGCCAAAACAAACAAGATGAACTTTAAGAGGGAGAAATGTAAAGTATTGCACTTGGGCAAAAAAAATGAGAGGCACAAATACAAGATGGGTGACACCTGGCTTGAGAGCAGTACATGTGAAAAGGATCTAGGAGTCTTGGTTGACCACAAACTTGACATGAGCCAACAGTGTGACGCGGCAGCTAAAAAAGCCAATGCAATTCTGGGCTGCATCAATAGGAGTATAGCATCTAGATCAAGGGAAGTAATAGTGCCACTGTATTCTGCTCTGGTCAGACCTCACCTGGAGTACTGTGTCCAGTTCTGGGCACCACAGTTCAAGAAGGACACTGACAAACTGGAACGTGTCCAGAGGAGGGCAAACAAAATGGTCAAAGGCCTGGAAACGATGCCTTATGAGGAACAGCTAAGGGAGCTGGGCATGTTTAGCCTGGAGAAGAGGAGGTTAAGGGGTCATATGATAGCCATGTTCAAATATATAAAAGGATGTCACCTAGAGGAGGGAGAAAGGTTGTTTTCTGCTGCTCCAGAGAAGCGGACATGGAGCAATGGATCCAAACTACAAGAAAGAAGATTCCACCTAAACATTAGGAAGAACTTCCTGACAGTAAGAGCTGTTTGACAGTGGAATTTGCTGCCAAGGAGTGTGGTGGAGTCTCCTACTTTGGAGGTCTTTAAGCAGAGGCTTGGCAACCATATGTCAGGAGTGCTCTGATGGTGTTTCCTGCTTGGCAGGGGGTTGGACTCGATGGCCCTTGTGGTCTCTTCCAACTCTATGATTCTATGATTCTATGATTCTGGGGTTGCGGCACTCATCTCGCTTTATTGGCTGAGGGAGCCGGCGTACAGCTTCCGGGTCATGTGGCCAGCATGACTAAGCCACTTCTGGTGAACCAGAGCAGCGCATGGAAACGCGTTTACCTTCCCGCCAGAGCGGTACCTATTTATCTACTTGCACTTCGTGCTTTTGAACTGCTAGGTTGGCAGGAGCAGGGACCGAGCAATGGGAGCTCACCCCGTCGCGGGGATTCGAACTGCCGACTTTCTGATTGGCAAGTCCATGTATACTTTATGTAGTAGCAGTATACAAACTTTTATTTTAATAAAATAAAAATAGGTCTACCTACCATGACCTAGCTTTAACTATTTTGACAGTAGAGTTTATAGATGCATTCAGACCCTAATCTATTCTTGTGTTATTGAATGAAGACATCCAATTTTGGAGGCTGGGATTTCCATATCCAGATAAGATATTTGGTCAAAAAACTTCAAAGGGCAACTCCAGAATAAAACGGCTGAACTAAAATTTATTTAAAAGTTTGATTCTACTCCTTTTGTACTTGAGACCTGAGGTTTATATTCTACAATGTAAGTTACACATTGCCATAGCTGTCAAGCGTCCCTTATTTGGAGGGACAGTCCCTTATCCCAGCGCCATGTCCTGCTGCTGTCCCTTATTGATGGATGTCCCTTAAATTTCCCGGGTTTCAAAGGAAGCAGCTCCTCTCCCTCCCTCCCTGCCGGCCAGGGAGGAGGGAGGCTCAAACTGTGTTGCTTGGCTGCCCAGCCCGCCCCCCTCCGGCCTCCTCTCACCAGCCTCAGCCCCTGGGATCCCCTCCCCACCGGGACTGGCAGGAGCCTCGGACCCTTCCGCCGCCATCCTCCTCATGGCCGCCGAACTTAGCATCTCTGCCTGGGGCCTCCCCTCTGCCGGCCGCTGCCGCGCCAGCTCCTGCTAGGCCATACTGCAGCTGTGCCACCGAAGGACCCAGATGAGATGGGCAGCCTGGCATGGCCTATGAACTGCTGAGGAGCCTTTAGAGGAGAGCGAGGGCAACCACTGAGAAAGCAGTTCAGAGAAAGGAGGAAGAGGAGGAGGCGGAGGCATGGGCAGGTGTTCCAAGGGCTACAAGGGAAGGACCGCAAGCGCTTCTCCCATAGATTTGTAGTGGTAGACTAGAATAGATCGTCTGATCTGCGGGTTTACTTCGGGCGCTATTTCCCCCCCCTTCCTCCCGCCCCACCTGATGGAATTGAGAGCTGCAGATGGAGCACGAGAGAAAAGATACAGAACTGCAGCAGCATCTTCGTAGCTTGGACTTCGTTTTGCGCGAAAAGTGGCTGCTGCTTGTAGTTATTTAATTGCAGTGTTTCATCGGCTGGTGTCTTGAGCAGCAACCTCTGGAAACGAAGGGCTAAAAACCAGCGCTTCTCTCCAAAATTATCTGGTCCCTTTTAACTTCATATTTCAGCTGATTGACTAAAATCCCTTATTTTGGCTGCTGGTCCCTTGTTTTCAAGATTGCTGGTCCCTTATTTTCAAATCTGTAAGTTGACAGCTATGCATATTGCAAAGATAGGAAGACAATGATGTTGCTTATTACTGATGCAGTGAATAATTACTGCACCTGCAAACATTTGAGCTTTGCTTAGAAATGTCAGCATATATCTCTTGAAGGTTTGACCCCACTGTTAACATATATCCCTCCCCTACTCACACACTTGTGGAATGAGTGGAATGTCAGGCAGTACCAGGTCGCAGGTCCCTTCTTTGCAGAAAATACCAGGAACGGAACCTACTGTCAGCTTCCCCTATGGTGTCTAACTTTGTTAACAAAACACCAAGCAGGGTTTTTATGGCAGAAGTAGCATCAACAGTGGGGTAGGGTGGAAGGAGAAAGAGATGATCTGAAAAGAGTGATGAAGCTACGATGTTTTGGGGGAGATGTATGTGTGGCAGGGAAGCGGAATAGACTGGGAAGGAAATGTGGAGCCAGAGGAGCATGTAAGTAGGCCTTGTGTGGCATGATTCTAGAGGACAGAATATCATACTGTATAGGGCACACATGGGGGGGGTGCACAGTTGTGGGGCGATCATACAAAAACAAGCATTAAGTTCCAGGGAGGTAGGGTATCTAAGGCAGATGGAGCCTTCCATCATATGATCCCAGATTGAGGTAGGGAAGAAGGGAGCCCAGGAAAGCTATTACCGTACCTTCTTCTAACAATGAAATTCAATAGGGGCAAATGTAAGCTTCTACACTGAGGCAAGAAGAACCAGTGGCACCAATATAAGATGGGGGGCACCTGGCTTGCCAGTAGTACATGTGGAAAGGATCTAGTGGTCGTGGTGGACAAGTTTAACTTGAGTCAACAGGGTGATGCAGCAGCAGCAAAAAAAAGCAAGAAAAAAAGCACTAATGCTATTCTAGGCTACATCAACAGAAGTATAGCGTCCAGATCAAACCAAGATGATTGTTTACAAAGCAAATGTACTACCAACCTTACTGTATGCTTGTGAAAAATGGACCACTTATAAACAGCATCTAGTGAAGCCACTATCATTTGACATCATCTTCTTGCTTTAGACTCTGAAGCACAAGCAGCAGCATCTTGTAGTACAACGTTTGACTCAACTGGTACTTCAAAGAAAACTCACACAAAAGAAGCAGAAAGACCTGACTCACTGCAGTCCTTCCATGTTCTCCTTCCCCTAATACTCTACACAACACATACTTTTCACATCACAACTTATTGTTTTATCTTTCACAGAGAATTAGGAGATAGAGTATTTGGGAAAGCCCAAGAGTGCATGCACAATGCTAACAGATTGCCTTGTGGGGAAGACTGGAGAGAAGGAAGAAGTTACAACCATGGTCTGTGCTACCAGCTCTCACAGCACCTGACTGCAGGAAGTGATTGTAGGATCTATAAAGAGGTTGAACAGATTTGGAAAGCATGCAATTAAATTTCTAAATAATATTACTAAGTAGCCTAGGATTTAAAGAGGTAAACATTGTGGCAAATAAAATCTCTGGCAAATGACCAGAAAAGATTCTCTAATGTTGACAATGTATTAATGAGAGTACTCACTTAATATGACATCAATAATCACAGATAACAAGGGCTCTTGAAGTGAACCATTCACAGTGGGATCAGGTGTTAAACAGGGTTGTGTTATTGCCCCAACTCTATTTATTATTTTCATTGCCATGATCCTAAACTTTGTTGAAGGGAAACTCCCCACTGGAGTAGAAATCATAAATTGAACAGATGGAAAGCTCTTTAAAATGAGTAGGCTGAAAGCAAAGAGTAAGGTTACTGTAACTTCCATCATAGAACTTCAGTATGCTGATGACAACATAGTGTGTGCACACTCAGAGGGTGACCTCCAAACCATCATAAATATCTTCACAGAAGCTTATAAAAAGCTTGGCCTATTGTTCAACATCCAAAAAACCAAAGTGCTGCAGCAACAAGCACCAAACAACCCCCTGCAGTGCCACAAATCCAACTCAATGGTGTAACGTTGGAAAGTGTCAATTACTTCTCCTACCTAGGCAGTTACCTTTCCACAAGGGCTGATATTGATGCCGAAATCCAGCATCGCCTGAGCTCTGCAAGTGCGGCTTTTTCCCAACTGAAGGGCAGAGTGTTTGAGGACCAGGACATTCACAGGAAAACCAAAATACTTGCTTACTACCAACCTTACTGTATGCTTGTGAAACATGGACCACTTATAAACGCCATCTCCAACTCCTCAAAAGATTCCATCAACGGTGTCTCCGAAAATTTTTATACATCACTTGGGAAGACAGGCAAACTAATGCCAGTGGCCTGGAAGAAGCAAAGATCACCCGTGTGGAATCGATGATTCTTCAACATCAACTTCATTGGACTGGTCATGTTGTGTGGATGCCTGATTATCGTCTTCCAAAGCAACTACTCTATTCCGAACTTTAAAAATTGAAAGTATAATGCTGGTGGTCAACAAAAGAGGTTTAAAGACTTTCTCAAGGCAAATCTTTTAAAAATGTAGTTTAAACAAGACACTCGAACTCAGGACAAAAGGGAGAAACGTGGTAAGAGGAAGGCACACTTGGCAAATCCTCACCGTGACCAACTCCCACCCAGAAACCAATGTCCCCACTGTGGAAGGATGTGTGGATTCAGAATTGGCCTCCACAGTAACTTACGGACTCATTGTTAAAACCGTGTTTATGGAAGACAATCTTACTCAGCTATGAGTGATCGCCAAAGAAGAAGAATAAGTGTCCAGATAAAGAGAACTCATAATACCACTGTATTCTACCTTGGTCAGACCACACCTGGAATACTGTGTCCAATTCTGGGCACCGCAATTTAAGAAGGATATTGTCAAGCTGGAAAGTGTGCAGAGGGCAACCAAAATAATTCATGGGTCTGGTAACTTAGCCTTAAGAGGAACAGTTGAGGAAGTTGGGTATGTGTAGCCTGGAGAAGAGGAGACTGAGGAGATATGATAGCCATCTTCAAATATCTGAAGGGCTGTCACATGGAAGATGGAGCAAGGTTGTTTTCTCCTGCTCTGGAAGGTAGAACCTGAACCAATGGAATCAATTTATAAGAAAGGAGATTCTGACTAAACATCAGGAGGAAATTTCTGACAGCAAGTGCTGTTTGACAGTGGAATGGACTCCTTTGAGAAGGTGGTGGCCTCTCGTTCCTTGCAGGTTTTGAAGAAGATTGGATGACAATCTGCCATTGATGTTTTAGCTGAGACTCCTGCATTGCAGGGGGTTGGACTAAATCGCCCTTAGGTTCTCTTCCAACCCTACATTTCTATGATTATATGAACACATACTTCCACAGATATTACTGACTGGACCTGCAATTATGCTTGAATATAAAGGAGACCATTTTGGAGCAGCAGAACCTATTTCATTCCCAAGTGTTTGGTTCTGTGGAGGAAGTTATTTTGCTACTTTACTTTTAAAACACACAAGTCTGTTAAGATTTCTAAACATAGTTCTAGGAAAATGTTTGGGCTGTATCCAGCAGACAGTATTGGCTGATGGCCCAAGGAAGAGCTGCAGGTTTCCCATGCTCTGAAACCCCCAACATCCCGATTCTGAAGGGGAGTTACACATTCCAATCTACCCACTTCTTATTTTATAGCTCAGAGTAAGCCGCACTCAGGAGGATGTTCATTAACTCAATACACATGTGAATGGATTTCCTTTATTTCTTTTTTGTGCCTTTGTTCAGGGAGATGCAGACTTTTAAGTACTTACGACTAGTTACCACCATGCTACTTCCTCTATAAGGGGGAGAGTTTGTGGCCACTTAAGCCAGGGCACAGCAATGTAGCCATATGAAACACAACCAATCCAAAGCCTGCCACACACCACCACCATAGAAACAATTTGTGGGATGCTATGTTGCTCCTTATAATTCTGTCCAAAATTAAATTTGTTGAACATCCAATAGCTAAGAGGCATGAAACATGAAGAATACTGAACTGAGGAGCCAAAGGTTACAAGACTGGAAAGTGAGGAGCTAACTGTGGGGTGTCTTTTCTCTTTGTAAGTTTTGAAACTCTCAGATGGAAACAGTTTTTTAATGTTTATGATTTTTCAAGTAGATCACACTTTAACAGGGAGTAAGTCAACTTCCTGCAAGGAAAAGAACCTTGGCCTCCTGGGGCACTACATTTCAGACACTTACGGAAAGTTCTCTCTCAGGGTCCTTGTAAGAAACTGTTCTAGTACAAAATGTGTGCATGTTTTCGTTTCCCACACAAGTGTATTACCAATGCAGATAAATAATTCCACATGTCCTGTGAAGCTGAGAGTAATCCTCCATTAAGGAGGCATGAAAGCCACAGGTCCAGCAGAATGAGGCACTATAGATGGAAATAAGTGTTCTAACGGATTAGGTCAATGTTCTAGAGAGTCCAGCATTTTGTCCCTCATCCTGGGACAGCAGCTTCTGCCCCTTTTGACACTCCAGCAACTAGGATCTGGAAGAATGTGGCATGCTCTGTATAGCCATGGATGGCCTTATTCCCCACGGATTTGTCTAATCCAATTTGGCTTTTAAAGCCATGGCACCTTTTTAAGCTCTAAAATCTGGTAGTTTAGCTTAGTGGAAAGAAGGCTTGGGAAGGAAAAGTGGAAGGAGAAGAAAACCTTGAGACAGAACAATGGTTCCCACATTGGTTTCTGGTATTCAGCCAGCAGTTTCAAATCTCCTGGAATGCATTCCACTTCAGGGCTAAGAGAGAACTCACCACATATCTGCGCTTTCTAATATAGTGCCAGAGCTCTTCCTTCACTTTTCCTCCCCCTCCCCATGCCTTTGATTTATGTGTCCATGAGGTTTGCTAATCCCACCTAATAAAGCTTCAGACCTGCGAAGGATGGCTGGGGTTGTTACTTCATCAGTTGGCAAAACCTCCCATTTCCGCAGGGCAGGGCATCACCAGGTTCTAATCAGAAAAGACAGTGCCTAGGAACAATTACATCCACTGTCCAGCCATTTCTCCATTTGAGAGTTAATTAGGCCTCCCTCAACAGGACCATTAGAATCATAGAATAGAATCATAGAATCATAGAGTTGGAATAGACCACAAGGGCCATCGAGTCCAACCCCCTGCCAAGCAGGAAACACCATCAGAGCACTCCTGACATATGGTTGTCAAGCCTCTGTTTAAAGACCTCCAAAGAAGGAGACTCCACCACACTCCTTGGCAGCAAATTCCACTGTTGAACAGCTCTTACTGTCAGGAAGTTCTTCCTAATGTTTAGGTGGAATCTTCTTTCTTGTAGTTTGGATCCATTGCTCCGTGTCCGCTTCTCTGGAGCAGCAGAAAACAACCTTTCTCCCTCCTCTAGGTGACATCCTTTTATATATTTGAACATGGCTATCATATCACCCCTTAACCTCCTCTTCTCCAGGCTAAACATGCCCAGCTCCCTTAGCCGTTCCTCATAAGGCATCATTTCCAGGCCTTTAACCATTTTGGTTGCCCTCCTCTGGACACGTTCCAGTTTGTCAGTGTCCTTCTTGAACTGTGGTGCCCAGAACTGGACACAGTACTCCAAGTGAGGTCTGACCAGAGCAGAATACAGTGGCACTATTACTTCCCTTGATCTAGATGCTATACTCCTATTGATATTGATGCAGCCCAGAATTGCATTGGCTTTTTTAGCTGCCGCGTCACACTGTTGGCTCATGTCAAGTTTGTGGTCAACCAAGACTCCTAGATCCTTTTCACATGTACTGCTCTCAAGCCAGGTGTCACCCATCTTGTATTTGTGCCTCTCATTTTTTTTGCCCAAGTGCAATACTTTACATTTCTCCCTGTTAAAGTTCATCTTGTTTGTTTTGGCCCAGTTCTCTAATCTGTCAAGGTCATTTTGAAGTGTGATCCTGTCCTCTGGGGTGTTAGCCACCCCTCCCAGTTTGGTGTCATCTGCAAATTTGATCAGGATGTCCTTGAGTCCATCATCCAAGTCGTTGATAAAGATGTTGAATAAGACCGGGCCCAAGACAGAGCCCTGTGGCACCCCATTAGTCACTCTTCTCCAGGATGAAGAGAAACCATTGACAGTTATACCAGCCCCGACATGGGAACAATTTCTAAGAAAATATTTCTCCCAGACAGCTATCTCTAACATTCATCCTGATACTCTTTCATGTCACTTGCCTATATGGCCAGATACTGACCCGGAGGAAATAGTAGATTTAATTGCCAAATTGAAAACTGATAAAGCCCCAGGGCCCAATTTGATCCCGGTGGAAGCTATTAAACAACACCCAGTATTGTGGGCCAAAATCCTTGCAAAAATCTTTGATGCAATTAATGCCACGGGCCAGATACCTAGAAGGAGTCCACCATAATTCCTATATATAAAAAAGGACCACCAGAGGACCCAGGAAACTATCGTAATATCAGTTTATTATCAATCATCGGAAAAATCTATACTCGCTTCCTGCTAATCAGACTAACCCAATGGGCCGAAGATTCCAATCTGATAGGCCATGACTGGCCAGGTTTAGACCAAATCGTGCTTCTATTGACCATGCACTAATTTTATATCATTTGGCACGAAAATATTCTTCCCCCACTCATGGTCTTCTATGTGCCGCTTTTATAGATCTGAAGGCGGCTTTTGACAGTATCTCTAGAGAGCTGCTATGGGAAAAATTGGCAAAGTGGGGCATAGAGAAAAGGCTGTTGTGGCTTATGATCAAATTACATGAAGGGACGGCCGCTAGGGTGAGGTTAACACCCGAGGGTGATCTCACAAACTCTGTACCAATAAATAAGGGGGTACGACAAGGGTGCATCCTTGCCCCCTATCTCTTTAATCTTTATATTAGTGACATGAGAACTCCCCTAGTTGAGGCCCAAACCACCATTCATGCACCCAGGCTTGCAGACTATCGCTGCCCCTTATTATTGTACGCGGACGATGCGGTGATCCTCTCATATTCAAGAATCGGTCTGAGGAGGGCTCTTAAGATCTTCGCGTTATATTGCCAATCAAATTTACTTACCATTAACCATTCCAAATCTAAAGTTCTAATTTTTTCCAGGAGTCGTAAAATGTATAGATGGGAACTCGAGGGGAAGCCAATTGAACAAGTCTACAAATTTCAATATCTAGGAATTTACTTCCAGCATAATATGGGATGGCAAGCGCATATCACATACTTACAAAATAAGGGCAAAGCCCTTATCTACACTCTATTACGCTTTTTCTTTACAGAGGGGGCTATGCATGTCCCATCTGCCTTAAAAGTTTATAGTGCAAAAGTGGTTGCAACTATGGCCTATGCGGTCCCTCTATGGGGTGCTTTTGTAAACCTCATGCCTCTGGTGACATTGCAAAAAAAAAATCTCAGACGCCTTTTGAAACTACCCTCCTGTGTAAGCAACTCTGCTATTCGTTTAGAACTTAGAGTTCCTGATGTGGAGACATGCCTTTAATTACTGGCTGTCTCTCTGGCATAAATTGCCCAATTACCATCTTATTCAGTGCCTTTGGAGAGATGCCATGGGCAACAAAAATCCATTCTAAACTGTTGATTTATGGAATCTCTCCTTCCAATATACTAAACTTAGATCTAATTACAGCAAAAAAGGTCATCAAACAAAGATTGGAGGAGGTTGACTTGCAACAAAATCTTACTACAGGTGGTGATACATGTTCCCCGATAAACCAGGGCATTACATTTATGTCCCAGATACCTCAATATCTGTCTACCTTATCGGTTGCGTCGCATAGATTCGCTTTTGTTAGAGCCAGATTTAATGTGTTCCCTCGAATGTGCTGAACAATAGATTTTCTAACGGTAAAACCTCTGTTTTATGCGCATGTGACAACAAATCAATAGAATCCCTTCATCATATCTTGTTTAATTGTCCTTTATATATTGTTCCCCGATCAAGGATTCTGAGTTCAATCATTTTGGAAACTGTTGCTAAACCACCTGAATTACATCTAGCCTATCTACTCCAGGACATTGACTCTTATAGAACATTACAGGTTGCAAGATTCCTGAATTCTGTTCTTTCATATAAAAGACTTCATGGAATGCTGCATGACTATTAAAATCTAGTAAACTCTATCCACCATCTTTATATTCAAGGCCACAATATGGTACATCTAGAGACTGTATGTAATGTGAAGGAGATTATGCGTTGAAATATTTTAGTTGATATTTTAGAATGTAAAATGTTATTTTATTTACTGATTGGTTTTACCTGGTGGGCTTATAGCCGAATAAAGTATTATCTATCTATCTAGTGGGTGTCAAAGAGGAAGAACTGATAATGGACATAGATAAGATTTTTAGAATCAAGACTGATAGAACAAAGTCAAGTAAAGGACCAGGAGACTGTCTGGTGTTTTTCAATTCAAGATTGTTGAAGGACAAGATATTGCAGAAAAGAAAACTGAGGCTAGACAACAGGAACATTACAATCTTTAAAGAAATCCCAGAAAGGATCCTGAGAAAAAGACAAAACTATAAGACACTGACAGATGCATTAAAGACTAAAGAAATAAGATATAAATGGGAGTACCCGGAGAGAATACCTTTCACTTACAAAGATAGAAGACCCTCAGAAATGCAGAAGAAGTTGGGAAATTCTGGAGAAAATACAAGAGAGAACTGGGAGGAGATACTACACAGGAGAGAGAAGAGGAGGTGGAAAGCCAAAGGAGAGAGTAAAAGAGCCAGTGCTGAGAAATATAATAAGACATAATTTATTAAATAAAACTGTATTCCTTTCTTTTGATACTTATTCTGAATCAATTCTAAAAATAGTGACCAATGAATTTGAATATTATCTCATGGAATATCAATGGTTTAAATAATAAAACAAAAAGAAATAAAACTAAACACATTTTAAAAAAGAATTGGGATGTTATCTGCCTCCAGGAAATGCACATAGCTAAAAAACACAGGAGAGTATTAATAAACAAGAGATTGGGAGTGGAATGTATAGCTTCATATACACATAAAAAAGAGGGATTGCTATATATATAAACCCTAAGTTAGAATCGAAATTAATATTTAAAGATGAGGATGGCAGGACATTAGGAGTGCAGTCAACAAGAGGAAAAGAAAAACTAATATTGGTGGGTGTGTACACTCCAAATGGAAATAAAACAAAACAAAAAATCAAAATCAAACATTGGAGAAAAAGCTACTCGAAAATAATAATGAGGACATGATTCTTATGGGGGACCTCTATGAGGTCACCTCAATAGAACAAGATAGAATGGAAAGGGAGAAAACATCCAAGGAATGGAAACTTCCAAAATCCTTCTTCCAAATGGTAGAAGACCTGAATTTAATTGATGCCTGGAGAGATAAAAATGTCAAAGAGACTCAATATACATATTAATCAAAAGCCAAAAAATCTGTAGAGATCCAACCCAAATCCAAATCAGATCACAATCCAATGACATTAAAATTAAGAAGTGACAAGAAGGTATGTAAAAGATGGAGAATGAGAGAATTTCAAATGATGACAAAATACTTCAAAAAGCAAAAGAAACATTAAAAGAGTTTTCTGAAATAAATATGGTGCATGAGACAGATATTAGAGTTATCTGGGATGCAGGAAAGGCCTTATCAGAGGATTTTATATTCAACGAAACACAATACAATGAGAAAAGAAATTAAATCATATTAGACAAGAAATAGAATTGAATGAGAGTATATTGGCGAAAAGTAAAAAAATAATAATACTCCAAACCAAAATATTAAAATATTGCAATCTCAACTTTCATCACTCTTAACCCAAGAGATAGAGAATAACATCAAATGGATGAAACAAAGAAATGTGAAGCTTGCCAACAAACCAGGTAAACTGATGGCATGGCAGTTAAAAAAGAAACAAAGAGAAAAACAAATCAACAAAATAGTCCAAGAAGGGAAGGTAATTGATAACCAAGAAGGAATAATCAATAGCTTTTTGGGCTATTTTTGAAATTTAGATTTATATTTTGAAATTTATATTTATAGAGGAAGAACAGGATATAATAAATTACCTTCAACAGAAAGAAATTCCCAAAATAGCAGAAGAGAAAATTGACTGATTAAATTCACCAGTCACTATGATGGAGATACACCAGGTCATCTCACAATCAAAGTCGGGCAAATCACTAGGCCCAGACAGGCTATCGGCAATTCATTATAAAAAATTGGAGGAGATAATAGCCTTACCTTTAAAATCACTTATGAACAAAATAATGCAAGATGGTAAGATTCCAGTATCCTAGAAGGAGCGAATATAGTTCTAATTTACAAACAAGAATCCTCTCATGAATCTGTCAATAATTATAGGCCCATCTCTCTTTTAAATAACAATTATAAACTGTATGCAGGAATTCTGGCCAATAGACTAAAATTGGTATTAAAGGATCTAATTAATCAAGGCAGGATTCCTCCCGGACCACCATATGAGAACTAACATGAAAACAGTGATAGATTTGATCAAGTATCTAGATTTAAAGCCAAACAAAAAAGCTGCTTTCATGTTAGTGGATGCCGAGAAGGCTTTCAATAATTTATCATGGAAATTCTTAAGGAACGTTATTGATCTGGCTATAATGGGAGATCAGTTTACCAAAGGTATAAAAGGTATTTATGAAAAACAGAAAGCCAACCTCATAATCTGCAAAAACAGAATATATACCAATAGAAAAAGGTACAAGACAGGGCTGCCCACTTTCTCCTCTACTGGTCATATTGACTTTGGAAATACTCAATTCGGTGCTGAGGAAAGAAGAAATTAAAAGTATTACCCTTGGCCAAAAGGCTTTCAAAGTGAAAGCTTTTGCAGATGACTTAAACATCACAGTAGAAGATCCAAAATTGAGTACAGTGGTACCTTGGGTTACATACGCTTCAGGTTACATACGCTTCAGGTTACAGACTCCACTAACCCAGAAATAGTGCTTCAGGTTAAGAACTTTGCTTCAGGATGAGAACAGAAATCATGCTCCGGCAGCACAGCAGCAGCAGGAGGCCCCATTAGCTAAAGTGGTGCTTCAGGTTAAGAATAGTTTCAGGTTAAGTACAGACCTCCAAAACGAATTAAGTACTTAACCCGAGGTACCACTGTATACCCAAAGTGTTGGAAAAATTATTAGCATTTGGAGGTTTCCGGATTTAAACTTAACAGTTCAAAAACAAAGCTAATGGTTAAAAATTTATGGGAACAAGAAAAAAAGGAACTACAGGATAAAATGGGTTTGATGATAGTGAAAAAAGCAAAATATCTTGGAACTGAAATAATAATGAAAAATATAAATCTTTTTTGATGACAACTATAACAAAATCTGGAAAGAAATTTAAAAAGATTTGGGAATTTTGACTAGGTTAAAACTTTCATTTTGGGGAAGAATTTTGGTAATAAAAATGATAGTGCATAACAAAAAGCTTTTCCTTTTTCAAATGATCCCGATCATAGGCAAAATGGAATGTTTTGATAGGTGGAGAAAAGACCTGACAAGGTTTATCTGGCTGAATAAGAAACTGCGCATAAAACATAAAATATTGATGTATAATTTCTTATATGGAGAGGGGGCTTTGCCTTACCAAATTTAAGAACGTATTATGAGACAGCGTGCCTAACTTGGATAAAGGACTGGATTTTATTAGAGAAAACAGATCTACTTGACTTGGAAAGCTACAACAGATATGGGTGGCATGCCATAATATAAAGTTATAATATAAGGTCAAAGTCCACAGTGGGTTTACTAAGCATATAGTTAGGAATGCCCTTTACAAGATGTGGACCAGATATCAACCACTATTAGAACCTCAGACGCCATGGTGGCTATTCCCATTAGAGGCATTATAAATATGGAAAGTAATTGGGCAATTACAGCCAATTACTAAAAGAAGAGATAGGGCATCTGAAATTAAAATCATTTGAGGAGACAAGCCATTACCTCACCAATTGGCTCCAATACCACCGGCTACATAATGAATTTAATTTGGATAAAAAAATAGGTTTCGGAAAAGAAGAATCTAAATTACAAATTGTATTATTAAAAAACAATAAGAAATTATTATCCAAAATTTATAACCTATTACTGGAATGGAACCTGAAAGATGAGCAAGTACAAGATGTTATGGTAAAATGGGCCCAGGACATCGGCTACACAATATAGATGGAACAGTGGGAAAGACAGTGGAGGTCAGACATCAGATTTACCGCCTGTTACACCATCAAGGAAAATTTGATGAAATGTTATATAGGTGGTATATGACACCCTCCAAACTAGCCAAGATTTATAAACTAAGATCCAATCTATATTGGAAATGTAATAAAGCAGAGGGGGCAATGTTTCATGTATGGTGGGGCAGTGAGAAAGTTAAAAGTTTATGGGGGTGTATTCATGATGAATTTAAATAGATGTTCAAAACCTCTATAGAAAAGAAATCAGAGGCGTTTCTATTGGGCATTATAGGAAATGACATCCCACAGGATAAGAAAAGGCTAGAAACTGGAAAGGAGACATTATTCCCACTAAGGAAGATTGGATAAGTAAAGTATGTGAATTCATAAGAATGGTTAAATTAACGGCAGAAATCAGTCCAACCAGAATTTAAGGAAGGAATGGCAATGTTTTGAGGACTATATGAAAAAATACTGTTCTAATAACATTGATATGCATAGAATAAGTATATAAAGATGTTTCAAACAAAGGTAAAATTAATGATGGATATATATTGATTATTACAAGACACAATGTTAAAGTATTTATAACATAAAAGATCATAGAATCATAGAATCATAGAGTTGGAAGAGACCACAAGGGCCATCGAGTCCAACCCCCTGCCAAGCAGGAAACAAGATGTTGAGTTGTGGTGGAGGGAAGCCACACGAGTGTAAATTGTTGTTTTTTATTTTCATGTATATGGATTTTGTATTTCGTTTTTATTGAATAAACAAACAAACAAAAAGAATTTGCCATAAGTTAGAAGGCACTGAGGTAGCAAGAACGGAGTTCACAGGCTACCAGCTTACTACTCAAGTATTCCTTGCAGGATGAAAAACCACTTCTGTATGCTTTCCTGCATTGGAATCCCGCTCTGCCCCTCTTAGCATACAGGGCTTCATGCAGTGACATGAGCAGACATGAGGCAAGGTGAGGCAGCTGCCTCTGGTGGCAGGATCCACAGGGGCAGGAGATCTACACAGTCCTTGGAGGCCAGATTTGCCATCACCTTGGCAGTCCCCACCATGCCACCTCTACAGCAGCCTCTTGGCAAATAGGAGGCACCGCTGGTCTCCCTCCACCCCCAGGGAGGAAATGGTGGGGGCTGCCTTCTGAAGTTTCCTGGACTCTGCCCCTGCCAAGCTGATTCAGAGTGGTCCCCTTCCTTCCCCGCCCCCGCCCCCCGCGAACAGCCTTAGATTCCCACTTCAACCTTTGGGTAAATCTTGTTCCTAATGTTGATCTCCACTCACCCCCTTGTTCCCAGTATAGGTCTTTATCCCCCCCCCTTTACTTCCTGATGGAGATTTCCACTCACCCCTTCCTCCCTGGTAGGGCATGGCCCAATTTGTGCCCAAATATCTTGGGCTGGCCCTGTCTTTGGGCAACAGTACACAGCCCCATGTACTGAAGCAGCATGTGGGCTCCTTTAGCAGCATGCCTATATTGGCTCCATGCTGTGTGCCCATTTCATGGGGCAGGAGCAGTGAACAAAATAAAAAAGAGTCATGGTAAGTAAATAGATAGCACTATGAAGAATTCAGAAAGAGTTCATTTATAAACATATTTATATTTGTACAAGAGCAGCTCAAAATATTTAGCTTAGCCAAACTTTCAGTGCTAAATGGGAAGGGAAACAAAGAGAAACATCACTTTTAATGCCAGTAAGAAACACCAGGTTCAAGGAATCAAGCTGATACGAATACTAGTATGATCAGCGCTATTTTTCTAGAAAAAGAGGTGCCAGAACTCACCATTAACTCTTTCTCTTAGACTGGCAATGGCGCCCACCTGAGAGATGCCGGAACTCACCTGAGAGGTGCTGAAAGTGAGTTCTGGTGAGTTTCAGCTGAAAAAAAGCCCTGAGGATGATACTGGTAACCAAGTAAACACACAGCTGCAATGCTGAGAAAAGCTTCACCACCCGAATTTTAAGGGACGTCTTCATGTCTTGCCCTCACCCCCAGTTACTTCTTATCTAGCGCTACTAAAATGGGGCTTTGATCCTAGGAAACCCCATGCATGCAACTCAGAAAAGGGGAGCAGGGTTGTGCATACCCCCTCTGCCATGTGTTCAGCAGAAGACAGGAAACGTTGTATGGGAACTCTGGTATCAGGGTTCCCAATGACAAATACAGCTCCACAGATAGTCCCCTTTGCACCTTCCACTAAACAATCACGTGAATTGATCCAAAGTCCTAGGGGTGTGACTGAAACTCCAGGTGTAAAGAGAAAGGGCTTTTGGCTAAGCTCAAGTGTGAATGGCACCTCCACTGATGAGTGTGTTTAGCCAATGGGAAGATCTCTTAATTAACTTTTATAACTACAGGTATGCCTAGAAATCTCTGCATAAACTCTAAATGCAGGGCACAAATATGCACACATAGCGAAAAGATGCTAACCCAGCCATCTTAAATACATTTAGGAAGCAAATCACACAAGTCACTTTTTCGTTTCCTTAAGTCACATCATGTGTACAAGCCTAAAAATAGGGTTTTGAGCATGGTTTTAACAATGGAAAGGAGGCATACAAATAAAATGATGTAGGCATGCATTTTTGAACAGAAATAAATAAAAATATATCCCAAACTCTTCTATAGCAGAAAGCATACTGAACATTCCCGTTTATAAAACAAATTAAAACACTTTCCTCAAAAACTAGGGCAATGACAGTGTTTTGGCAATAGCTTAATTCTAAAGAAGTTACTCGCGGGGATAGAAATGAAACGCACTTCCAATAAGTTTTACTTACAGCTTGCACTTTACCACTAAGCAGCAGCACCAATCCCAGAAAGAGCGTGATCTGTGAAACCCTGCACAAAAAAGACAAAATTGCCATCGTTACAGCGCATGCCGTCCCGGGCGCTGCCGAGAGCCTGAAAAGGGGCCCGTCTCCCCGGGGAAGGCGCCACTTACCGGCCAGTGGGGCGGGCGACGCGCAGCGGCGGGGGGCGCCTCATCCTCGTCTCTGGATCCGCGCACGGGAAGGCGCCTTCGAGGCGGACTGAGGAGCGAGACGCGCGTGAGCAGGGCCGGCCGGGAGGGACCCCCGCTCCCTCCCCGCTCCCCCTCGCCCTCCCGGGCGGCAGCGGCTCCTGCGCCAGAGGGAGCGCCGCACTTGGCGCCGCTCGGGGCAGGGACTCACCTGCCCTCGCTCTCCTCGCGCGCCCGGAGCTGCGCGCCTCTCGGCCGGCGGCGGTCCGGAGTGCGGCGGGAGCGGCCCTCGGCCGGCGGCTGGCGCCTCCCCCCCCCCGCGGCCCCCGGGGCGGGGCGGGGCGGCGGGGCGGGGCCTGGGCAGCGCACAAGCGGCGCCGGGCGGCGAGCTCGCCTTTCCTCCTCGGCGGGCACCGGAGGCGGACGCAGGATCGGGGCCGCGGCGCACGTGCGAGCGAGAGGAGGACGAGGATGGGCCGCCCCGCGCGGGATCCGCCGCTCGCGCTCCTGCTGGCTGCGCTGCTGCTGCTGCCGCTGCTCCTCCTCGAGCGGCGCTGGGCGGCCGAAGCGGCGGCGGCGGTGAGTAGTAGGTTGTGTCCGACCCCGCCGCGCTCGCTCCGGAGCAGGCGCTCCGCCCGGGGAGCCCTCTCGCCCCCTCGAGGCGGCTGACCCGGGACGGTCTCGGGCGGCGCGGCTGGCCGGCCCTGGGCGCCTTTGCGTGCCGCCGGGAGACCCGCCTGCTGGCGAACATGCAGAGCGTCTCGATTTCGTGCCTTTTCTCTCTAGCTAGACTTTTGCGATGTGTGGATGTAGATAGGATAAGGAAAAGCTTTCCGGGGTTGCTGAGGTGGTCCGTGTCCTCGGCATGTTTCCAAATGATGGGTCCTACTTGGGTGAATCTGGTTCCCTGTAGAATCCCACTTGGCTGCATTCCCCCCATTGCCACCACGAGTGGTCCAGACGCAGTTGTGTGCGCCTGTGGCACAAAGACCCTCTGCGAGGGGCACTGGTGGAACAACTTTGAAGCCACTTCACTGTCAGCTCCAGTTTTGGAGACGTCTGGATCAGTAATGGATTGGAGACAGCAGGGCCGTCTTTACCCAGGGCTGCAAGGGGTGCAGGGCACCCAGGCACTGAATTCTGGGGGGCGCCAGGCACCCGCCGCTGAAGCCACCTAACCTCTTAACTATCTACCTGTTATGAAATAATAAATAATTTTGATCAAACTAGAAAAACAAAGTACATATATATACCTAGGTATTACTGAAATGTATACCTACTCTTTCACTCAAGGACTTTCGACTTTGTGTGCTCATTTACCAAAGATGCGCAAGCTTATCATTCACAATGGCAGCGCTTGTCAGACTCAAAAACGGCGCTTGCCATTCTCAATGACGCCGTGCACGCGAAATTAACTCTTACATCGAAATATCATGTTACGTATTGTATTGAGCTGCTATGCGGCAGCGGGGTCAGCGGCACCTTTGACACGGCTGAAGCTTCGCTAAACTAAATTTGGGGGCGCTGGGCGGATCTTTGCACCCCTTTAGCATATGCTAAAGATGGCACTGGAGACAAGAACCAGACTTGGAGGCTCTGTTGGTGGGTTTTCGGACTAGGAAAGTGGCAGGCAAACTGCTTTGGGGGGTGGCCTTTCCCCCAAGTCTTGGATTTGAGTGCTGTCATTTGAGGCCTAAGAGGCTTCTGTAGCAGCCATCCTTGACAGGGAAAGCCAGAGTAGTGTATGGCTGGGGCTGTTTTTGAAATTTGAGTTGCTGTAAAATACAACAGCTGGCTCCTACTGGAGCTGGCCACTGAGGACATAACTCCCCACATAAACAAGTACTTCAGCTTCTGTTCTGCTTTCGGGCAGAAATCAAAGTGCTTCACTTTCAAACCATCTCAGACATTGATGCCTCCTATTACAGCAGCAATCTTCAGCCACCTTGAACCCACACATGAATTGGGGGACTCTTTCTCAAACCTTTTCATACACGTTTAAGGTGGTAGTGCTGCCGTCTTGACCCACCTAGGCTGGAACCTGGCAAGCGATCTCATCAGGTAAGATCCAGGTGCAGCACGAGACTTCCTGAACTTAATGTTTGGCATACAAGGCCTTCCTCTCTGAGGTCCCCTAGCCACTGAAATTAGGTGGGTGGTGACAGGGCAAAGGGCTTTCTTGGCGGTGGTACCTCGTGGGGAGGATGTGCCTAGTGCAGAATTTGATGTCCTTCTGGCACAGGCAGATTTTTTAATTTGTCAGCATTTTGCTGAGGCTGTAAGGCAGATGTGCACATCAGGCGGGCTGAGGCAGCCACCTTTGGTGGCAGAACCCCAAGCACCCCTGCTGGTGGGGAAACCACATGAGATCTCACGTGAGCGCCGCAAGATCTCACTGGAACCTGCTGCTGTCAGTGCTGCTTTGCAGGCACTGCCACACAACCCAGGTAAAGGAGGTGGTAGCAGCAGCCTTTGATGCTTTGCCTCAGGCATCGAAATGTGATGTGCTGCTCTTGTGCAGCTGCCATTGTTTTATTGCTTCTGCTGGATTTTGTCACTGCTGTTGCTTGCTGTGTTTAACATTGGGTCTTATTCTAAATGTGTTTTATCATAATTATGTAAGCTACCCTTGTATAGTTAAAAAAAACACAAACACCTGAAAGGTGATATATAAATATGAACAAAAAGTGTCTGTGTCTCTCTGGGATTACCAAGGATTACTGAAAAATGTAAAATAGTAGTAGAAATACAACAGATCCTTAATAGTTTAAAAATATCATCATGCTCAGTAATGTAGGCTTATGAATTAGAGAGGCCAAACTTCTGAGGAAAATTGCTTTCCTGGTTTCCAGCCCACAGAACAATAAACTGCAGTATGCAAGGAGTCTTTTCAATGGTTCAAGCTACATCCACCTGAACTTGCTATGTGAGCATTTCCTCTAGTTCTCACCTACCTCTGCTAAGTATTCATTATTACATATAACCTCAAACTTCATTAGCTAGAGCCTGTGCTTTGCATTACAAGCAGCAACTGTTTTGTGGAGGGATTAACGGTATGTTCCATGGCACAGCACACTTATGTGAAATCGCATATAATCAACACCAATTGAAAAAGAGTGTTGGGATTGGCTACATGGCACCAATTGTCCCTCCCCTTTTTCCGTCTGAAATTGAACAAAGCATTCTATTGCTTGACGGTTTAACCCACTATTGGTCTTGTCCACTCAATCCACCTAAGCCTGTCTTCGCATGCCGGGGGAGTTGCTAACTTACTGAGGGTTTGGGACCCATTGGCTATCCTTACCTGGTTTAGCCAACCAGCCCAAGCTGTTTTCTGGGGTGTGGCCGCTGTCATAGGCTAACAGCTTCTAGGAGCTGGAGGTGTCAGGATAGGTGTTAAGTTGTGGGCGAACATAGCAGATGACACAGTGATTTCTCCAGAGGAGCTCTTTATTGTAAGCTGGACAGAACTGAACAGCAAACAGCTCAGCCAGCCTGCTTTTATAGGCAGCCGGCTATCAACATTGTAGCAACAACAACCCAGCGTTTCCCTCCTAAAATAACTGACGTGGACCTGAGTGAAAACTATCTACACTATCCCCCTGCTGGCCCAGGGTGAAACTTTAGTACATAACAATAGGAGTCAAGTGCAGGTCAGCAATAATGGCAGCAATTCACCTGTGCCAGTGAAATTAACTCTGTTCAGGGAAACAAAAATACAGCTTGGCCATGTGGCCTCAGCAACCCTTTCCAGCAGGTCTTTCCCCTATGGAGAAGTTGCCGGGACTGAAGGTCCCCACCTTCCTCCCCTCGTTAAAGCTCCCCCTCTCCAGGATGTTTCCCAAGCAGTCTCAAACTATGTCTGTACACAACTAATCTGTATTCCGCCCTCTTCATTTCTCTACGTGTACTGGGAGAACAGGTGGGGAGAGGGGAGGGAAGCTGGACACAGCAGGAGGGGGAGTCTGAACTTCTCCCTATCACAGGTTCTTCCTGCTCACTAAATCCTGTTGCCCCTTCAGCACCTGACACCTCTTCCCTGTCTTCTCCCTTTGACTACTCCTCAGTGTCCCACCACCAATCCCCTAGCTCTGAGCCTGCCTCCTCTGGGGGTTCCCTTGGGTGCCTCCCACCATTCCTTTTCATCCAGCTAGTCCAGGACAGCAGGTGAGAACTGAGTGCAAGGTGGGGACCAAAGGTGGACAAACTACCCTAGAAGGAGTATGACGTGTCATCCCCTCCCCTGAGATCCCATACACTGCAAAAGAACTGTATCAATATATGATACTATATTGTAAAAATACAATTAGGATTTCAAAAGGAGTGGTGAATGTAGGCAATTTAAATCAACTGGAGTAGGTTTCAAGTCAAACAGACTCTGATGCTTAAAATTGGGTAGTGCTCCCAAAGAACTATGATAAATTAACTGTGCGATATTTAGACACACAGAAAAATATAGGAACACAGTCTCACACAAGACAATACTTGTAAATTAAGAGGAAGCATGTTTCCCCCTTCAAAACTGGACTCTGGGTTTTTAAAAAGGATGAATTAAAAATAATACATTTGGAGTTATAAATCAAACAAAACAGCATCATGTTAAACAAATAAAGAAGAAACAGAGATAAACTATTTGTGTATGCTGTTCCTCTCTGCAAGCACTCTGACTGGAGCATTCTGTGAGACTCCAGCCCTTGATGGACAGGTCTAGCTTCCTTTTTTATTTTATTAACACATAAAACACGTACATATACATTTACACAATACACGTACACAACACACTACCTTATTTTCATAACATAAAACATACCTACATTACTCTATATAATACCTACCTATACTATACACACCTACACACCTACCCCACACAGACACCCAGCAAGTGACTTGACTTCCAGCCGTTCTTGTTACGCTACTTTATTTTTCCAACTAGCTTAAATGCATTTAATTATTTCTTTAATCTCAACTTCTATATTAACTTTCTTTTCACTAATCATTTTCTGGATTCACTCAATATCTATCAGAAATTCTACTTTTTCCACATAAATTTTGGTGTAGCCCACTCCTTATTCACTTTTTGTACCATATCTCCTCTTATCCTCCCTGTTAGTTTGGCGATATGGAAGTATTCCACCATTTTAGATAACCAGTCTGTTTTAGTTGGGGCGCTGCTGGTTTTCCAATTTTTGGCAATCAATAACCTTGCCGCCATATTTGCATACATAAATATTGGTCTGACCGTTCTTTTTATTACCTTTGACCTGGGAGAAAGGATTCTGGTTTTTTCCCCCAAATGAAAATCTAAACATCTTTTTCAGTTCGTTATAGATATTTTCCCAGAATCCTACTATCCCTTTGCCCTCCCACCACATATGTAGAAAGGTTCCTGCCCCATTGTTGCATCTCCAACAGACATCACTACAGTATTTGTACATTTTTGCCAGTCTGGCCGGGGTCGGGTACCATCTGTATTGCATTTTCATTACATTCTCTCTTAAATTATAGCATCCCGTAAATTTGATATCTCTTTTCCACAGCCGTTCCCATTGGCTCATCGTAATAGGTAAAGGTAAAGGGACCCCATTAGGTCCAGTCGTGGCCGACTCTGGGGTTGCGGCGCTCATCTCGCTTTATTGGCCGAGGGAGCCAGCGTACAGGTCATGTGGCCAGCGTGACTAAGCCGCTTCTGATGAACCAGAGCAGCGCATGGAAACGCCGTTTACCTTCCCGCCAGAGCGGTACCTATTTATCTACTTGCACTTTGACGTGCTTTTGAACTGCTAGGTTGGCAGGAGCAGGGACTGAGCAACGGGAGCTCACCCCGTTGCGGGGATTTGAACCGCAAGTGATCGGCAAGTCCTAGGCTCTGTGGTTTAACCCACAGCGCCACCCGCGTCCCTTTAGCTCATCATAATATTTTTTCCTAAATCCTGGGTCTAGCTTCCAATTAACACACTTCAGTTCCCCTCCCACTCACGCCACACTGGAATCACTCTTCTCACCCAGTGTGTTGCATTTTATTTTATTTTGGAGATGGGATTTGGTTGGTTATTTTAGTCAAGGATTGGCAGCGCAGCATTCGTGCTGATTTGGCATGTGTGCCTTGCTGAGCCTTACTTTGAATATGCCTGGTAAGCCTTATGACTTGTGCTTCATCTGAAACCTAGTTCACCCCTAAACCATTTCAGAGTAGAAGAGAGTTTCCAGAGTTACAGGCTTCAACCCAGTTACTCTATATGTGTGGAGCAGCTGTCTGGCCTTCCATTCCATGTATGTTTTTGAATAGCAAGTTTCTACAGTAGTTGGCAGGGGAGTACTAGGCATGTGTTGTTTAAGTATCTTTTCCCTTCTCCAGAGTTTGTTATTTTATGTCTTTAGGCCTCTGCTGTACAGTTTCCTTTCTCTGGACTAAGCCACTGCTCTTTTCACCCCAATTCAAACTGCTTCCTGGAATGCATCTCCAAGGTACCGGTACTTAAGACTCTGAGTCACTTAAAACCTCCTTTGGGATTTTAATTGTACAGATCTGTATCACTTCAAGGGGATTCATCGATGTCCTCTGAATAATGTCCTAGCAAACTGAGGCAGTGTCTATAGGCCTGTTTGGGCAACTCTCTGTTCTTGGAATGTTTCCTGCAGACAGTTCTCACCCAGACTGAAAGCAGGCCACAGGAATGGGTGGATCATAGGTATGGCATACTGGACCAGACCTCCATCCTGACTTACGTTTACGTTTCCTGCCTAAGGGAAGAGATGCCCAAAGAGACATAAATAAATGATCTCACAGTAGTTTTGAAATTTTAACAATGTAGCAAAACTAATCTGGCAATAAATGTGCTTGTTAATTGTGAGTTATCTCAGTTCAAAATGTGACTATCTGTGTGAAGGAGTAATTGGCCCATATATGTTTGTTATTGGTTTCCCCCTGCACATTAACCCTTTTCTTTCTCTTGTCTCTTTTGCATTCAAATTTGCCTCCAAAACCTCAATTTATTGTGGAAGATGTTTTCTAGCAGATAGAAAAGTACCCACCAAAGTCAAGACCTTTAACTAAGTGTTCCATTGTCTTCACATCAATTACATTATTCATAAACCACCTTTTAAAATAGGTTCACCGTCTCTGTACTTCTTCTTAAGTTTGAGAGAAAAATCTTTGTTGAGGCCAGTTATATGGGACGGTAGTTGAGGAGCAGATCAGTTAGAGCAGAGAAGACTGAATGAACATTACTGGGATTTCAAAGGTGGAATTGACATCTGGGGAGAATTTCCGAAAGGTGGCACTTTGTTCTAACTCTTAGGCAAGTCAATCGAAAAACTGCATTCTTTTGGCGCAACAATTTTGGGGTCTTTTTTTAAAAAAGCTCAACAACTTTTGGGATGTCCTGGTGGCCTTTACTTTTTGAAATATGGCAACCCTAATGGTAATCCATAGACGCCCCCCAGAGGTCTATTTTGTATCTAAGCCTAAAAATTAGGCTTGCCTAATTTTTAACCAAGGCTGGATATAAAGTCTGCTCACCATTTGCAAAATAAGGGGAAAATATTTTCAAAAATGTGTATCATGGGCATAACCAGGATTTATGTTGGTGGGGGGAGAACCTCAGTTAAGTATTTTTATGGATTTATGTGATCTTGGGGGGAACTGCCCTTTCCCCCGCTCCCCTTTGGCTCCCCTTTGGCTACGCCCATGATGTGTATATGAGAGAGAACGCTTTGTGTGAGAACTAAGGATTCTTGTTTCAGATAAGATTGGACCACTATCCCCCTTCCCCGGCCTCAATTTTTATTCAATTCATTCCAAATGAGAGATGAACTCTCCCAACCCTCCTTCCCTCCCGTCTCACTTACTGGGCTAAGGCTGATGGCAGTGGCAAACTGTGACTGGCAGGAAGGGGGGAGGGATGTCTTCTCCTTCTCCTTCCTGCTTCCTGCCACTACCAGAGGAAGGGGAACAGCCCTCTTTTTCCTTGACTCTCTCTGCTTGCTGTGGCTTGCTACTTCACCCCGGTAAATGGAATAATTCACAAGAACTCTATATCCTAATAAGAAGATTGACATCTTCATACTTTGAGAATGCCTGATTCTTATAAGGACTAAACTCAGAGAACTTTAAAATAAACTAATCTCTCCTGCTTTTTGATAGGATGCCACGACCAAAACCCTACCAAAGGAAATGCTTGTTACCTCATCTGCCCTTTTCTTGTTGTTTTTCTAAAAGTGAGATTCTCTGAATTTATGGGCACAATCCAGCAGTGCATTCATTTCCATAAAGCACAGTTAAATAAATAAATGGAATAGCTCCAGAACAGCTGCCATACATTTCAACAGAGTTAACTGAAGAGTCTGAAAGTCTTAAAACTTGGGTTGCTCTATCTGAGGTCAATTTACCCCCTCCCCCCGCCACCGCTGTGGCTTCTAATATTGCGTGTTTTGGTATTGATTTACAAGCTAAGTGTTTACTTTTACTTTTATTGTGGGAAGCAGTGCTATTTTTCTAGAAAAAGAGGTGCTGGAACTCACCATGAACACCTTGTTCTCTTATGATGGCAATGGCACCCGCCTGAGAGGTCCTGGAACTCAGTTCAGGTGAGTTCTGGCTAAAAAAAAAGCCCCGGTGGAAAGCAATGTGTTACTGCAAAGTGGAGGATGGAGGATTTTTGTATCTAAGCATGGGTCAGGATCTGAATGTTTTTGTGTTATTACGATAGATGGGCAATAGACTCCTGATCAGAGAATCCTAGAGTTGGAAGAGACCCAAGGGTCATCTAGTCCAATCCCCTGCAATGCAGGAATCTAATTTTTTGATGCAAGCAAAAAATACCCTTGAAACCTTATGGGAAGAAGGGGGGAAATCTAAATGTTAAGTTGTGGGCGAACATAGCAGACGACACAGCGATTCTTCAAACAACTCTTCTTTATTCAGATGTCAGAACAGAACTAAGCTGAGGGGCTCAGTCAGCCTGCTTATATAGAGCTCCAGAACAATGTAACTGTTGCCATTTTCTAAAACTATCCAATCACTGAACGTCACTTTTTGATCCTTCATTTGCATACAAACTATCCAATCACTGAACGTCACTTTTCGATCCTTCATTTGCATAACTATCTACAGTATCCCCCTGCTGGCCCAGGGTGAGAACTTCAGTACATAACACTAAACATGGTAATATTGCTTGTATCCCCTTTTTTAGCTTTAAGAACTGACTTTGAATTAAAGCAAGAGTGGGGAACCTCTTTGGGCCTCTTCCTCAGAACCTTCCCCAGGCACATCCTATACTAGTTCTGCTTTGTTCCCTAAGTATTTTTGCCAGACTAGGATGTGTCCTTGAACTCTTCTTGTCTCAGTGGAGAACAGAAGTGTTTGTGGAAAGCAGTCTACTGTACAAAGGTAACATTTACATTTGTTGTTCCACTCATTTCTCCCTCTGGCCCAGGACACTATTGGCCCCTTAAAGTTGCACCAAAAGGAATGCTACCTTTAGGCTGTTTACAGAAAATGGCAGGAAACCACAATTGTGGATTTCCTGTTGTTGTTGTTTAGTCGTTTAGTCCAAGTTGTACCTAAAAAATCCCATGTTTAACAAACCTGAAAACAAAGGTCAAGAATTATTGTCTTCATACACAGATGAGCAACAAGCAGCACAGATATTTTCTGGAAGCACAAAGAGCTTTTGGCAAGTAGACACAAAGCTAACTGTTTATTATGCAAGGACTCTTCAATCTCTTTACCATTTTCCCATATACATCCCACAACCTGATGGGTATTTAGCTAGCTGTTAATATTCCTCTATTGTATTTGCTGCTTATGGCAACTTCTTGACCCTTATTTTTAGGTATGCAACAAAGGAATGCACTCCATTTAAGCATGTGGTGTAGTGGTTAAGAGCGGTAGTCTCGTAATCTGGGGAACTGGGTTCGCGTCTCCGCTCCTCCACATGTAGCTGCTGGGTGACCTTGGGCCAGTCACACGTCTCTGAAGTCTCTCAGCCCCACTCACCTCACAGAGTGTCTGTTGTGGGGGAGGAAGGGAAAGGAGAATGTGAGCCGCTTTGAGACTCCTTAAAGGGAGTGAAAGGCGGGATATCAAATCCAAACTCTTCTTCTACAAATGAACTCTACATAAAATAGATCTGAGTCAACATCCCAGAAGTTTCCTGCCTGCTTTCTGTGTGTGCAAACTGCATTGGGCTACAGGATGTACTATTTTAGTAAATTAGGCATCTCTAATATAAAATTCCATGTGCTGCTATCTCGTGAGATTTATCCAGAAAATCAAGCAAATATGCAGCTGTAGAATCACAACTACTTAAAGCTATGGGATAATAAAACCTTCCGGGAAGCTGGGGAATGCCTTGACCCTGGTCTAAATATTACAGATGAAGTATGGCCCAGTGATTGAAGTGCCTAGTTGTGTGAGACTAGTGTGGTAATTTGATACAGAGTTTCCTTTATTTCCCACAGATTCTTTCCCATCCCCTTAAAGAGTCAATAGCTGGTTGTTGTTTTTGTATGTATTTTAACTGTCATACCCCTAGGTCTAATTATGTTGTTATTCCGGTTTGGAAATGGGGAGTACTGTAGCAGTTTATTTATATATCTATTTTAAAAGTGTGATAAATATAAAGACTGCATTTAAATATTAAATAGTTGTATGATACAGCCTTACAACACATTCCCTTTCAGAAATAAGTCCCAGTGCTTACTACTAGTATGTGTGTACATACTAGTGACCTCCAAATTTTGGGACTACAGATCCCATCATCCATGAGCATTTGCCATCCTGTTTGGGGGTGATAGGAGTTGAGAGTCCAGCAACATTTGAAGGGTGCTAGATTGGGGGGGGGGCTGGCATTATACTCCAGCCTTAGTGAAACTCATAGCATGACTTTGGGCAAATCTTCCAGAGATTTATTTCATAAAATTTATATACCTCTTGATGGTAGGAAAAAAACTCAAAGCGATTAGAATTGTTGGGATAAATCAGAAAGCTTAATGTATGGTGCTCTAAACTTCTCAGAGGAAATGTAGCATATAAAGAAGCAAGCAAATAATGAAATAAAATATATTTCGGGAAAATGGAAGTCCCTTACATATAATTTTGTCCAGAATATAAAACATATTGAGGAAGATAAAGGTGAGATATGAAAAAGGGGGCACTTTACCTTCTCATTTCCTCATTTTCTACCATCTTCCTACACCTCCAAGAAGATAATGTTATTGTTTATCAGTGGACATAAAGACACCTTTTGTGCTGTATAGATGGTATTTAACACTTGATATTTCTTTTTTAAAATATTTATTAGGATTTTACAAATTATAACAGACATATCAATACACACAAACAAAAAGAACAAGTATAATTTCAAAACCTTATTTTCTTAAAACTTGTTTCACCAACCTCCTCATACCTCCCCTTTCTGCATTCCCATTTCAAAAATTTAGCTCAGCAAGTCCTCACCCTTAATTTTATCTAATTCTCATCCTTAATTTTCTTTCAGCTTAATCTTTACAGCTGTACTCCATTTGATTTTAAAAACCACATCATTCTAAGACTCATAAATTTTACAGTATTTCTTAAGATAGTTCTTAAATTTCTTCCAATCTTCTTCCGCCGTCTCTTTTCCCTGGTCTCGGATTCTGCCAATCATTTCTGCTAGTCCCATGTAGTCTATCACCTTCATCTGCCATTCTTCCAAGGTGGGTAGATCTTGTGTCTTCCAATACTTTGCGATGAGTATTCTTGCTGCTGTTGTAGCATACATAAAGAATGTTCTGTCTTTCTTTTGCACCGATTGGCCGACAATGCCCAGGAGAAAGGCCTCTGGTTTCTTAGGAAAGGTATATTTAAATACCTTTTTCATTTCATTATATATCATTTCCCAGAAAGCCTTAATCCTTGGGCACGTCCACCAAACGTGAAAAAAAGGACCTTCAATTTCTTTACATTTCCAACATTTATTGTCAGACAAGTGGTAAATTTTTGCAAGCTTGACTGGGGTCATGTACCACCTATAAATCATTTTCATAATATTTTCCTTCAAGGCATTACATGCCGTAAATTTCATACCGGTGGTCCATAACTGTTCCCAGTCAGCAAACATAATATTATGACCAATGTCTTGTGCCCACTTTATCATAGCTGATTTCACTGTTTCGTCTTGTGTATTCCATTTCAACAGCAAGTTATACATTCTTGACAAATTCTTAGTATTGGGTTCTAACAATTCTGTTTCTAATTTTGATTTTTCCACCTCGAAGCCAATTTTCCTGTCCAACTTAAAAACCTCCATTATTTGATAGTAATGAAGCCAATCTTGCACTTTGTCCTTTAACTTCTCAAAACTCTGCAATTTCATTTTATCCCCCCCTTGTTCCAAAATTTCCCAATATTTCGGCCATTTGGCCTCCATATTGAGTTTTCTCACAGCCTTAGCTTCCATTGGCGACAACTACCTCGGGGTTTTGTTTTCCAACAGGTCTTTATATCTAATCCAGACATTATATAAAGCTATAGTGGTTGGGAGTTACTCGTGCGTAATCCTGCTCCGTTTGAGCGTCGGATTGCCTGGTTAAACCCTCCGGACTGCGCAGCCCATCTCAGTGTGGCTGCCCTTAGTCACTCGTAGAATCTATCTGTGGGCGTTTCTTAAAGCGTTGCCAACATAAGAGTTGTTTGACGCCCAATCGTTTCCGCCTCTCACTGCGCGGGAGTCTCCTGCGCAGAGTGGGCGTGGGCAGCGGGGTGCTTGGGCTCTCCTCGCTAACTTCCAACGAAGAGTCTTGGAGCCCCTGCACCTCCCTGTCCCGTTGCTCTCCCTGATCCCTGGTGTTACACTCATTCTCTTCCCCTTCTTCCCGGCTGAGTCTCCCTCTAGCGCTTGGACCTTCCCCTGCAGAATCTGAGACCCTTTCCTTCTCCTGTGCCTCTGATGGCAGTTCCCTGACATCCACTTCCCTCCCAGGGCCCCCTTCACTCCCCCTCCGACCCGGGGGCTCTATTGCAGCCTCTTCTCGGGTCGGCAAGCCAAGGAAACCCCTGAAAGAGCTGTCCTCCTCATCTGTGGCTGTGAACACCTCTTCCCACCCACCAAGGTTCCCACCCAAGGAATGACTCCCAATCCGATTCTTCTTCGGATTCTGAAAACCCTTCGAAACTCTCTTCCTCCTCTGTGGTGCCGAACTGTTCTTCCCAGAATTGCTCTAAGGGCTTGGGCTTATCTGGGAACCGTCGGTGGAACACTTCCACCATGTGCTCATCGCCCACTGCTTCTGCGGGCACCCACGTGTTTTCCGACCAGGGCTCTCCTTCCCACGCCACCAAGTACTGCACCTGCCGCCCTCGCCACCTTGAGTCCACTATCTCTGCGGCCGAGCTCTGGTGTTCCCTCTCTTCTACCTGTGGTTGTGGCAAGACTTCTACCTCCCGCCCCTCGGATTCCCGCCCCTCTCTGTGTGGTGAGAGTAAGGACCTGTGGAACACGGGATGTATTTTCATGTTGTCGGGCAACCTGAGCTTGAACGCCACTGGGTTTATCTGTTGTATGACTTCAAACGGGCCCAGTCTTCTGGGCTGCAACTTCTTGCACCCTCCCTTAAAGGGTAACCCTTGAGTGGACAACCACACGCGATCCCCCACCCTAATGGTTTCCCCTTCCCTCCGGTGTTTATCTGCTTGCTTCTTGTAACTGGCTTTGGCCCTTTCTAGGTTCGTCTTGAGCTGTTGATGTAACGCTTCCATTTCTTCCACAAACTGTTCAGCTGCAGGCACACTCCAGCTCTGTTCCTCATTACCCGGGAATGCCCTGGGATGACACCCATAATTGGCCAAGAAGGGGCTCATACCGGTGGACACATGTTCAGCATTATTGTACGCAAATTCTGCTAGCGCTAGTTTCTCTACCCAATCATTCTGCCTTTCGCTAAGTAGCAGCGTAAGTATTGCTGGAGAACACTGTTTGCCCTTTCCGCCTGCCCATTGGTTTCTGGGTGTCTCGCTGTCGAGAAGCTGACCTCGACTTGCAGTAGGCTCATGAGCTTCCTCCAGAACCGGGAAGTAAATTGTTTTCCGCGGTCGGACAAAACCCTCAAGGGGGCGCCATGCAGCCTGAAAATGTGTTCTACAAACAACCTTGCCGTTTCTTCTGCCGTCACTGCATGGGAGCAGGCGATAAAATGGCACATTATGGTTAGCAAGTCGACTACTACCATCACTGCTGTTTTTCCCCTCGATTTGGGCAAATCCGTCATGAAATCAATTGACACCACCTCCCAGGGTTTGTTTGGCGTGGGTAAGGGTTCCAGCAAACCCGCTGGCATCGTGCGTTCCCCTTTGGCCCTCTGGCAGCGGTCACACCCTCTTACGTATTCCCGTACATCTTCCCTCACCCGTGGCCACCAAAATTGTCGGGTCACCAGCATCATGGTTTTGTGTTGCCCAAAGTGCCCCGCTGTGGGGGTGTCATGTAGCTGTTTGAGTACCCTTCTTCTTAGAGCCTCCCCCGGTACGTACATTGCCCCCCTGTAGTACAACACCCCTTCCTTCTCTTCAAACCCCTCTGGTGCTCCCCTCCCCTCTTGGAGTTCCCTAATTTTTGTCCGGGTGAATTCATCGTCCCTAGTGAGTCCGGCCAGTTCTCTCGTGCCCACTAGAGTACCCCCACACACCCATCCTTCGAAGTACTCTGGTTTCCGTGAGAGAGCGTCTGCTCTCACGTTTTGCTCCCCGGGCACATACTGGATTTCGAAGGAAAACTTGGAAAACTCCTGCGCCCAGCGGATCTGTCTCTGGTTGAGCACCCGTGCTGTCCGCCAATATTCCAAGTTCTTGTGATCTGTGCAGACCTGGATCTTATGCTGCGCCCCTATCAGCAAATGGCGCCACCGACGAAAGGCGGCATAAATTGCTAGCAGTTCTCTATCGTACACGGTGTAGTTTTGTTCTGACTTGCTCAGCTTCCTCGAGAAAAAGGCGCACGGTTTCCATTCTTGCTTGTTCGGTCCTGGCTGCAACAGAACCGCCCCGATGGCTCTGTCTGACGCGTCCGTCTCCACCCTCATTGGTTTCTCCAAATCCACATGTAGTAATTGTTCCTCCGACGCGAATGCCTTCTTCAAATTTTCAAAGGATTGCTGGGCTTCCTCCGTCCACACAAACTTTCTTTTACTACTGAGACAGTCCATGATTGGGGCAGTCAAGTGCGCAAAGTTCTTGATGAACTTCCTGTAGAAATTGCCAAAACCTAGGAACCTCTGCACATCCTTTCGTGTCTTTGGGGTCTTCCACTCTAATACTGCTTGCACCTTGCTTGGGTCCATCGCTAAGCCTTTGTCAGATAACTTGTACCCCAGGAACTCCACCTCTCGGGCATGAAACTGACATTTCTCTAGCTTGACCCACAACTGGTGTTTCTGCAAACGTTGTAGCACTTCCCTGACATCTCTCACATGTTGTTCCTCATTTTCTGAATAAATCAAGACGTCGTCCAGGAAAGCTACACAGTTCTTGTAAAGCAGAGACCCCAACACGTGGTGCATGAAAGCTTGAAAACAGGCGGAGCCTGACTGTAATCCGAAAGGCATAACGAGATATTCAAAAGCCCCCAGGGGTGTGAACATGGTGGTCTTCCATTCATCCCCCTCTCTCATCCGGATTAAGTTGTAAGCCCCCCTCAGATCTAGCTTGGTGAAAATCTTTCCCTTCCTCACTCTCGTCAGAATGTCATCAATTCTGGGCATCGGGAAAGTCACAGGTTCTGACACCAAATTTACCCCCCTAAAGTCCACGACCAGTCTCGGTTTATCAGTGTCCTTTTTGTCCACAAAAAATACTGGACTGCCCCCCACTGCCTTGGACTCTCTTATAAACCCTCTCTTTAGGTTCTTGTCGATAAAGTCCCGTAATTCCTTCATCTCTCTGTCTGACATGGCATACAGCTTACCCACCGGTAGCTGCGCCCCAGGGAGCACATTGATCTGGCAATCGAACGGCCTGTGGGGTGGCAGTCTATCTGCCTCCTTTTCACTAAAAACCTCCTTCAGGTCAGCATATTGCGGTGGCACCTTCCCTTTACCCTCCACTGCAGTGCTTGCCACTCTGGCTACGCTCATCCTTGGCGTTTCCCCTCCTAGGCAGTGCTGCAGGCAGTAGTCAGACCCAAAGCTGACGGTCCTCTGATGCCATGCCACCACCGGATCATGTTGTGCTAACCAGCTCATCCCTAATATTATTGGGGGACCCGCTAATGAGGCAACGTGGAAGGCGATTGTCTCTGAGTGTCTACACACTCTCATTCTCATCGGTGGTGTCTGGTGGGTAACTCCCCCCCCAATCAGCTCCCTCCCATCAATGGGTTTGCAGGGCATCAGTTGAAGAAGGAGCAAAAAGGGTTTTCTTGTGCGTGTGTGTTTCTTGGTGGCTGATTAGCTGTTTTCCCTGTGTAAAGGTCAGAGGGGGCAGGGTTTCTGTTGAGGCAGGGGATTAGCTGTGGGAGGAGCTTATCAGAGTTTGAAGGGCAGCGGCGCGCGCCTAGCGGCGCGCGCAGTTAAATCCATCTTTTAGATTTAGGGGAGCTAGTCTCAAACGTTTGTTGGGGGAGATCTAGGTGTTTTTTTGTGTTATTTGTCCTGTCTTCAAGCTTTTTATGATGGAGGACCTCTGTAGCCAACCCCAACGACACGATCTCAAGATGGAAGGGGAGGGAACAGCTGCCGTCGCCTGCGATTCCTGCGCAATGTTTGCCATCTTGCCAAAGGTTGCAGGCAGCTTTACCTGCAGCAATTGCATGTTGATTGCCCTCTTAAAAGACAAAGTCCAGCAACTGGAGGAACGTGTAGCTACGCTCCAAAGAATTAGAGAGCTGGAGCTCTTCTTGGAAGCAACAGAGCACACCGTCTCCACCAAGGAGGAGACAGGGGACTCCCCTGAGAAGGAGTCTAGTTCACCAACACAGGAGCCAGATATATGGAGAAACGTGACTCAAAGAAGTAGGAGGCCCAGGGTTCACTCTGATTGCTTAGAAATACACAATCGCTTTGAGGTCCTCTCCCCTAGCATGGAAGACGAAGAGCAGACTCCATTTGAGGATCTCTCCCTCATTACAGTCGATCAGGTATATGAAGACGAGCAGCAAAGTCAGTCCTCAGGGAATGTGCAGGCGACCTTGGAACGGACAGCTCACGGAAGAACCCCGACCAAACCCAAGAGGAGGCGTGTAGTGGTGATAGGGGATTCCCTACTGAGGGGAACAGAAGCAGTGATCTGTGGGCCTGACAAGATGTCTCGGGAAGTGTGCTGTCTCCCCGGGGCTAAGATCCAAGATGTAACTGAACGACTGCAAGGAATCATAAAACCCACTGACAAATACCCCTTCCTCTTGGTTCATGTGGGAACCAATGACACTGCAAGCAATAGCCTCCAGAAGATCAAAAGAGACTACGAGGCTCTCGGCAGGAAATTGAAGCAACTAAATGCACAAATTGTCATCTCATCTGTCCTCCCAGTTGAACGACGTGGCCCAGGGAGAGAGGGGAAAATAGTGGAAGTGAACAGCTGGCTTCGCAAATGGTGTAAACAGGAACGGTTTGGATTCTTAGATCACGGACTGCAGTTTCTTGAAGATGGACTTCTGGCAAGTGATGGGCTGCACCTCACAACGGTTGGGAGAAATGTTTTTGCCAAAAATCTCAGAAACCTCATCAGGAGGGCTTTAAACTGACTAATGTGGGGGAGGGAGACAGTGCTCCTGAAGGTAGGAGTCTATCAATTAATGAAGATGATCATCCAAATGTCATAGACCAAATGGAGCAAACAGCACGCGGACCTAGTGGTGGGAGGAAAAAATCCTTAAATAAGAGACACGGGGGAATGATTAATGGACTTCAATGTCTGTACACTAATGCGCAAAGCATGGGAAATAAACAAGATGAGCTTGAGCTCTTGGTACAGCAAACTAAATATGACATAATAGGCATCACTGAAACCTGGTGGGATAAGTCCCACGATTGGAATGTAATAATGGGGGGATACAATCTATTTCAGAGAAACAGACCAGACAAGAAAGGAGGAGGAGTGGCGTTATATGTCAGGGATGTGTATACCTGTGAAGAGATCCAAGATTTAGATCCTCAAAGCCAAAGTGAGAGCATTTGGGTCAAAATTAAGGGAGAGAAGAATAACAGAGACCTCATTGTGGGAGTTTACTATAGATCCCCAAGCCAAACGGAGGACATAGATGATGCCTTCCTGGAACAGATGGCCAAGCATGCAAAAGGAAGGGAGATAGTAGTAATGGGGGACTTCAATTACCCGGATATTTGTTGGACGTCAAACTCAGCCAAGAGCATAAGGTCAAACAGATTCCTCACTGGCCTTGCAGACAACTTCATTGTCCAGAAAGTGGGAGAAGCAACAAGAGGAACAGCCATTTTAGATCTGGTCCTAACCAATGTTGATGACCTGGTTAGTGGGGTAGAAGTGGAAGGATCATTAGGCGCGAGTGATCATGCTCTTCTGAAGTTTACTATACAGCGGAAAGGAGCAGCCAAGCATACTAGGACTCAATTTCTTGACTTTAAGAAAGCCGACTTCATAAAACTTAGGGAAGTGCTGGGTGAGATCCCATGGACAACAATACTAAAAGGAAAGGGAGTTCATGATGGCTGGGAGTTTGTTAAGAGGGAGATACTAAAAGCACAACGTCAGGCAATACCAATGAGACGGAAACATGGAAGGTGCCTAAAGAAGCCAGGGTGGCTATCTAAAGAACTTTTAACTGAATTAAGATTAAAAAAGGATGTGTACAAAAAATGGAAAAGGGGGGAAACCACCAAAGAGGAATTCAAACAAATAGCCAGCACGTGTAGACACAAAGTCAGAAAAGCTAAAGCACAGAATGAACTCAGGCTTGCTAGAGAGGTTAAAAGCAACAAAAAAGGCTTTTATGGGTATGTTCGTAGCAAAAGGAAGAACAAAGAAACAATGGGGTCACTCAGAGGAGAAGATGGTGAAATGCAAACAGGGGAGACAGAAAGGGCTGAACTCCTCAATGCCTTCTTTGCCTCAGTCTTCTCCGATAAAGAAAACAATGCCCGACCTGAAGAATTTGGAGCAAATGATTCAGCAAAGGAAACACAGCCCAGAATAACTAAGGAGATAGTACAAGAATATTTGGCTAGTTTAGATGTATTCAAGTCTCCAGGGCCAGATGAACTGCATCCAAGAGTATTAAAAGAACTGGCAGATGTGATCTCAGAACCACTGGCAGTCATCTTTGAGAATTCCTGGAGAACAGGCGAAGTCCCGGCAGACTGGAGGAGGGCAAATGTTGTCCCTATTTTCAAAAAGGGGAAAAGAGAGGACCCAAATAATTACCGCCCAGTCAGTCTGACATCAATAGCAGGGAAGATTCTGGAGCAGATCATTAAGCAAACAGTCTGTGAGCACCTAGAAAGGAATGCTGTGATCACCAATAGTCAGCATGGATTTCTGAAAAATAAGTCATGTCAGACTAACCTGATCTCGTTTTTTGACAGAATTACAAGCCTGGTAGATGAAGGGAACGCAGTGGATGTAGCCTACCTTGATTTCAGCAAGGCATTTGACAAGGTGCCCCATGATATTCTTGTAAAGAAGCTGGTAAAATGCGGTCTTGACTATGCTACCACTCAGTGGATTTGTAACTGGCTGACTGACCGAACCCAAAGGGTGCTCATCAATGGTTCCTCTTCATCCTGGAGAAGAGTGACTAGTGGGGTGCCACAGGGTTCTGTCTTGGGCCCGGTCTTATTCAACATCTTTATCAACGACTTGGATGATGGACTCAAGGGCATCCTGATCAAATTTGCAGATGACACCAAACTGGGAGGGGTGGCTAACACCCCAGAGGACAGGATCACACTTCAAAACGACCTTGACAGATTAGAGAACTGGGCAAAAATAAACAAGATGAATTTTAACAGGGAGAAATGTAAAGTATTGCACTTGGGCAAAAAGAATGAGAGGCACAAATACAAGATGGGTGACACCTGGCTTGAGAGCAGTACATGTGAAAAGGATCTAGGAGTCTTGGTTGACCACAAACTTGACATGAGCCAACAGTGTGACGCGGCAGCTAAAAAAGCCAATGCAATTCTGGGCTGCATCAATAGGAGTATAGCATCTAGATCAAGGGAAGTAATAGTGCCACTGTATTCTGCTCTGGTCAGACCACACCTGGAGTACTGTGTCCAGTTCTGGGCACCACAATTCAAGAAGGACACTGACAAACTGGAACGTGTCCAGAGGAGGGCAACCAAAATGGTCAAAGGCCTGGAAACGATGCCTTATGAGGAACGGCTAAGGGAGCTGGGCATGTTTAGCCTGGAGAAGAGGAGGTTAAGGGGTGATATGATAGCCATGTTCAAATATATAAAAGGATGTCACATAGAGGAGGGAGAAAGGTTGTTTTCTGCTGCTCCGGAGAAGCGGACACGGAGCAATGGATCCAAACTACAAGAAAGAAGATTCCACCTAAACATTAGGAAGAACTTCCTGACAGTAAGAGCTGTTCGACAGTGGAATTTGCTGCCAAGGAGTGTGGTGGAGTCTCCTACTTTGGAGGTCTTTAAGCAGAGGCTTGACAACCATATGTCAGGAGTGCTCTGATGGTGTTTCCTGCTTGGCAGGGGGTTGGACTCGATGGCCCTTGTGGTCTCTTCCAACTCTATGATTCTATGATTCTATGATTCTAATGGTGGTGACTTGCAGAGGTGCATCCAAAGGTAGCAGGTGAAGCTGATGCTCTAAGGCAAAGTCCCTGCTAAAAAAATTGCATGAGCTTCCTGAGTCCAGCATACCTTGAACCTTCACTGGGTGCCCATTTGGGAGCTCAAGCACCACTTCAATGGCAATTGCTGCTCTTGGAGAATCTGGTTTGGGCACATTCATTGGTTGTTGGCTCGGCTGCTGTGCCCGCTGATTGGCAGCCAAGCGTTTCCGTTTCCCTGCTCCGGAGTCTGGGGTTCCTCCTCCTCGCCCCCCACGGCCCCTACCATTGCTTGCCAGGCCTTTCTTTGTGGGCAGACTCTGGCAAAATGTCCTGGCCTTTGGCAAAGGAAACATTTCTTGGTCGTTTTTACATCCTTTCCCTCCTTTTTGCGACTCCCGCTGGCGTTTGAAACTTTCTGGGCGCGCGCACCGCCTATTTCCATTGGCTCCGCCGGCGGGGAAGGCTGCCTAGGTATTCTAGGAATGCGGTAGTCATGACAACGCTGCTCTCTCCCTTCCCGCCTCTCCTGAGCCCGCACTTCCTGTCTTACTCCAATTGCAAGGGCTGCCTTGGTCAGTTGGTCCATAGACTGTGGGCGGGGTGCACGCGAAAGCTCATCCTTGACTGTTGGTGACAGCCCCTCCTCAAATAGCATTTGTATGGGTTCCGCGTCCAGCTGCCACCCCAGACGATGAACAATCATGGCAAAACGTGACCAATAGTCTCTAACTGACCATTCTCCCTGCTTACAGCTTAGCAGTTCCCGTTTGGTCACACTCTGCTTCACATCGCTACTGAACATAGCATCCATCGCCTGAAAGAATTTCGGTAGATCCTCCATGGCGTCATTCTGCGTCGCCATAAGTGGTTGAATCCACTCTCTCACCCCGTCCTCCAAGTGCCCCACAATATAAGCAACTTTGGCTGCGTCATTTTCAAAATCATTTTTCTGCAGCTTCAAGGCATATTCTATTTCTGTTCTAAACGCCCTATACTCTTGAGGCCTTCCCCCAAACTTGTGCACCAGTCCCAGTACCTTCCTCGCTATGGGGGTGGGTTTCCCCTGGGCATCCAGCGACCGTCGCTCCTCCAGCCTCGCCGTCAGGATGGCTATGTGCTCTTCCAAATCGCAGTTTCTCTCCTCCAGCGATTGGCCTCCAGCCGCCCCTCCCATGGCTCCAGCTCCTCCGGTCTTACTCATGATGCCCCCTTCTGCTTGTTGCGCACGAGCAACTTTCAGGGACAGACAGATTGCTGTAGTGGTTGGGAGTTACTCGTGTGTAATCCTGCTCCGTTTGAGCGTCGGATTGCCTGGTTAAACCCTCCGGACTGCGCAGCCCATCTTAGCGTGGCTGCCCTTAGTCACTCGTAGAATCTGTCTGTGGGCGTTTCTTAAAGCGTTGCCAACATAAGAGTTGTTTGACGCCCAATCGTTTCCGCCTCTCACTGCGCGGGAGTCTCCTGCGCAGGGTGGGCGTGGGCAGCAGGGTGCTTGGGCTCTCCTCGCTAACTTCCAACGAAGAGTCTTGGAGCCCCTGCACCTCCCTGTCCCGTTGCTCTCCCTGATCCCTGGTGTTACACTCATTCTCTTCCCCTTCTTCCCGGCTGAGTCTCCCTCTAGCGCTTGGACCTTCCCCTGCAGAATCTGAGACCCTTTCCTTCTCCCGTGCCTCTGATGGCAGTTCCCTGACAAAAGCTTTCCTAACAATATGATTTTTAAAGGCTTTATGGGCCTTAACCTTGTCATACCATAAATATGCATGCCACCCAAAAATATTGTTAAAACCTTCCAGATCCAAAATGTCTGTGTTCTCAAGAAGCAGCCAGTCTTTCAACCAGCAGAAAGCTGCTGATTCGTAGTAGAGTTTAAAGTCTGGCAGGGCAAATCCCCCTCTTTCTTTTGCATCAGTTAAAATCTTGAATTTTATTCTGGGTTTCTTGCCCTGCCAGACAAATTTCGAAATATCTTTCTGCCACTTCTTGAAACAATCCATCTTGTCCACAATTTGCAATGTTTGAAATAAAAACAACATTCTGGGCAATACATTCATTTTGATCACAACAATACGGCCTAACAATGAAAGCTTCAAATTTGACCATATTTCTGAATCCTTTTTTACTTCCGTCCAGCATTTCTCATAATTGTCTTTAAATAAGTTCACATTTTTAGCTGTCATGTTAATACCCAAGTACTTCACTTTCTTAACCACAGTTAAACCTGTTTCATTCTGGAACCTCTCCCTTTCAGTAGCTGTTAAATTTTTCTCTAATACCTTAGTTTTTAATTTATTCAATTTAAATCCTGCAACTTGACCAAATTCTTGAATTAATTCTAAAACTCTTTTGGTACTAGTGTCTGGCTCTTGTAATGTAAAAGGATGTCACATAGAGGAGGGAGAAAGGTTGTTTTCTGCTGCTCCGGAGAAGCGGACACGGAGCAATGGATCCAAACTACAAGAAAGAAGATTCCACCTAAACATTAGGAAGAACTTCCTGACAGTAAGAGCTGTTCGACAATGGAATTTGCTGCCAAGGAGTGTGGTGGAGTCTCCTACTTTGGAGGTCTTTAAGCAGAGGCTTGACAACCATATGTCAGGAGTGCTCTGATGGTGTTTCCTGCTTGGCAGGGGGTTGGACTCGATGGCCCTTGTGGTCTCTTCCAACTCTATGATTCTGTGATTCTATGATTCTAATGTAAGTACCAAGTCATCTGCAAATGCTCTCAATTTGTACTGTTTGACTCCGACCTGTACCCCTTTAACCAGCTGGTCCCTTCTAATCATGTTTAGCAGGACCTCCAGGACCGATATAAAAAGCAATGGGGAAATTAGGCACCCCTGTCGTGTCCCTTTTTCTAGTCTAAACTCTTCTGTAACCACATTATTTACAATTAGCTTAGCCTTTTGTTCAGAATATATTGCACCCATACCATTCTCAAATCCTTGGCCTACCCCCCATCCCATGTAGATTCTTCTTCATAAAACTCCAAGAAATGTTGTCAAAAGCTTTCTCCGCATCCACAAATATCAATACTGCTTTAGTGTTTATATTCACTTCTAGTTTTTCCAAAATATCTATTATATTCCTCACATTGTCTGACAAATGTCTTCCTGGGAGAAAGCCTGCTTGGTCCTTATGAATCTCTTCCATCAATACTTTCTTCAGCCTTTTATCCAAAATGTCAGCAAAGATTTTGTAATCCACATTGAGTAACGATATAGGGCGGTAGTTCTTGAGCTGAGTCTTTTCAGTCTCTGTTTTTGGTATGAGTGTAATATAAGCTTCTTTCCACGATTCTGGTGCCTTTTCCCCCTCTAAAATTTCATTGCAGACTTCCTTCAAAGGTTGTAATAGCCACTCCTTCAAGGCCTTATAGTATCTGGAGGTCAGCCCATCCGGTCCCGGAGATTTGCCCAGTTGCATGTTTTGAATGGCACCTTCTATCTCCTGTTCAGTTATTTTCTGGTTGAAAACTATTTTACTTTGATGAGAGATTTTTTGTAATCCATGTTTCTTAAGAAACTCGTCTATGTCCTTTTCTTTCTTGTGAATATAATTGTCTAAAATATCTCTGGAAGCAGTTTCTAATTTCATTTGGATTGTAGATGTTCTTTCCTTCCACTTCTAAATTTGTGACCGTATTTAATTTTTGTCTTTTCTTGATTTGCCAGGCCAATAATTTACCACATTTGTCTGCTGATTCAAATGTCTTTTGTCTCATTTGTTGGATTTTCCATTCTATTTCTTGATTCATTAATTCCATATATTGTGTCTGGTATAACTTAATTTCTCTCAAAATCTCTTGGGACTTTGGTTTAGATCTTAGTTTCTTTCCCCCTTCTTTTATCTTTTCCAGAATCTTATCTTTTTTCTCACTTTGGATTCTCTTCTTTATTGCATTTTGTTGTATCAAGAATCCTCGCATGACCGCTTTACTTGCGTCCCAGATTACTCTTTTTTCAACATTGGTCTTTAAATTTATTTCAAAATAGTCTCTCAAAGTTTTTTTGGCCTTTTTGTATACCTCTTCATCTCTAAATAAGGTGTCATTCATCCTCCATCTGAAGGAACCAGTTGTTGTTAACTTCATCTCCATCTTTACAGCATTATGGTTGGAGCACGTTTTTGGGCAGATTTCCACTTTCTTTATCTTTGGTGCCATCCCACTAGTAACCCATATTTGGTCAATTCTAGTCCATGTCATCATAGCTTCAGAAAAGAAAGTTCCCTCTCTCTCGAGAGGGTTCTTTGTTCTCCAAATGTCAATCAAGTCCATATTATCAGTCATTTCAAAAAAAGTCTTTGGTAATCTTCCATCTTTAGAAACTACCTGTCTTTGCACCTTGTCCATATTTGCAGATACTACTCCATTCATGTCTCCCATCAAGATTAAGTTATAATCCAAATAATCCAATAAAATCTCATGCAACTTCTTAAAAAAATCAGATTTCCCCTCATTTGGTGCATAAATTCCTACAATCATAAATTTTTCTCCTTGAACTTGAATTTCAATTGCCAGAAATCTTCCTTGTTCATCTTTAAACATCAATTTCGGTAGCAAATTTTCTTTTGCATAAATCACAACTCCTCTTTTTTTGACTTTGTCAGATGAAATAAATTCTTGTCCTAATCTTTTGTTGATAAGTAATTTTCTATGTAGTCCCATCACATGTGTTTCTTGTAAACAGATCAAGTCCAAATGTTCTTTTTTCAATATATGAAACACATTTTTCCTCTTCCGGGGAAGGTTCAAACCGTTACAATTCCAGCTTAGAAGTTGCAGAGCCATATTGAAGTTATTTACTTCCCCCCCTACTGCTCTGAGTAGTTGTTCGTCGTCCGTCGGTGGTTTCAGTCCAAATGATAAATTCACTATATCCAATATTTCTTTTACTGATGGGGTTGGTTCCACTCCAACCACTTCTTTCTGAAGATCTTCTTCGTTATCTCTCAAAAACCTCAGAGGCTTGACAACCATATGTCAGGAGTGCTCTGATGGTGTTTCCTGCTTGGCAGGGGGTTGGACTCGATGGCCTTGTGGTCTCTTCCAACTCTATGATTCTATGAAAAACTTGTCTTTATCACTCACTGTTTTTATTCTTATTTTCCTTCCTTTATACTTAAAGGATAGGCCTTGAGGGAATTCCCACCTGAAGAGTATTTTATTCTTTCTCAGTAGAACCACCAGATCTTTGTAGTAAGTTCTTAGGTCCAGAATATGTTTTGGTATATCCTTGAAGATCTCCACAAAAGATTCTTCAATTTCCAAGGTTCTTTGATAATGAAAATACTGAAAATACGGTATTTAACACTTGATAAATTATCTAAAATGTATAAGAAGGTTCCTAATAGAACAGATGGTTCTTTTTCCATATATGGTGGACTTGTAAAAAAAAACCCCTAGGGTATTTTGGGAAAAGATATATGATGAGATAAAAAAGATGTTTAAAGTGAGTACACACACACACAAATGCAAGCTTTTCTGCTGGGGATTGTAGGAATAGAAATTCCAAAAAAGATGGTCAAATTATTTATGTACAACAGATAGGATCCTTTATGCTCAGAAAAGGAAAGACTAGATAAGCAAAGTAATCTATGTTGATTCAGCAAAGCTAACAGCTAAAATAAAAGAATATAATGGTGATTTGGGTTTTTTGAAGAATGGAAGCCTTTTCAGATTATTTGAAGAAATACTACAACATGAAGAATCTTTGAGCAGGTTTTGAATTCTAAGCAACAGAAAGAATTAAAGATTATTGTGTTATGACTGATAAAAAAGAGGGAAGGCAGGGTGCAGCAAATGAGGGATTTTATTTATTTATTTAGTGTGAGTAGATACATTGAAATCAGTGACCCACAGGTCTGTTTCAGCTGGACTTCGGGCTGCCCTGCCCCTTGGCCATGCCACAGCTTTTTAGTTGGACCAGTGCTAGCACTGGGAACTCCCTCTAATAAAGAGAAGGGCCAGAGATGGTGCTGAAGGTAATGAGAAAAAAATGTTGTTAATGCTGGAAATTTTAATGATAAAGTAAATGGGGAGTAAAAAAGAAGGGGTTGTGAGGCACAGCAGTGCCAGAGCAGAGTCTGGTGATAAAGCGCCTCAAAATTCCAGCAGAGGGCAAGCGCCTCTCTCGGATTGGCTGCCCGAGGGAAGGGGCGGAGCAGCCCTTTCAGAGGGGAAATCACAGGCGCTGTTTCTGAGGAAGAAGTTGGCCAGGGCTTGGTTGGGATGGGAGAAAGGGGTGAGGAGAGGATTTGAGGGAGGGAGAACTGGGAGGAGGAGACTCTCTCTAGCCAGAGGAAGAGCGGGTGGAGGGTCTGGGGAAAGTCTTCTGACAGGAACTAACTGGAGGGCTGAGTCTGAGCCAGGAGAGGGAGAAGAAGATGGGGGAAGGCAGACGAAAGCGGGAGGGGAGAGATCTTCTAGGCCAGACCCACTTGTCAGAGATGCCTCGTTTTGGGACACACGACTTCCGATTTACTAGCAAACGGGAGGCTAAGCAAAGCCCTTTCTCGCCCCGGAAGGAGCGCAGGGAGCATTGCTCTCTTCTGGGCCAAGAAGACCCCTAAGCCAGTAACAAGGGGGAGGGGACCCCCTGGGTCTGGGGTACTCTTTGAAAATACCTCAGGAGTGGGATTGCTAAGAGAGGGGGAACTGAGGGAAAGCGCCCCTCACTTATGAACCAGGGTATTCAATTGGGAAACACTGGCCAGGAAGCACTCCAGTTGGAGAACAGCCTTGACCAAAGGTGTCATAGACTTTGAAGACACTCGAACTCAGGACGCAAGGGAGAAACGTGCTAAGAGGAAGGCACGCTTGGCAAATCCTCACCGTGACCAACTCCCGTCCGGAAACCAATGTCTCCGCTGTGGAAGGACGTGTGGATCCAGAATTGGCCTCCACAGTCACTTACGGACTCACTGTTAAAACCGTGTTCATGGAAGACAATCTTATTCGGCTAAAGAAGATTGCCAAAGAAGCAGCGGCGGCAGCAGCAGCTGTGTCAAAAGTATTTAACTGTAATACGTATAACAGCTAAGTAAAGAAACGAGAGGGAAGTAGCAGAAACTGAGTTAAGCATTTTACCACCTATTCAAGAACCTTGAACATCTACCTGAAGTGTAACAACTGATTTTTAGCATCCGAAGTTTAAGAAAAACTGTGTTTAAGCCTGCAATATCCTTATATTTAGTTTAAGCGATGTTGACTTCTACCTGAAAGAACACATCTCACGACCCAACTTTGTTTCACAAACTACTTCTTTTTGTAACTAAAACTTTTATTGCTTGATCAACTCCTACCTAAGACTCTAAATCACTTAAGTTTTTCCTCACACAAGACTTGTGGTAAATTGTAGACATTCATTTAATCAAGTAGACCTTGGTGACAGAACGTTTGAGAGCCTTTGATTTATGAAGATACAACTCAAGATTTTGTCTGGAGCATGTCTGCAGCAAAGAGCACTGCAATGCAAACTTCAGAGGCAAAATGCATAGAATACAGCCTTAGAGATCAGATAAGTGCTGCTATTATAATCCACATCTTGGAGAAACAATTGGCAGATTGCTCAACTGCCAGTCCCTGCACCACTCCACCCCCCAGCTAACAAGTGGTAAATGAAGGACTCCTGTTATTTCTATAGATCCCTTTTTGGCAGGTTTTCAATGTGATGTTAGAAGCAAGGTCAGGGTTCTTTATAAATTGACAGCCTCCCCCATTGGCTCTCCATGTATTATATTATACCCTGGACAGTAATAGATTTGTAGTGCTTTAGAAACAACTACTGCTGCTGCTGCTACTACTACTACTAAATAATAATAATAATTAATAATTTTGCAATTGGGCTACCATTTTACTCAGTATGAGTTTGGGTGGCAGTAGTGGGCTGTACTGCACAGAAATTCTGATTACTCTTCATAAGATTTATATTGAAAATGGCAAGGAACAAACTCTTTGTCGAACTTGCTTTTCAACATTCCTTTAACTTTTTATTGGTTCTCCTGTCCTGTATTAGCAAAAGGTTTTGCTGGATGACAGCTAATTTCATGGTCCTTGGGATACTGTAATTTGGCCTATAGGAGTTCCTCTCACATCTAAGAGAGCATCTTTTTTGACATTTATAACTATTTCTGTCTCAGTGCAGGATGCCATTCTTTAAGCAAAGATACCGAATGGTGTTGCCAGTTCTATGCTTTTATGTTGCTCCACTTGGTATAGCATAATCAAGAGGTTGTTTTAATTTCATAGAGTTTCTTGATAAAATACATTGACTAGAAACAATAGCCCTTTTATTGCCATTTCTGTTTCAATTTTGGAACATATTTTTAGCATAAGAGAGTGATTGTTTTAACATTTCAAAAGAATAAGGATAACATTGTATTACATTCTGGATAATTTCTAGTATAGAAATGTGTTTTATTTTAAGGTTGCTTGGAATCTGAAAGAGGCATTTCACTTTTGACCTTTACATGGAATCAACTGTTGCTCCCTCTCTGCGGCAGTGCCACATAGGCTTCTGGGTTAATGGAAATACTTCCTTGTTTCAGTTCAGTACGAAGCCTAACTGTGTGTAAAAAGGATAGAAGATAAATAACTTCTCTGCATGTAAAATATATCCTACACAAGTTAGGGTCAAACCAGACATGATATTAACTGTAGATTTCTCAGCATTAGCTGAGGAAACTGATTTGTTACTAGGATTACTGCAAGTGTGGAGGGGCAATGTAATCCTTTCCTCCACTGCTGTGATTCTGGAGAAAATTCTTCCTCTGGCACTTGCTTTGGAAGAAAATTCTCCATTGTTCAGCACAGTGAAAGAAGATACCAGAGAAGATTGCGTTAGGGGACAATTGGCACCTGATGCCAATGAGTTGTATGTTGCACCAGTGTTGTCTGTCCTTCATGGAAGTAACAGAGGCAGCAGGGTGGCCTGTCCTATTTTACCATCTGAGGTGAAATGGGAATGTACTGCTCCCTACCTCCGGCTGCTGCTGCTGGAATGTCGCCAATCTCACCCAACTCCTTGCCACTTGTTTTCTTTGCCCCAGAGGCAACACTGTACCCTGGAACACCCCCCTCTCACTAGCGAGAAGCTGCAGCGAAAGCCATGGGGAGGCATCATCTCTTGCGCCTCTGCCGCCTGAGGCAAGTGCTTCACCCACCTCATCAGTGGACCAGCAATAACCTAACTTTAGGACATTTCCCCCTCTTGGAATGACAAGATAGGTGATCTGAGAAGCTAGGAGGCATGAAAATATATTGGAAGATCAATACAGAGGCAAGGATGTGGTGAGTGTGGGTAGGCAGTTGTTTAGGAAGGAAATAATTGCTGGTTATTGTACAGGAGCTTTTAGAGAAAACCTCTGGAGTTGATATAATGGGAAGAAGGTCAAGAGCACACCATACGTACATGCTTTAAATTAGCAGTGTTTCTAAGTTGTTTCCAGTGATTCAGTTGAAGAGGTTTTGCAGGAAACACATTGATTAAGGAGCCTGGGTTCAGGACTGAAAAGAGGGGAGGGGATCTCCAAAACAACAACAACAAAGGAATGGATACATTGTGAATCCCAGAACAATTCCATTTGAGAGAATTCCATACAGCTGTGCAAGTACTTGCATTTTAGCCAAACGTATTTGGCAAGGACCAAGGCATCTATAAACTACTCATGGTTTCACAAAAAGGAAACTTCTTTCTGTGCTCTCACAGATGTAATGTGAGAGAAACAAGAGGGATAGAAATTTGCAAAGAATGTCAGTGGCTTGAACTTACAAGAGTTGTAAGTTCGTGTAAATGAGTTGTCCCAAATATATTTTGCAATTCTTGGGAAATTATTTATTAACTCTAGAAACAATAAATAAATGCAAATAAAGTAGAATACAGAGTCCTCGCTTAAAAGTAATTCTTAGCCCTTACCCACCCAAAGAAGATAGTAGCTCCCCCCAGCCCTCACCTGTGAGACCAACATTTTCCTGTCTCTCACCCAGGGTCCCCCATCAACCATCTCCCACCCCCATGAGTATACAATCTCTAGACCTTAATAAAGGTGCCAGATATAGGACTACAAAGAAAAAGAAGGAAGAAAAGTGATAGGGAAAAAAGAATGAAGAAAGAAAGAAAAGGGATTATTTAAGACATTCAGTCAAGGTCTTAAGGTCTTATGCCCCTCATGCATAATACTAACACAAGCTTGCATGTTCTATTTAGGTTATCTTTAAAGTGTTGGTGTTTCAGCCAAGATTAAGTTAATTTGTCTCTGGTCGTTAGCAATTTGGTAATCTGGTAAAGTTTGTGGTAACTCTGCTGACATTGAGAGACTGGAATGTGCCAAGGGCACATTTCTACATGCTGAGTTTCAATACCTGTTTGTGCAATGTGCTATCTCCCCTGAAGACCGAAATACCTGAATTAAGTTTTGTGTGCAGCAGTGGTGCCTCAGTATTCAAGAAACACTGAATGCTCTGCTGGTGTGTTTTTCACTTTTTTATTAGAACTTAGTATTTTTCACTTTGAGCAAAAGCAAAGAAGGCTATAATGGAAATGTCACCCATATATGTAACCAAGTAAATGCAAAGATTAAAGTGTGTAAGGCAAGGTGGGCCTTATTTGGGATATAGAAGAACAAGGGTGCATATGATTGCAGGTACACCTTCCAAATGCTCCTTATGTCTGAATGATCCTGGGGGTTCTCTGTGCAGAGATACAAATATCTGTGATACTCTAGGGACTTCCAGGTTAGCGCCATCGGCGAATGGCGGAGTTCCTCCGACCGGAACTGGCTCCGTGGAAACTGGGTCTTCCCGCTGCGGCGAAGGTGGGGACCCGCTAGAAATCCCAGGCGGAGGAAGCCTGGGAACGTGGGGTTTGGCAAGGCACCAGGGCACCCTACGCACCGGGAACCCCATTTTGGGGCTCCGGAGTGAAGTGGGGTGAGCGGCGTGGTGCTGCGAACTGATTGCTACTTTCACGGAGTGAAGCCGCACAGCCACTGCCGGAGAGCGCTGACTTTTTCCTGTGGACAATTGGATTTAAAACAAGTACCCATGAGTAGAAACGGAAAATTGGATCAAGAAATATCTTAATTTGGCACCGAAGCGGGAAGGTTCAAAACAGGAAGTCCACCTTCCGCTTTTTGTACATAGACTGAAGCAAAAACCTTGTAAGCTAAAGTCTGGAAAGTCGTTAGAAAATTTATAAAGAAAATCTTTTTTTCTAGGGAATTAGCCTAAAATTAATGAACATTAGGGAAAATGTTGGAATGAAACTATATGACCCTAGTAGAAAAGATATCAGGAGTTATGTATAATCGAGTATTAAGTGTTAAGCTTTAAAGTATTTTTTGGTAAGATAAGGTTAAATAACTTAAGGTAATTTGAATAACAGAATATGGGGAAAGGATGGAAAGGATTTGTTAAGTTGATTAATAGGTTAAATTGTCAAGATAAATTATTTAGTAAAAATTGAGAAAGATGGAAAGAATTTGCTGAAATAATCAATCAAACTAGAATACAAAAAGGGAGGTGTGAGGAGGTCAATGAAACAAGCAAATGGAAGTTAAAGATATGTAATATGGGATTTGTGTCTTTTTTTCCTTCTTTTTTATCTTTTTGCTGTATTGTTGCATTGGTTTTTATGTCTTGTTTTTTCCCCTCTTGTTTTTTTTTCTATGTATTGTAGTGTTGTTTTTAATTTTCTTTCTTTCTTTTCTGTAATTTTGAAATTATTAATAAATATTATTTTAAAAAAATATCTGTGATACTCTAGGTCACTTGTTTTAGAAAATGTATAATGAAATATTATACAGGGGAAAAGAGAGGACCCAAATAATTACCGCCCAGTCAGTCTGACATCAATAGCAGGGAAGATTCTGGAGCAGATCATTAAGCAAACAGTCTGTGAGCACCTAGAAAGGAATGCTGTGATCACCAATAGTCAACATGGATTTCTGAAAAATAAGTCATGTCAGACTAACCTGATCTCATTTTTTGACAGAATTACAAGCCTGGTAGATGAAGGGAACGCAGTGGATGTAGCCTACCTTGATTTCAGCAAGGCATTTGACAAGGTGCCCCATGATATTCTTGTAAAGAAGCTGGTAAAATGCGGTCTTGACTATGCTACCACTCAGTGGATTTGTAACTGGCTGACTGACCGAACCCAAAGGGTGCTCATCAATGGTTCCTCTTCATCCTGGAGAAGAGTGACTAGTGGGGTGCCACAGGGTTCTGTCTTGGGCCCGGTCTTATTCAACATCTTTATCAACGACTTGGATGATGGACTCAAGGGCATCCTGATCAAATTTGCAGATGACACCAAACTGGGAGGGGTGGCTAACACCCCAGAGGACAGGATCACACTTCAAAACGACCTTGACAGATTAGAGAACTGGGCCAAAACAAACAAGATGAACTTTAGCAGGGAGAAATGTAAAGTATTGCACTTGGGCAAAAAAAATGAGAGGCACAAATACAAGATGGGTGACACCTGGCTTGAGAGCAGTACATGTGAAAAGGATCTAGGAGTCTTGGTTGACCACAAACTTGACATGAGCCAACAGTGTGACGCGGCAGCTAAAAAAGCCAATGCAATTCTGGGCTGCATCAATAGGAGTATAGCATCTAGATCAAGGGAAGTAATAGTGCCACTGTATTCTGCTCTGGTCAGACCACACCTGGAGTACTGTGTCCAGTTCTGGGCACCACAATTCAAGAAGGACACTGACAAACTGGAACGTGTCCAGAGGAGGGCAACCAAAATGGTCAAAGGCCTGGAAACGATGCCTTATGAGGAACGGCTAAGGGAGCTGGGCATGTTTAGCCTGGAGAAGAGGAGGTTAAGGGGTGATATGATAGCCATGTTCAAATATATAAAAGGATGTCACATAGAGGAGGGAGAAAGGTTGTTTTCTGCTGCTCCGGAGAAGCGGACACGGAGCAATGGATCCAAACTACAAGAAAGAAGATTCCACCTAAACATTAGGAAGAACTTCCTGACAGTAAGAGCTGTTCGACAGTGGAATTTGCGGCCAAGGAGTGTGGTGGAGTCTCCTACTTTGGAGGTCTTTAAGCAGAGGCTTGACAACCATATGTCAGGAGTGCTCTGATGGTGTTTCCTGCTTGGCAGGGGGTTGGACTCGATGGCCCTTGTGGTCTCTTCCAACTCTATGATTCTATGATTCTATGATTCTAAATGTATGCCTTTGGTGCGTTCTGTTTTAGTCAAGAAATTAAAATTCAGAGCAATAAAAGTCATTATAAACTTTGTGGAAATAGTAAATGAAGTTTTAAAGCTAAAATCTGAAACAATAGCTGAAAACAAACCACCATCAACTGCCAGGAAAGGCTTTCCTGAGCAGGAGAGTCTTTACATGTCGGCAGAAACAATATAATAAGGGTACCTAGCTGATTTCCCTGAACAGGTGTTTCATAGTCAGAGTGCCACAAAGGTGAGGGTCCTGTTCTGTGTCCCTATATAGTTAACTCTTGTGAACAGGTGTACATGAACCTATGCTGCTGAAGTCAGAGAATAGGAAAATGTTTGGGAGAAGGGTGTTCCCTGAAGCACACAGGGCCCAGGTTCTAAACATGATGACTAGCATGTTTAATTGACAGTCAGTGCATATAAGCAAAAGTCAATGTGATATGTGCTCTTTGTTCATCTTTATATTTTGCACCAACTGAAGCTTCCACATTCCGTTTAAGGGCAAACCCGGTTGAAATTCAACACAGTAATCCAAACCATGGATAATGATGGCAAGATCTTGATCAGAGAGTCATACCAAATTCACGAACTCCTTCTGCCTTTGAGAATAACAAAGCGTAATAATAATTCAGGAGTGGACCCAAGGCGTGAATCTTGTTTCTTCAAGGAGAAATTCAGGCTTTCTTTTGATCAGATGGAGGATCATACCCCATTTCCCCTGCAGTGTGCTAGGAGAAGCTTCAACAACCTCCAGCCTTAAGAATGGAGCCAAAAAATGCATGTGATTATTTAATAAGTTAAATGAAAAGGTTTATTTACATATGTATATTTATTAAAAAATAATTTTGATTTCAAAATAAAGGGGTGATTTTTCAAGTTAAAGGAGCATTCCCTCCCCAGAATAAAAAATACTAACGTGGAAAGGACAAACTTCTTAACATGATAGTAAAAAACAATATTCTAATAAACACCACATAATACTGTATCATATGATTATTTTCTGAAGCCAACACATCTGTAAATTCACTTTCAAATTGTTCACTCAGAACATATTGTTATGAAATGCTACATTTGGCACATTTGCTAATGCACCAGATGTATTCCCAGTGTGCTTCCTAACATGGACATGTTACTTAATTTTATTTCTAAAACATGTCTTTAAAATTAAGTTTTTTTTGTGATAAATATTAAATGCCAGCTATATGATGAAAATTATAATGGATACAGGAATCAGAAAGAGGTCTCAAACCAAATTTCAGTACATCTATGTAGCTCTGTAAGTATGAATGGAACCCTTGGGAATATGTGCAGTGACGCAATCAGGAAGCAGATTCTTTTAATACTTAACATTGAGATGCTTGAAAACAAGTTGGAAGCTTAAATAAGAAGCCAAATAACCCATGGATGGGAACAATCTGTGTAAATTGGCATCCTGTCTTGTGTCAGTTTCAGGGTGGCCAGAACTCCACAAAAGTAGTGGTGTCAAAGTTCCGAAGACAGTCTTAGTCCAGGAGGGTTCTCACAGACAAATCCTCAAAAGAAAAAAAAGAAAAAGAAAAAAAAAAACCTTTTGCTTTACAATTGCAAGTCTAATTTGAGAAAGCCAGGATCCTTTTTCACATCCAATACAACAACAAATTTGGGGTGTGGTGTGTAATAAATCTAACATGACCAGACTGGATTCTCACTCAGCTGTGGAGTCGTTGAGTGGCCATTTTATGGTCTCATTTTCATATCAGTTCAAACTATAGTTAAACTTAACTGTGATTCAGTGGCCAGGTTGCTCACCGGAGCAAGACGGTTTGAGCATATTACACTGATCCTGGTCCGACTGCACTGGCTACTGATTAGTTTCCAGGCCCAATTCAAAGTGCTGGTTTGGACCTATAAAGCCTTAAATGGCTCAGGATCGCAATACCTCAAGGACTGCCTCTTTTCATGTGAACCTACCCTGAGATCATCTTCTGAGACCCTCTTTCATATGCAACACAAGAACGGGCCTTTTCTGCAGTGGCTCCCCATCTGTGGAATGCTCTCCCCAGGGAAGTTTACCTGGTGCCTTCATTATACAGTGGTACATTGGGTTACAGACACTTCAGGTTACAGACTCCGCTAACCCAGAAATAGTACCTCAGGTTAAGAACTTTGCTTCAGGATGAGAACAGAAATTGCGGTGGCAGCGGGAGGCTCCATTAGCTAATGTGGTACCTCAGCTGAAGAACTGTTTCAGGTTAAGAACAGACCTCCAGAATGAATTAAGTACCAGAGGTACCACTGTACACCTTTAGGTGCCAAGCAAAAACATTCCTTTTTAACCAGGCCGTTGGTTGATATGTTTGACAGCCTATGCCCTTTTAAAATGTGGCTCTTTTCTGGAGGGGGTGTTATTGGGTTGTTGTTTTTATTCTGATTATATATGTTGTGATCTTTTCTGTGAACCACCTTAAGACCTCTGAGTATAGGACGGTATATATAAACTCAATTAATTTCTTTGTGTGCAGGGCTAAAATCTAGGTGAGGCTGATAGCTAAGCTGTGTTTGGCTCAGGGTTACGTCTGAACCAGCTTGTTGGTTGTTTCTGTTCAAACAAACCACAAGCTGTAAGCAAGGTTTGCCCTTGGCTTACTGCTATAGTTGGAGAAACAAATCATGGTCCTGGGTTCAGACATAATGGGAAGTGCAATGATCGCTTAACTCCCAGGAGCATGGCAGCAGCCCAGGCATTAGCTGCATGCATCTGTGTGCTCTGTGTTCATCTTTGAAGTAGCTTTTTTGAACTTAAAACTGTGATTTAAAGTGACATAAGAACCAGGTCAGAAACTAAAGCTGAGAGATACTTACCTTATAAGTAAGTTATCTTATCTATAAAATGGCATTGACAGTGAAGGGCCTGCAAAAGCTCCATTGATGCCCATGGACAATGCTCTCTTCTGCTCCCGTGGCAATTTTAAGAGAGGTAATTTCCTGATTATTATTATTGTTATTATTAATTATAAAATTTATATATCACTCTTCATCTGAATATCACTGGGTAGTTGATTATCCCGCCAAAAATTAAATGATCTTTTAAAAGTAAAGACAATTATATTAATATGTCATATTTATGTAATATATTGTGAAATTTTCCCAGAGAATTATAAAACATGTTTTTATTTAACAACACCCAGCTGGAAACATGGGAAAAAATTTTTTAAGTGTTTTTCCTTTAAGAGGAAAAGTTCAGTTTTTGCCAGTATCCTGTCTAGTTGACAGTGAAGCAGGGAAGGGAATATTGACAAAATTTTGTTTCCCTTAAGCATCAGGCAACTATTAACAACAACATTCAGTTTCCTATTACTACTTCAGGCTGCTATAGTTCTGCACCCAGACATTGTTTAGCTGTTTTAAAATCATAGATGGCTTTAATTTGACCAAATATTAGATAGCATTCAAAGAACGGTAGTTTGGAACATGGCTTTTGGTATGGTTTCTCCAAAACTGCAATCATTTCCCAGAAGAGCTGGGGAACGGTGATTATTTAAAAAAAGACTGCAATAACTATCTTTCATGAGGTTTTTAATTCTAATACCCTGTTCCTGCGGCTTCTCAGATACTGTATATGGATCATGTCTGATACTGTTTTTAGCAATTTTGTTAAAATGCCATCCTACCTTTCCCCCCAAATAAACCCACAAAACAGAACATTTTCTCCCCCCAAAAGTAGACATCTAAACCATTTAAAATACTTAAAAAACAGTAAAAACATTGGGAAACAGTCACATTCCACTTTCAGAATTAATAATAATTGCCAGGAACAGATTTTAGCCATCAAATGTCTGAGTGAACAGGAATGTTTTTAAATTTCTCCTGACTATTCATAATGAGGGTTCTGTATAATAATGTGAGTCCAGTATAGACTGGACTCTGTATGTGGCATGTGAGCTACTGTGAGGTGGCCTTATCAACCACCAGCTCCGGTCCTACCCACGTTGGTGACACCCACTTTCATTTTCGACCTTCTCACTGCTGGCATTTGACACTTCACTAAAGGTTGACCACAAGGAAATGGCAGTCGTTAGGTTGAGAGATGTTCCCTATCCCTGCTATACAGGCTACCCAAAAGGGAGGGAGACAGCCCCTTGCCTGTCATCGGTTCTCCCTGCCTCTAATCATAGCATACTCATCCTGGAAAAATCACAGAAAGCAAGGGAGACCATTTTTAGCAAGCAACCTCTCATTTAGCTCAGTCCTAGTTACAGCAGACCAGTAAGTCTGTTTCCTTCATTGCAGGGAGGAAGTCATTTCCCTGAGAACATAACATTAGATTGACATATATGCAAGCACAGATGAGGGTTTCCAGGAAGGAAAGCGGGGCGATTAATGCCCAGCAGCGTTGATAGCTAAGCTTTCTTTAGTTTCCATCCAAGGACATTGGTTAGCCAGCTGCTCTGCAATGTTACAGGACACTGAAGTAGCAGGAATTTTAAACAGGATATGGTTTTGCAAGTCTATTCCACTTCACGAATTTGATTTCTAATGGCTTTCTTTGTGTGGCCTGTAAGTGCCCAGGATGCCAGTTCATTTCTCCAGCTGTTGAACCTGATAGGAATGAGGTGATGAGTAAGGGAGGAACATGCAAAAGACAAAGAAGGAACAAATGGCAACCATAACAAAGCACATAATCAAAAGAAAAATGCTTTTTGCCATGCCAGCATAAAGTGGCCCTGAGTGAAAGCGCTTGTACTCATGGAACACTGCCCATTTGTAGCAGAACTGGCATGCTGAAATCATGGTTGTGGTAGAGGCATCAGTCCGCTGTGGTGATTTTGACACTGATGGCATGGCCAGTGAATTTGTCAGCATATCATCTGTCATATATCTGTGTCTCATCATCTAACAAACTAAGGAGACCCTTGCTACTGGGGTGAAGGCAAGGAGAGGATCATAGACAGTTGGCAGTATCCCCAGAGAGTTAAGGAACCCGATGAATATTCTTTTACCCATTCAAAGTGCTTAGAAAAAGCCAAGACTATAATTTAAAATAAGGAAATAAAAATACTATCATTTTTCTTCTTTGGCGATCACTTGTAGCCGAGTCAGATTGTCTTCCATGAACATAGTCTTAACAATGAGTCCGTAAGTGACTGGAGGCCAATTTTGGCTCCACACATCCCTCCACAGTGGGGACATGGGTTTCCTGGCGGGAGTTGGTCACAGTCAGGCTGTCAGGAGCCCAGGCTGCCGTCTTGATAACACAGCACGCAAATCATAATTAGGTTGAAGATTTATTGCAATACAAACAATTAGCCTTGAACGTCTGTGCTTTATGAGTCAGTTGACCCTTCTGGCGAGTGTTTCCGGGTTCGGCAGAATATTCTGAACTTATAACTTTTTATAAATATAATTTGAAATTAAAATGGCTGTATAATTTTTTTGTTTCACAGTCCGTATAAAATCAACAGGCAATGCAGATGTTGCATCCATGTAAATAAATAAACATAGTCAAATGACAATGTTATGCAGACAGAAAGAACCCTAAAGATCTGTCCAGAAAAATATATGCCATGCTAAACTTGTTGGTGTTTAAGGTGCCTCAAGGCTCTTGCTTTTTCTGCAAATTACTAACATGGCTACTTCTCTGGGCACCATCATTATGAATGCCATCCACTTGTGTACTACACAAGTGTACCTTCCAAAGCTTTCTCACTAGAATGCTCTGGGTGCAGAAGCAGCCTCTGGGGGACCTTGGGCAGTGCTCCCAGGGGTGGGGCAAACAGCTCATAGGGGCAGGCAGAGGCGGAGCTAGCGGCACGCAGCCCAGGGGGGTGCCGCCCACGGTGGGGAGCATCCAGGGGGGGCCGCCCGCAGCAATGTCACTCCCTCAGGGATGACACCCGGGGCAGACCACCCCCACTTTGCTCTGCCTCTGTCTGGGTGTCCCTTATCTTGTGTTAATCTGCTGTTCTACCCAAATAGTATGTTTTTAGGCAGATGTGTGGCAAAACAGGATGCTATGTTCTACTGTCCAGCATAATTGGGGAAGGGCAATTGTCCCTCTCAAATGAGCCATAGATGGTTCTCTGCAAGGCTTGGGTCTTTGCCACCTATTTATTTATAAGAAAAATTGAAAACTCAGAATTTAAAGCGAGGGAGTGGAATGTGAAAAACATGATAAAAATTGACAGCCTACCTCAAAGAACTCCAGAGAGGTACAGGATGCTTGTTCTGATCCTGACCACCAATACACGATTCTCAACTGAGTATACAACATGTGCTCTGAAATAAGCATGTGTGCCTTCATCATAAGGTATCGTCCAGGAATGGGAAACTGTGGACTCCAACTCCTATCAGTCCCAGCCATTATGGTCTGTGTTCAGAGATTATGTGAATGGTATATCCAAACTACAGGAAGGCCATGTGCTCTCCTCCTCTGTTTTAGTGTACACAGCATTGCATGCACTTCTACTATAGAAGTGCTAGTGTGTGCAACTGGCAGGTGTCAATTGGCCCACGGACAGACATTAGTTTTTTCTTGAATTCCCCAGGTTAACAACTAATTCAGCCACCAAGACCATCAGAGGATTGCAAAGCGGATTGGGGCTGCTGGTGAAGCCCCTTTTACTTTCGGATGCCACCTCAAGTGTCTCTAAGTCAGGAGTAGACTCCAGAATTTGGAGACTACAACTCCCACCAGCCTCAATACAGTAGCAACAGACGATGGGGGTTGAAGTCCAAAAGATAAAAAGGGCACCAGGCTGGCTATCCCTGCTCCAAGCATATGCAGAGTTCTTTTCACTCAATTTTTCAAAGACATTAGGATAAACTTACCAAAATATGTAAAGCATCTTTTGGGGAAGACAATGTCTCTGAGTGCACCACAGAAAGGAAAAATCCCATGTTGTGCCCTGAGCCTGATATTTGTTATTTGGAGATAATGAGGTTTGGATTCCACCACGGGCTGTCTGGCTTGTCTGCATGGTGATGGGTAGGAATCCCAAAATCCTGTAACACCTATTGCATGGTAAAAATAAAAATCCAAGTGTGCAGACATATGAAACAAAGCTTCTGCCTCCCACAGGAGCAGCAAGGAGCAGCTTGGCTGGTGTATTTTCTGGCATCTCAATTTCTGGCTTTTCATTATAAGTTAAGATTCAAAACAGATTTGGCATGGGAGATCTGTGAAGAAATTGCATGATTTATTTACTTAAGAAAATATTAAAACCTGTAGCCCTATTGGAGGTACTCATCCTTTGGGTGGGATATGAGTGACCCTCTCTTAAAAGCAACAACAGCAGCTTCCCAGTTTCCTTTGGGGAAGGAAAACTTCTATCAGAGAATTGCATATAAGGATTACCTTCCCCAGTAATGCTGCCTAAAAGCAATTTGTTCTGGGTGGCCCTTATCCTCCAAGAGCTTTAAAGTTTTTTTAAAAAAATATGTTGAGGAATCTGTTCAGAGATCTTGTACATATTGTGTTTGGGCCTATAAAATAGCAACTGAAAGATCCACTGTTCTGCCAGAGGGTTGGCTGATCTTGTCAAAGGGGTGACAGCAATTTCCTTCGTTTTGAGATACCTCCTCACCATTATCAGTAGCTACAGATTGACTCTGATGATACATTCTCTGTTTGCTTGACCTTTCTTTGCTGATGTAGGGAACTGCAGTGGAAGACGTAAACATATAACACAATTGCTGAGGTAGAACACCCAAGAACTAAATCGTTGAGGTAGAACACTGAGCATGAAAAAATGCTTTATACCTTATGTCAGGGTGGTCCAGCACACATCCCGAGGGCCACATGTGGCCCTTGATGCCTTTTTGCAGCCCTCTGCAACATTTGACCCCCCCATCCACAGCCCTTGCACTTCCCTCCCAGAGGCAGGTCAAGAGGCGCTGACCTATGTGAAGGAGCTGTAAGTTCTCTGATGGGTCCTCAAGTCCTCCAGTCTCCTTCCAAATTCTAGTTAGCCCTTTCCCAGGTTTGGGAAGAAGGTGGGAGACTCTAGGACCCAGCCGGAGCCTCACACCTTCTTCTCCTAGCCTGGCACCTTAAGCTTTGGAAAGGCAGCATGAGGGCTGGAGCATGTGGAAATGTTGGCCTTGCTCCAACAAGGTTGGTACTTTTGTGACCCACTTGGTATGAAAAGTTGGACCTCCCTGCCTTATGGTTTTTGAGGGGATATTCCCTGTGACCTTTTGTAAGCATCGTTGGAGGCACTGATGGGCACACGGATGCAGGGCCATCTTTAGCAGATGCTGCACTGGGGTGTAAATATCCACCCAGCGTCCCCAAATTACCACGGATAGTGTTGGGGTGGCCGTAGCTGCACACTGCCAGCCATGGGGGGGGGGCTGCAACTCTTCCCCATGCCACTGCGGGAGAGTGATCCCCGCAGAGGCTTGGGAGTGAAGTTGTGCCCCTCTTAAGCCTCCTCGGGAGGAGAGCCAACCATAAGGCTGGCAGGTGTGCAGCTTCCCTCTCAAGCCTTCTGGGGGGGGGGAGAGCGATCCCCACAGAGGCTTGAGAGGGAAGCTGCACACCTGCCAGCCTTATGGTTGGCGAGGCGCAGCTGGTGGGCGTTAAGGGAAAGGGGAGGCCACTGGCAAAGCTGCGCAGCTCCCCCACTTGCTGGGGCGCCCCTGAGAGGCCGGCGCCCTGGCGCGATGCACCACTAAGCCCTATGGGAAAGACGGCTCTGCACTGATGCCCTCAGGCATTGCGTTGGCAAACCGTGTCCTAATGCCAGTTCCATAGTTCTACAGATATTTCTAATGGAGTAAACTACTTCATGTTTTATACTTTGGGTTACCAATTTTATTCTTATTACATGTAATTATTTCCTCTAGACAGCTCTTTACCATAGGTTGCAGCTTATTTTGAATTCTAGAATTAATTATTTTTCTCTTTTTAACCCACAGGCTTGTTCTGGCTGTGGAAAATGTGACTGTAGTGGAGTAAAAGGGCAAAAAGTAAGTACCCAGAGTACTTAATTTTTTTTTCTTGTTAAGGGCAAGGACCAGGTCCAAAGTAGATGATCCCCTTGTTGCTTCTTCCACCTTGTGGGAAATTGTCAGCGAGGCAATGGAGGAATTTGTTGGACCTTACATTCTTGGCAGAGTTTGAGTTCCAACAGATATAGGGGAAGTTGAAGTCTCCCATTTCCATTTTTGAATGTTTACTACAGTGGTGCCCCGCAAGACAAATGCCTCACAAGACGGAAAACCCGCTAGACGAAAGGGTTTTCCGTTTTTGAGCTGCTTCGCAAGATGATTTCCCCTATGGGGAAAACGTCTTGCAAGTGTTCCGATTTTTCCCCGCTTCCCCCCCTTTTTCTAAGCCGCTAAGCCGCTAATAGCCTTTTAGCTGCTAATCCGCTAATCCTTTAATAGCTGCTAAGCCTTTAATAGCTGCTAAACCGCTAATAGCGCTAAGCCGCTAAGCCGCTAATAGGGTTGCTTCGCAAGACAAAAAAACCGCTAGACGAAGAGACTCGCGGAACGGATTAATTTCGTCTTGCGAGGCACCACTGTAATATGCTGTAGGAAAGCTTCCGTCTAACTCCTCAGTCTGGCTTGGAGCAGACACCCACAGTAAGGCCACTGTTGTTTCCCTCTCCTGCAATATTTACTCATACATTCTCAATCTGCCTTCCATGCTCCAGGTCATGGATGTCTTCACAAGTATACACATCCTTTACATATAATGCTATCCGCCCCCCTCACCTTTGGTCTTGTCCTTTTAAAGAGTTTCTACACCCCATCATGAGTCTCATGCCACCAGGTTTCATTAATGCCTACTAGGTCATATTTCCCATCCTGTATTAAGAGCTTCAATTTGTCTTGCTTGTTTCCCAAACTGTTGCATCAATTGCAGTGTACTATGTTTGAAGCCGGAAGTTTTTAAAATTGTAGTTTTATTGCTTATTTTATTTCTTTTATTGTACTACAATTTGCATTCCATAATATTCAAATTTTAATACAGGCAATCTTCATTTTGCATGGAGATTCCATTCTGAACCCCCATACACATCGACGGAGCACATGTAAGCCCATTCTGCCCCATTCTGCCTTTTTTGTGACATTTTGGGGCTACTTCTGAGTTCAGCACTGTGTGCAATTGCACATTATTTTGCCTCACCTAAATTGGCAGTTGTCAATTTAAAATACAATATGAAATTTAAAAAAATAAAAATGCAGTTAAAAACCAATATTTAATGCAGACATGTCATGGACCACACCAGAATTGTGGGGACCAAACATCCCTAAGTAGATGCTTCCATTCTGGAAGTGGAGGGAGGCAATTTCTGCATTCCCCTTACAGAACCCTGCACATCTGAACAATCTGCTTTGAAGAATTGAGGGGACAACAACAACAGTGTGGGAAAGAATCATAGAATTGTAAGAGTTGGAATGGACCCACAGGGCCATCTTTGGATGTGGTGCTGAGTTGTAAAGGGAAAGTGGAGCTTGTCTCCCTGCCCCCTTCTGTTTGTGGAAGAGAAGAAAGATCCCGGGATCCAATCCCCTGTAGTTTTTAGAAAATAGAATTGGTTCTAAGTTGCTAGCCACTGTTTCATATTCAGTTAATTCTCTGCAATGATTACTTTGCACATCTGATATTAAAGACATTATCTCCCCGCACCCTCCCAAGGGCTCAGTTCTAATAGTGGTTTGTGTGTCAGTGATGCAGCATCATCAAATCAAACAACTTTCTGTTTTAGGAATCAATTTCCAGCTGCATGGAGAGATCCCAAGTGTATGGGATGCAGTGATAATAGTATAATTTTCAGCAGCATAAAACTTTTTACATATGCACATAGCAGCCACTGGGTGGCTAGGACTTTAATCCTCAGAATGTTAACCCTTTCTTCCTCTCAATGAAAACTGCTTCCCATCTGCTATTTGCATAATAGCCAGGGTGGTAGAGTGGTAGAGTGTTGGACTTGGACCTAGGAGACTAGCATTCAAATCCCCACTCAGCCATGAAGCTCCCTGGGTGTGACCTGAGGGGCCAGTCACTGCTTGTCAGCCTGACCTGCCTCACAGCGTTGTTGTGGAGATTAAATGAAGAGGGGCAGAACCATGTACACCACTTTGGAGAAAAGGTGGGATATGAATGCAAATAAATGAATAAGAGGAAAACGCCAACTCCTGCCAATATTTTTGTTAGGTTTCATTTTGCTAAATAGGCTATATTCTTGCTTTTTGCAGGGTGAAAGAGGTTTGCAAGGTTTACAAGGTTTGGTTGGATTTCCTGGAATACAAGGACCTGAAGGTCCCCCCGGCCACCCAGGAATGAAGGTAAGATTCATTCTGTAGCTAAAAAATTAACCTGAATAGTTTTTCTTCAGACCATGCTGAAGTGAAAAACATCTTCTTTCCCCATCTTTTAAAATAGGGTGATATTGGAGAACCGGGACTACCAGGAACAAAAGGAACAAGAGTGAGTATGCTTGAAATTGTTTTGACCTGTTTTAAATACAGTCATACCTCGGGTTACAGATGCTTCGGGTTGCGCAATTTCGGGTTGCGCACCACACCAAACCTGGAAGTACCAAAACGGGTTACTTCCGGGTTTTGACACATGCGCAGAAGTGCCGAATTGCAACCCGCACGTGCACAGATGCGGCGCTGCGGGTTGCAAACGTGCTTCCCGCACAGATCACGTTTGCAACCTGAGCACGCACTGTAGTGGTTTGTCAGTATTAAACATTTTATTTTCAGCATGTACATGACACTTCTGAGTATAGAAAAGGGCAGATCTTGCCTCAAGTAACTCAAGTCTAAAATTTGACCAGTCTATTTTCATGCTGCCTAGTCCACTCAGAGCTGTCAATGAGACTTTGATCTGAGAATGACAGTGAAACAGCCACCCACATTTACATTTTTCCAAATTATTCACTCCAGGATGATATCCAGCTGTTCCTCCTGCTAGGTGATATTTTCCTAGTTTTCAAATCCAGACACCTGAAGTTCATTCATTTTTCCTTCCACACAAAAAGTCTAAAAGAGGTTCTCCTATTGTTTATCAATGTCAACAATAGTCTTCCTCCAGTCCAACATGACAACTTTGCTTCCAATATTGAGAAACAGTAAATCCTTCATCTTTATTCACACAGGAGTCTCTTCACTGTAGTCATATATTAAAACAGCAATTCATAGTTACTTACTCATTCTTCATTCACACTGAGTTCCATATATTCCAGTCCCATTTCCAAATTGTTCTTCCACAAGCAAAAGGGCTACTTTCATTCAGTGAAGAAATTGATCCACTGAGGCTCCTACCAATGGAAGGTGATTTTTTTGTTGATTCCCTGCTGCCACAAACTTCTGCACTTTTCTAGAGGCATCTACAATCCCCTAGAACAGATTTTAAGGCTGCAGTAGAAAGGAGGATCAATGAAAGCCAACCCCTCCCCACTTCCACAAATAAGAATATCCTGTGAGCAGAATTCCGTTCATAGAAACTTAGGATCCAGCCAGCCTCTTATCTGTCATTTACATATATCACAGCATTTTGTATCCTAACAAAGCCCACATGTGAGTAATATTGGTGATACTCCCATGAAGAACAGTTGTGCTGTGACAATCTGTGCCTACCCATAACCCAGCTGCTCAAAACATTTTTCTTCTTCTTTATGTTCTAACCAATTAATCAATTTGACATATTTTTGAGAACTGGAGGTATATCCCATGCACCTTTAAGAGAAATGTCTACTGGATTTTCTTTTTGTTATAACTATTCACCTGACATAGCCCCAAGTCTATACAGAGTACATTTTCTTAAAGTGATTAATTACCTTTATTATAATTTTATTAATTCCAGGGTGCACCAGGTCCAGCTGGCTTCCCAGGAAATCCTGGCCTTCCTGTATGTATGGTACTTAATTTGCAACTATCAATATTTCAGCAGTGATGTACACCAAAAATTAATCTAGCAGTTTTTGTGTATCTTCCCTCTCCTCTTTCCTAATCTCAGGGCATCCCTGGAGGAGACGGCCCCCCAGGGCCTTCTGGTATCCCAGGATGCAATGGAACAAAGGTGAAACAGCTGAAACAAACATTTTCTTGAAATATTGTTCAAACAAGTTTTATTCAGATAAGAAGTGATGTCACTTTCTCTGTCCCATTAGGGTGAAAGAGGTCCTCTTGGTCCCCAAGGTTTACCTGGATTACCCGGAAATCTAGTAAGCATTTAAAAAATAAATAAATAAAACAAAAAGTACAAGGGTAAGCATTATAAAAGAAAAAACAGGTAAGAAAATGTATAGCTTGAGAATTCAGTCTTTTAATCTGATTTCAAATATACGCTTTAAAAACAATGCTTAAAATGTCTTCTTGATTTCTTAATTTCTCAGAAAATATAATATTTCTTTTCTAGGGGCCTCCAGGACCTCCAGGGATAAAGGTATATCTGACAATTAAAAACATTATTTGTTTTGTTTACAATAACAAAATATGCAAATAACTTCAGTACAGAAAAAATCCAACAGGTGAAAGTAGCTGTGCTCAGCATTAGGAACAGCCAGAAGCTGCAGCAGTCAGGTCATCTGCTTAAGCTATAACTTTTATTTTGCTGCTATTTACTTACAGCACCTTTGGAGGTCTACAGCAAGCAGGGAGCTGATTTGTGTGCAAAACAATACAAAAAGAATATTAGTGATAGGCAGGAAACTGGTGTGGGGTTTCAGTTCAGATTGGAAGCATGTTTTTGGTTGGGGCCTAGCCTAGTTTTCATTCAAAATAAAATAGCCCATTAAGCATTTTGTTTTATTTTTAAAGACAAATGTGAATATTGCAATGTGTGTTTTGGCCCAAAGAAGCATGAAAAAGCAGCAGATCAACCCATTTGGAAAAATATTCACAATCTGGACTTTCTAGTGCAATAGATCATGTTTTTTCTGACTTCTTTATCCCAGCAGCCCTTGGTGCAACTGGAAATTTGTTTTGCACTTGTCACAGTTTAGTATAATGAAGACTTCATAACACCCCCTGCTTCTTGCAATAGACTTTCTCTCCTCTCTTTGGCTGCTGCACCTTGGATTTGCTTAATGCCCAGCCTGAAGATGAGTTTTAGAGAATTCAAACACTTGATAAATAGATTGTGTCAACATAGTTGTTCCTAATAAAGCTGTACTGTGACAGTAAAATGAGTAATTCTAATTTAGGAGATAGCTAATGACCACAAAGACAATTGTTATATATTGTGGATCACTCCACTCGATAAAGAAGAATTAGTCATGGTGGTGACTTTGCACTTTTTAAAAAAGAAGCTGAGAGCCACTGCATGCAGCAGCCTGAGTATAGAAGTGTTTGCTTCTCTGAAGCAAGTCTAAAAGTTTAAAGAGATCTCTTTGTTTAGAGATACGTGTCCCTCTTTCATTCTGATGTCTCACACCAGTGAAACCTCAGTGTCTGTCCAGGATAGCCAATGTGGTGCCCTCTAGGCTTAAGCTCCCATCAGCCATGTTCATTAGCAACACTGTCTGGGGCAGATGAGAACGAGTCCAACAACATATCTATGACACTATGATGGGTACATGGACATGAACAGCTGCATAAAGTGCTCCATGGCTCTGAAGGAGGAATTAAGCAGAGAGCTTTATGAGCATAAGCATGAAGTTGTATAAGTAAGATCCAAGACACCATGGCTGTCAACTTTTCCATTTTTTGCGAGGAATCCTATTCAGGATAAGGGAATTTCCCTTAAAAAACGGTAAACCTTGACAGCTATGCAACACACACACAAGTTTTCTGGAGTAAAGCATGTGATGTTGGCATCTGTCTGTCTCAAGAGACAATGGAGTGCGCCTATGGGGGTGAAGTCAAACTGCTGTATAGTGGTACCTCGGGTTACATACGCTTCAGGTTACATACGCTTCAGGTTACAGAGTCCGCTAACCCAGAAATAGTGCTTCAGGTTAAGAACTTTGCTTCAGGATGAGAACAGAAATCGTGCTCCGGCGGTGCGGGGGCAGCGGGAGGCCCCATTAGCTAAAGTGGTGCTTCAGGTTAAGAACAGTTTCAGGTTAAGTACAGACCTCCGGAACGAATTAAGTACTTAACCCGAGGTACCAGTGGTACCAGTGGTTAGCGGAGTCTGTAACCTGAACCATATGTAACTTGAAGCGTATATAACCCGAGGTACCACTGTATTAGTAGCCCCAAAGTGACCTCCCTGGGGAAGAAGCCTGGACAGGGTGTCTGGAGGTCCTGGGCTGCCCAGACAACAAGAACCCCTCCTTGGCCTCCCTGAGGTAATCCAACAGAAACCAGAGCAATACATTTGGCACCAGCTTGGTTGCCAGAAGGAAGCATACAAGGTGCCATCCGCAGGCATGGCCAAGGGAGGGCAGCTGCCCCCCTAGAACAAGTAAACCAATAGAAATACCGTATTTTGCACCCCATAGGACGCTCCGGCCCATAAGACGCACCTATTTTTTTGGGGGGGGGGAAATAAAGAAAAAAAAATTATTTCCCCTCCAGGTGCGGGGCTGGAAGAACCAGGTCGGGGTACAGTGGGAAGGCACGCTCTGCCTCCCCGCTGTCCCCCGAGCTTGTGGGGCTGGCGATGGGGAGAAGTGCGCTGATCCCGGGACTGCCGGCACCTCTGCGCCGCCATCTGGGGCGGGGCGGGGCTTTGCCCCCGGCTCCCGGTGGCCGCGCAGAGCTGCGCTGAGCCAGGGACTGCAGGCAGCTCTGCGCAACCCTCGGAGCCGGTCTCCCGAGGGTTGCGCAGAGCTTCCTGAAGCCTGGAGAGCAAGAGGGGTCGGTGCGCACCGACCCCTCTCACTCTCCAGGCTTCAGCGAAAGCCTGCATTCGCCCCATAGGACGCAGGCACATTTCCCCTTCATTTGTGGAGGGGAAAAAGTGCGTCCTATAGGGCGAAAAATACGGTACTTAACTGACCAATCACGTTTGTTCTCCCCCCCCCAAAAAAAAATCCTGGCTAAGCCCATGGCACCATCCAACTGCCTTAGGGACTCCACTCCAGATTTGTGTAGGGTTTACTAATCCAAAGATATCCCACAAGGCAGCAGAGGTTTAGGGCCAGAGTCTGTCTTCTCCTAGATGGACTCCCTTCCCAGGTGGATGAGCCCCATCTGCCCCTCACTTCCCTCTACAGCACATGCAGAAACCACCTTTTTGACCATTGGACCAACTATTGGTCTCTCCTTCTCAATCCACTGGAGCCTGTATTCGCATGCAGGGGAAGTCCCTAATTCAGTGGCGTAGCGTGGGTTGTCAGCACCCGGGGCAAGGCAAGTACCGTATTTTTTGCACCATAACACTCACTTTTTTCCTCCTAGAAAGTAAGGGGAAATGTCTGTGCGTGTTATGGAGGAAATGCCTACGGGTGGCATGCCTACGGATTTTCCTCCTCTAAAAACTATGTGCGTGTTATGGTCGAGTGCGTGTTATAGAGCGAAAAATACGGTAATTTGCGCCCCCTAACTGAGAGAGAGTGAGTGAGCCAGGTAGGGGCAGAGAGCTACGAGTGCGAGCGCCCCCCAGATGTTGCGCTCGGTGCACCCGCCCCCCCTGCACCCCCCACACTACGCCACTGCCCTAATTCACTAAGGGTTTGAGACCCATCAACTACCCTTACCTGGTTTAGCTGGCCAATCAAAGCCGTTCCTGGGGTGTGGCTGCTGTCTCATACTGTCAGCTTCTAGGAGCCACAGGTGAGAGCTGAGTGCAGAATGGGAACCAAACGTGGACAAGGTACACCAGAAGGAACATGGTGTCTACTCCACCAGAGGTATTACCCCTCCCCTAACACCCCACATACCCCCAAAGCATTTAAAACATTTTGCAGTGTCTGTAGCAATTGGGGAACCTCCTTCTCCACATAGCTGGCCAGTTTTGCATTCAGAGAATTTCAGCAGAGCATGGGCAGTTATCCAAAGTTAAGTAAATATTTAGACCTACCAATTTTTTAAAAAACAAACATAGTTATGAGGTATAGATCACATTCTTTTTTGAAAGGAATTAAATAGATAGTGGTGATATAACATTTTTATACAAGTACAAATAATGAGTTAAAATGACTGTATGCTTTAGATTCCCATATAGTCCTTTTTGTGAGTCATGGAGAGAGACAGATATTCCCAGTTTTAACGACATCATGTGAGATCTTGGACGGCCCTTCCCAGAACCCAGTAAGCAAGGCAGACAGCTAGAGCATGTAAGCTCCTCACCTTGCATGCATTCAAGTTGTATTATGTCAGTTGATGGGCTGCCAAGCACACAAGGTGTGAATCAACTGTACAGTCCTGTATTATTTGATACAAAATTGAAGAGACATGACCTGTCATTTATTTACTAGCAAGTAAAGGAGGTGACCAGCACTTACAGTATCCATGCAGAGCTATAGAATCTCTTTTTCTAATTCATGTCATGTAGGGAGACCCAGGAGAAGTTATTGGACTGATACCTGACGGTGTGCTAAAAGGTGAAAAAGGCTTTCCTGGTCACCCTGGATTACCGGTAAGGCTCATTATAAACCCAATAAAATTTACCTTCATTCTGATTGCTGAGGTGGAGGGAGGGTTAAAAGGGAAGCCTATACTGCAGACGTTTGGAGAAGCAGTTTCAGTGCATATGTGTGCACTCTGTGTAAAAAGCCACATGGAATCCCTTGTGGGCCGTGGCAGGGCTGGCCCATCCAGGAGGCAGACTCAGCATCCACCAGGCAGCAGATCCTGATGCAGGTCTTTGTTCACCCTTTGTTCCTGGTGTCAGTCTTCACTCACCCCTTCTTCCCAGGCAGGAAGAGGGGCGATTTTGTTGGAGTTTCTGTGTTGGTCTTTGCCTGGGTCCCAGGGGAAGGGAAGTTGTGTCTTGGGACAGTTAGCACTGTGGGGAGGTAGGAGGGCTGCTTCCCTCTGCAGGAGGTGATGGCTCGCCATTGCTTCCTTGAGGCTGTCTTAGTTTCTCCTTTAGAATATTTGCAGGGTCTGTGCTGTTCTCCCTTCTCCTCTATTCTGCATCTTTCCCCCCACCCCGCAGGAAAAGGTATTTTGTTGCAAAGCACCCAGATGCTGTGTTCATCTGCAGTTGTCCCAAGGAGGGGAAACTTACTGAGTCATGCAGTGAGGGAGCCTTTCTCATGCTTATTGTGTTTTGCAATGGGAGTTTGGGGAGAAAGAGAAGGGTGCAGCTTCCACTTACTTAGAACTAGGGACCCATATTCCAAGGCAGAGCAGGTGTATATTAACCGGCAGAGCCAGTCAACCCATGAGTTAAAGTGAGTCAGCTGCTTAAGGCAGCAGGGTCCCTTGGGGCAGTAGATCCCACCCAATGTCTATCTTTCTTCCCCACCTTGTTCCTAATGTAGATCTTGCCTCCCCACCCCCATTCACTGGTAGGGAGAGAGGTGCCATTTGGGGGTCTGCCTCAGGTACCAAAATGACTTGGGCTGGACCTGAGTCACTCTGTGTGTGCCAGATGAGCCTCCCTAACGAGAGAACATGTGGGATCCCACTAGTGCTTTTTTCTTAATAAAAAAAAAATGGTTAGGGGTACTCTCACTTTCCTACTCGTATTGAAATACTGGCCCTCAATGAGGCCAAACTTAGATCCACAAAATGTTTAGGGTTGTGCGTACTGCGTACTGGAGCCAGTGTGGTGTAGTGATTAAGAGTGGTGGACTCGTAATCTGGGGAACCGGGTTCGCATCTCCGCTCCTCCACATGCAGCTGCTGCGTGACCTTGGGCTAGTCACACTTCTTTGAAGTCTCTCAGCCCCACTCACCTCACAGAGTGTTTGTTGTGGGGGAGGAGAGGAAAGGAGAATGTTAGCCGCTTTGAGACTTCATAAAGGGAGTGAAAGGCGGGATATCAAATCCAAACTACTACTACTACTACTACTACTACTACTACTACTACTACTCTTCTTCTTCTTCTTCTTCTTCTTCTTCTTCTTCTTCTTCTTCTTCAGCATTCCCCCAGAAAAAAAGCACTGGATCCCACAATCAAGAAGGTCCTTCTCCTCCCCATTTCTCACCTCAGATGGCAGGGCAGCCTGATAGAAAACCTCCTGAGGCGACAGGCTTATGTTGGAGTAGGCAGTCGGTTAGTTACCTGGATTCAAGCTGTGTAGGGCAGGGCCCCTTTCTCATTTTCTTATGTATTCATAAGAAATTTATATTGATCCATGAAATATCTGTGAGCCATTGACATCAAAGTCTGCTCCTATCTCCAATGTGCAGTTCTGTCCTAGATTCAGTGTCTTAAAACATGACGTGGGTGATCTGACCACACACCTCATGACATTGTTTTTGTCCTTAAAACAGCCATGGTGAGGGGTGGATGCCTGTAATTTTTTGTTTGCACTGTGAATTCTGTGTTTTAATTATTTAATTATTTTTCTGGTATTATTTTACACAGTGTTTTCATTTGTATATTTTGTTTCGTAAGCTCCGAAGGAAGGAGCAGAAATGTAATAAATGGGTTGACTCATTGAAATCAATGGACTTGTGATATAGAATTAACTTATACCGTTGCTTCAGCTATAGGTGGCACTGTCCAACTAAGTCATGCTGCGGTTCTAGACTGTTCTTTTATAAGAAAGCTGTTCCTTGGTTTAACAACCCTTTTGCCCTTGCTGCTTCCCTGAAATAACCTGACAGGGCTAAAGCTAGTTCTGACTGATTTGAGTCCATTGATTTCAATGTGTTTGCTCCAAGTATAAATAACTTAGTTGGATACGACCCAATAAACTTAGATTGATGCCATGGTTCTGGTAGTGGCAGTCTTCTGCCAACTGCTTCCCTGATGGAAATTGTCCCTGATGCTTCTGCCAGCTGCAAACTGGAAAATGTAGCTACAATATAGACTTCTTCCCACCTCCTGTCCCCATAATTGGGGGTGGGGGTGGGGGTGGGGTGTTAAGCCAGGGAAACAATGCTGGAGGAAAGGATAAATAAACCCTCATTGAGAACCACAGCCACACTCCAAATCACCTCAGCTGCTTTTCAATGCAAAAAAGTTGTTACCTCTGTAGTTTGCCCTGAATCGTACTAGGGTACAAAACAACAGAAGGGATGCAGGTGGCACTGTGGATTAAACCACAGAGCCTAGGACTTGCCGATCAGAAGGCGGTTCGAATCCCTGCGACGGGGTGAGCTCCCATTGCTCAGTTCCAGCTCCTGCCAACCTAGCAGTTTGAAAGCACATCAAAGTGCAAGTAGATAAATAGGTACCGCTCCGGCGGGAAGGTAAACGGTGTTTCCGTGCACTGCTCTGGTTCGCCAAAAGCAGCTTAGTCATGCTGGCCACATGACCCGAAGCTGTACGCCGGCTCCTCGGCCAATAAAGCGAGATGAACGCCGCAACCCCAGAGTCGGCCACGACTGGACCTAATGGTCAGGCATCCCTTTACCCTTTACCTTTACAAGACAACAGAATGACAGATAAATGGGAAAGATACTGTGTTAAATGGTTTTTGTCATATACAGGGAACACCTGGTTCACCAGGTATTGCGGGCCCTGTTGGACCACCTGGACCTTCTGGAAAACCTGTAAGTGTCAGCTTATAGTTCTTTATTCATAGATGCTTTGGGCAAACATAAGGCCACTGCCTTCATTCTTTGCTTCTGATACTTCCTCGAGAAGTGGCGCACTCTCCATCCTTGGAAATTTTTAAGCCATCTTCTATAGATTCCTGAGTTGAGATTCCTGCATTGGAGGGGCTGGACTAGATTACCCTTGGGATACGTTCCAACTCTATGATTCCATGTACTGCTGTTTATAACTCAAACATAATATATAACATGTATAACAGATATGCAAAAGTAGGAGAAAGGAAGAGAAAGGAGACAACATGGCTAGAGGGTTAGAACTAAAAGTTGGTTAGCTCAAGAAAGATATTGCAGAAGTGAAAAACACATGTTTACTTACTGCCCTGCAAAATAAAAAAATAATTTTTCAATAAGAACACCAATTAAAAATTAGTCAGGGTAAGGTCTGTGCTTGAGTGGGAGACCACCATAGGTGTCTGTGCATGTCACCTTGAACCCCGTAAGGGAAGAAATGTGGGGTATAATAATAATAAAAAAATATTTTGTACATCCTGCAGTTAGACATGTGATGTGAGAATCTGGAAGAAAGCTTGAAGGATTAGAAGATCCTGTGGAATTCCCTGCACCTAGTTTTGCACATTAATGTTTAGGAAAGATGAATTAATAATGAAACATGTGCAAAAGAAAGCAATCAGCATGCTTTTTTTTGGAATGGATAACCTCTAGAAGGAATTTAAAGATCTTGGCCATGTAGGATTGTTTTTTGGGGGGTAGGTGAAAAGTATAATGATGGTACAGTGGTACCTCGGATTAAGTCCTTAATTCGTTCCCGAGGTCCGTACTTAACCTGAAACTGTTCTTAACCTGAAGCACCACTTTAGCTAATGGGGTCTCCTGCTGCCACCGCGCTGCCACAGCAGGATTTCTGTTCTCATCCTGAAGCAAAGTTCTTAACCTGAAGCACTATTTCTGGGTTAGTGGAGTCTGTAACCTGAAGCGTATGTAACCTGAAGCGTATGTAACCCAAGGTACCACTGTATTAGAATTGCTAACACAATATATATGAAAGAGCTACTTAACTGAATGCAAATTTGGAATGAGATCTGACATACTAAAGGCAGATGTCTACTTCCACAGCCAGGCTTCTCCTTCCTTTCTTACACCCAAAATAGAGGGAGGGGGATAAAAGATTATACAAATTTAGGAATTCTGCTGAGTGTTCCTGTCCTTTTAACATATCTCAGAACCATGGTTGTTCATTCCCAAATAGAATCATTCCCCTTTTCATCAGGGAGAAAGGTGGCATGTGACTTTGTAAATAGCCAATTTATTTCATTCAGTTAATTTTATTCTATTCAACTCCCAGAGAGGCTTAATTACCGTATTTTTTGCTCTATAAGACTCACTTTTTCCCTCATGAAAAGTACAGTGGTGCCCCGCAAGACGAAATTAATTCGTTCCGCAATTTTTGTCGTCTAGTGAATTTTTCGTCTTGCGAAGCACGAAATCCCATAGGAATGCATTGAAAATCAATTAATGCGTTCCTATGGTCAAAAAAAGTCCAAACAAAGCCAAATTTGGTACAACAACAGTTTATTAACTGCTCTTTAAAGTCACACATACTGTAAAGAGCAGTTCAAAAATTTAAGGGAAAATAAATTAACTTTATAAACAAAACATGTCTTTGTTTTTAGTCAAAGAAAAAAAGTCGCAAGACGTTTTCGTCTTGCGAAGCAAGCCCATAGGGGAAATTCGTCTTGCGAGGCAAATCGCGAACGGAAAAAACTTTCGTCTAGCGAGTTTTTTGTATTGCGAGGCATTCGTCTTGCGGGGCACCACTGTAAGGGGAAATGTGTGGGCATCTTATGGAGCGAATGCAGGCTGCGCGGCTATCACAGAAGCCAGAACAGCAAGAGGGATTGCTGCTTTCACTGCGCAGCGATCCCTCTTGCTGTTCTGGCTTCTGAGATTCAGAATATTTTTTTTCTTGCTTTCCTCCTCCAAAAACTAGGTGCGTCTTGTGGTCTGGTGCATCTTATAGAGCATAAAATACAGTAATATCTTTTCTTGCCTCGGATCTGAGCTCTCTTCTTAGATTAGCCTTCAGCACAAGGTGGATTCCATCCCTGCTTTACCTCATTGCGGTCCCAGTCGCAGAACCTCACCCCGCTCTAATTCTGAGGTGAAGTGACAAACAAACATAGGTAGACAACGATCTGGAATTAAAATGGCCACAACTTTATTGATTATAGGTGTAGGTGGAACTTTGGCTCACCTCGCATTGAATGTATATCCATTCCAGCCTCCCAGCGGAAGGCTGCAACCACTTCAGAGTCATGCCAAGAATTATGGCCTCCCCAAGATGTCAATCAACTGAGGTGGCCGTCCTAAGGTTGCCACTGGAAGCCCTATGACCCATCTGCCCCATGTTGGCTTCTGGATAGGGGCATCCTGGAAATACTGCTGATTCCATACTGGTTGATGCATCACTTTACCCGACACTCAAAGACTAGGATTCCAACTAATGCCTTACCCCACAAAGTTGTGATGTTTTGCTATGGGGGAGGCAAAAGCTGGCCAATTTGTCCACAAATCATCTACAAGTTCCTTCCCGGCTTTGAATATAGCAAGCAACCATTAGCAACCATAGTGTTAAGTTGTGGGTGAACATATCAGACGACACAGCGATTCTTCAAACAGCTCTTGTTTATTCACAGGCCAGAACTGAACTGAACTGAAGGGTTCAGCCAGCCTGCTTATATAGAGCTCCACTAGAACGCAACAGTAACCATTTTCTGTAAATATCCAATCACTGAACGTCACTTTCGATCCCTTATTTGCATATGTGGACCTGAGTGAAAACTATCTACAGTATCCCCCTGCTGGCCCAGGGTGAGAACTTCAGTACATAACACCTAGCAAAGTCAGGAAGTAGGAGAAAACAAATTGTTAAGCTGGGAAATGACCTAGGGAAGTGTTGTGTATTGGGTTTAACACATTTTATGTTACAAGGTGCGTTCTAACCAATCGTATAAGCGTTGGTAGACGAACATTCTAATGGCAAGTAAGCGCATGCACTTTCAACTGTCAATGGTCAGTTCATGCTGGGGCTTTTATTGTTGTGTAGCCCTATGAGTTTGGTTTTTTCCCCCTACAAGTGAGCTGTTGTCACTGACAATGTTGAGTAAACGTAGTTGAGGAACTTATACTGCCTTGGACTTCTGACTTTTTCCAAACATTTAACAGGAAGAAAAGCAACGTTAATGCTCGATCTGAAAAGGAAAATAATATTAGCAATGTGATAAGGATTAAGCTGAGTTAAAAGCATCCTAAGGAGAAGGAGGGGCAGGAGGGTTTTTGCTTCTGGAGCCTACTGTGCTGCAAAGTTCCACCGCACAAATGGCCCTTTTATGGATTGTTGCTCTGGTGATAAGGGCACCGACTGGGCCATTTTAATGGGCATTTGGGTGGGAATCCATCCCTAGATCCCCAGGCCATGGGGAATTCCCCACAAGGATCAAGGGTGGCAAGGATCAAGGGTGGAGTCCAAGGGACCTCAAATATCAGCCCTGCAGTAAGTGGCCATCAGATGATTGCGTATTGCAAAGCACCTTGCACACAGGTAGCATAATACTAGTGAAAAAATACGTAATTGACAGGCAAGATTACAACTTTAAATATTAACTCTATCCACCCTGAATAAAATACAGTGGTACCCCGCAAGACGAACGCCTCGCGAGACGAAAAACTCGCAAAACGAAAGGTTTTTTCGTTTTCGAGTTGCCTCGCAAGACGAATTTCCCTATGGGCTTGCTTCGCAAAACGAAGCTTGCCCCGGGGACAGCGGGTCTTCTCTTTTGAAGCAAGGGGCTGCGGGGAGATAGCGATCTCCCTGCAGCCCCTTGCTGCAAAAGACGTCCGGGGGCAGCGGGGAAGAAGCGCGAAGCCGGGCGGGGGGCAGGGGACACCTCCTCTGGACCTCTTCTGAAGGCTGGCGGGGGGCAAAAGTCTTTGTCCCCCCTGCCTGCCTTCCCAGGGGCTTTTAAATCGCCCCAGACAGCGGAGAAGTCCTCCGCTGTCCGGGGCGATTTTAAAATGCCGCCCGCCAGCATTTTAAGATCGCCCGGACAGCGGAGAAGTCCTCCGCTGTCCTGGGGTTTTTTAAAATGCTGGGGGTGGGAAGAAAAGCCCTTGTCCCCCCCCAGCCTTCAGAAGAGGTCCAGGGACAGACTGTCCCCGGACCTGGTCTGAAGGCGGTTTCCCTAGGAACGCATTAATTGATTTTCAATGCATTCCTATGGGAAACCGTGCATCGCAACACGAAAAAACCGCAAGACGAAGAGACTTGCGGAACGAATTAATTTCGTCTTGTGAGGCACCACTGTATTTTTATTTACCGTGTTTTTCAAGAAGTTTTCCTCACAGGGAAAACTTTGTGTACCTCAAGAGTCTGGGGGTTGGTTGCAGCCTGAGATAGTTGAATTTAAGTTCCATTGAAATCACTGGGACAAGTTAAGACTAAGTTGTTTAACTTCAAAGAAACCTAGGTTTAACTTACTTATCCATACATATTTCTATAGACTAATCAGGTGTGCAGTATATGCATATCCTGAACACATGGAGAGGGACCAGTGCCCTTTTGCATCTTGCACAGAATGTATGGAGACAGGGGCAGAACCCCCCTCTCCCCTGCTTCCATGTGTTAGGCATGCGTACTGAATGCCTGAACTAAGGCAAATATTTGTAGTGCGGTGTATTGAACATGCCAGTGATAGCACTTCCAGCTGATGCACCACAACTTCACCCAAAGGGTTCTACTTTACCTAAATCAATAATTAGAATGAGTGGCAATCAGAAGGATGTAAGACAGAATGCCTTTCAATTTGGCCTGACTACATACAGTATAGAGCTGCTCTTTTCTCCTTTGTTCAAGAGCTAGTTCTACACTCACTTTGTGATTTTTTTGAAGCAACCTGTGGGTACCATAAATATAAAAACTACTGTTATAGACATGGTGAGCCACCTCCTGAGTTTGATGGTTCAGCCAAAAGCCACTGGGAAGAGGAAGTAGGGTGTAAATTCATCCTCTACTTAGAGAGAGCCGGTTCTTCTGTGGGCTTTGATTTAAGGATTACCGTAATCTAAGCAATGCGTTTCTAGTACAGAATTGACTTAGTCACTTCTGCTCCTTGAAAGCTGTTTTCAAGATAAAACAATTCAATGACTTAATTCACTGATAGAAACAGTATTAAATAAAGATTCCATTTATAAAATTATCATTTGTTAAAGAATTGACAAGGCTGAAACAAGCAAATCTGTATTAATAAAACAATCTTTTTCAGGGTTCTCCAGGGCCACCAGGCCCCCCAGGTGAGAAGGTAAGACCATTCACAGTCAATGGTGCTTTAGGGGAGTTGATTTCCTTCAGTAAGTGTGTGTGCATTTGTATGCTGATCTATATGTCCAGAGGGTGGGAGTAACAAATCATTGAGTTTCTCATTTCCTTGAGTTTCTAAAATAGCATTACTTGAACAACTGAAGTTTGCCTTTGTTTTCAAAGGCAGACATGTTTCTAAAAGTTTCTTAAAGTTTCTGCTTGAGTACTGTGTAGGAATGCAGTCAGATCTTGAGAATCAAAAATATAACAACCAAGTACTCTTGGCATTTTAAAGGTTTATGAGAGGGAAATTTCTTTTTTTTAAAATGATATTTATTAAGGTTTCAAAGAAAAGATTACATAAATAAAAAGAAAAAAAGAAATAGAAAAGAAAAAAAAATACAAAATACAGAAAAAGATAAAAAACACTTAAAAAACACATCAATCTTTCCATGCCTTACATTTCATTTCCTTTCTTCCCTGACCTCCTCACACCTCCCTTTTTTGTATTCCAGTTCTGTTAGTTAATTCAGCAATTCCTTTCCCTCTTTGTTTTTGTCTTAATCCTTTAACTTAATATATTATAACTTTGGATTTTCACCTGTTAACAATCCATTTTTACATACACCTTTATAACATTGCTGCTAAAACCACTTAGCTTCATTCTGACATCATTCTAACATTCATTAATTTTGCAATGAGAGGGAAATTTCAAAAGCAAATTTGCTGATTGTAAAAATGCACATACTATGTATTGTCATGATGTATGGCTGGTGACTGTTCCCTGTGCACCAAAGAGCTCAGAGGAGGAGGCTGCTTCATCGCTGTACTTAAGGGAATAACTTCTATGACCTTCTTCATGACCTTCCTGGCTGCATGACACAGCCATATCACCGTTCTCTGATTCAGAGGAGGCATCTACTGCTCTCCCCCTGTCTTACAGGGGCCAAAATCTGCAAAATAAGGCAAAGGGTTTGTAAATATCAGCCAGCTCCTCTCTGGAGGCAGGGCTTACAAGTCCAGCCTAATTATGTAAGGCTGCAGAGACAACAGCTGCATTCACATGAGAATTTATTCTGTTTTCATGACTTTCTCCTAACTGTTCATTTCTGCATTATATTTGAGCTTTCACAGGATGCAAGAGCCAGAACTGTAGTGGAAAATAGTGCGAGTTCAGTGGTCATTTCCATGTTATTCACTTCTAGAAATAATCACTTTACAAATAATATGGGAATAACTGCTGAATGTGTTGTATAGTGTTCATAATATGTTGACGATGCACCTCTTACCCATGGCCTTAAATATGGCTATATATTTTTAGGACTCACTCTATTTTTTAATTGTAAAAACTGTGTTAACTCATTTTAACATTCCAATTATACCTTGCTGTAACCTGCCCTTGAGTTGAAGAATGGCTAAGAAATCTAATAAATAATAAAATCAAAAGCTTAGTAATAATGGCTGTTTTCTTGTGGTATCTTGTAGTATCAACTGCTGGTGTACGGTTGCCATGGTGACTGTAGTTAGCACAATAACACTGTGTCATAGCAATATGCATTGTTGCGAAGTGTGCAGTTTGCATGCAAGCCTGCAATTCTCACATGCAATCTGACACTCAGTTCTAGGTATATTTTGACAATGAGACCTGGAAAAGCTCTACACAGACACAGATGTAAACCAAAAGTGAATTTGTTGTGTAAAGTGGAAAATTAGCTTACTTACAAAGGAGGGTAGGGACGCGGGTGGTGCTGTGGGTTAAATCACTGAGCCATGGGCTTGCTGATCAGAAGGTCGGCAGTTTGAATCCCCGCGATGGGGTGAGCGCCCATTGTTCGGTCCCCTCCTGCCAACTTAGCAGTTCGAAAACATGAAATGCAAGTAGATAAATACCGCTCCGGCGGGAAGGTAAATGGCTTTTCCGAGCACTGCTCTGGTTCGCCAGAAGTGGCTTAGTCATGCTGGCCACATGACCTGGAAGCTGTACGCCGGCTCCCTCGGCCAGTGAAGCGAGATGAGCGCCGCAACCCCAGAGTCGTCCACGACTGGACGTAACGGTCAGGGGTCCCTTTACTAAGGAGCGTAGGACTTGAACCAATGGCTTCAAGTTAGAAGAAAGGAGATTCTGACTAAGCATCAGGAAAAACCTTTTGACAGTAAGAGCTGTTTGACAATGGAACGATCTCCCTTGGCAGGTTGTAGACTCTGTTGCCATCTGAGGTCTTTGATTCAAATCCCATCTCCTGCACTGGGTCTTTGCATTCTAGTGTGTTTACATGTATGTGAGGGAGCACTTTTATATAGTTGCTTTGATTAACTTATTTTGTTATAAAATGCCTCTTCCTTGTGTCCTCAGGGTCATATGGGTTTAAGCTTCGAAGGACCAAAGGGTGATAAGGTAAGTTTGTTCTTTTGAAAGTCATAAGCAAATATTCTATGTACCTCTATAATCCTTTGCTACAGTATGTTAGGATGCCCACTTGAATAAAAGCATATTTTCAAGTGGGTGTGCATTCGTGCACAGTGCTTTTTTTCTGGGGGAACTCGGGGTACACATACCCCTAAACATTTTGTGAATCTAAGTTTGGCCTCATTGAGGGGCAGTATTTCAATATGAGTAGGGAAATGAGAGTACTGCTAAACATTTTTTAGAGAAAAAAGCACCCACACAAAGCTGTATTTATGGGGTAAGCTCAGTGATTTCCCATTGCCTGTGTTGGTCATTGGATTAGGCTGTGGCTCCACCTAGTGGATGAGGCAGGGTAAGGCTGGGCTCCCCACTCCGCTTCAAGAGTAGGCTGGGCTCCCAAACCAGTTTGTTCCTGCCTTCTGACAAACCATTCATGTTGCTTGTGGCCTCTTGTATACGTTTCATCTTCAGGCTTGTTATTCTAATCCTCTTGCTTAATTCTACCTTCATCTACTCCTGAATACTCTCCCTTCCACTGTGTCCTAGCCTTCCTTTCTCTGAATCAGCAGCTTTCTCCCACCCTTTTCAAAATGCTTTCCTCCACTTCTCTTACTACAGGCAAAGACCAATTTAGGTGCACCCAATGACGCACAATCGCACACACACACACACATGGTGCCCAACCCAGAAACGGCTCCCCAGACCCCATAAAGAAGTCATGAAAGGGGGCAGAGCAATTTTACACATGCCTCATTGATGTGCGTGGGTGTCCAGAATGGAACCCCCATACAAAACAAGGATTGCATGTATATAAAATCTTTAAATTCTTCAAAATTCTCCCCCTCTCTTCCTTTCTTCTGACTGACTATGCTCAAGGGAAAAGGTTGCAATTTTTCACACATACATCTCTTAGCTCCTAGGAGAGCTGTTAAGCGCAGGGCCCCATCAATGCCTGACACACAGACTGCCATTTGAGAGACCCCTCTATCTCCCAATCTGCTCTTGGGGCAGATAGCAGGGCTGAGTTCAGATGAGAGACAGGCTGTCCACACCCCACTTCATCCACACATCCTGCACAGCCTTATTCTTTACTACACCTGAATTGATACCGCCTCACAAATCCCCAACAGCATCTCATGTACATATGAAAGAGCCTCCTTAATATTTCTAGGGCAGCGGCTGTCATGGCAGATGCCACATTGGATGCCTCCCAGTTTGTGGCATTATTAATGGTAATGGGCATTGTCGCCTGCAGAACACTGGCTGAAACCCTGGGAGGCAGACACAGCATTTTCCACAGTGGTCTTTGTGGGCAATAGGAGGTTTTGAAAGATGTTATTATCAAGTCCAAGGGGAAAGTGAAGGTCCTGGTCACTGAGCAAGAGGAAATGTGCTACTCAGAATGGTATGCAATCCTACTGACCACCAAGAAGATACCAAAAACTACAAGTCCAAACAGGGTGGTTTACAATATAAAAGACAAAAATAATAACAATAAAAAACAATACTCCCTCTCACAGTTTTTTCCTGGCACCTTTGTTACATATCTTTAGCCTTCCTGGGGAAAGCATTCTGCAAACAGGGAGCCACTGCAGAAAAGACCCATTCTCATGTTGTTGCTCACTCCACCGCTGTGCCAAAGCCCATAAATGGCTGCACCCAGTGGCAGCACTGGATCACAGCACTGGGGGAGGACTTCTCCAAACTACAATGCCAAAAGCATCTTTCAGAGGCTACTGGGAGTCCTCCCGAGAAAGCCAGGGCACTTGCCCATGGAGAGCTGGTGAACAGAATTGTGGATAATTGTATGTCATTATATTTTGGAAATACTTAGAAATACTTAGAGAAATTCTTTTAAAATGATAACCTGCAGTAATAACAGTGGGGTGGAGGTGCAGGTGTGAGCACTGGGTTGGCTCCAGGAGTGGCTCCACACAACCCTCATGTGCTGTTTGGGTAAGCTGCAGTGGCAACCCCCCAACCCCTGTTCACCTGGCCGCTGCTGGTAAGCAGGTAGATAAAATACAATGAGTTTATATTTTGTTGTTTTTCACAGCATCACATCTGTGTGCATCACCTTGATAGGAGCATCAGACTCAACCAAGCAGCCATGTAGCACAAACTAATCTCTTTCTGCTTGGCCTCCTCTTCCAGATGAACAGTGTGCGGTTTCAAATGCTTGGAATCACTCTAAGACATACATTTACTTGTTTTCAACCTAGTAATTCAGAAACCCCCTCCCCTCCCAATATTATCTCGTTGACTAGTAGGAATATTTAAGAAATACTTCCCTGAAAATTGATCCCTAGATTTGGGGATTTAGCATTACCAGAACTGTGCTGAACAGATATTGTTGGAATCTATGGTTTGTCCAGATTTTTATTTTGAGAATGTAAAAGTGTCAATCCTTTTTTTTTTTACTTGGGGGAGGGGGAATCACAAGCCAGTATTAAATGGAGTTTCTTTTATTTAGTGTGCTTTTTCAGGGGAACTGGTAGGCTTCTATAGAAAGGCAAGGAAAAATAATAGAAGGTTTTTCTTTCTAAGAACCGATGCTATTTATCTCTCATTTTTGAAGGACTCGTTATCACTAAGAACAAATTTCTTTTGGATCAGTTATGTTGTATTATCTCCTGAAATGATAGGATTGAATAAGCAGAATTTTACCTTTGAATTTTTAGTACCTTCAAATTTGTTTGATAATAATGAACTTTAAAACAAAACAATTTTTTTGAAGAGAATCAAAGTCTTAATACTTAGAAAATTGTTTTCTAAGTATTCCTCTTGTAGCTAATTTTATTTTAATCCTTCTTGCATGCAACTCTAGGGTGAACGGGGTGCCATGGGCCCTCCAGGTCCCCAGGGAACTGTTCCTCAACAGCAAGAGAAAGGAACCGTAGTAATACGTGGAGAGACTGTGAGTGTGTGCATTTTGTTCTTCTGATATCAGTGGCATTGGGCTGCATTCACAAACTTTTACTCAGAGTAGACATGCTGAATTTAATGGCCATGACTCACAGGTCAGTTTATTTCAGTGGGTCTACTCTGATTAAAAGGAAGTCAAATACAATCATTAATTTCCAAAAGCTATCATTTGTGATAGGGATTACTGAGGGAAGAGAAGTATAAATTGACAGTCAGAAGTCCATCAATTTTCTCCTTTTCCTTTTTTTTTTTTTTTTTTTGGTAAGTAAATTATTCTCTCTGGAATATTTGTTCATTCTTTGACCCACTCCCACCACTCATTTGCCCTCTGTGAGTGCACAAAAGACCAAACTAGATGTGACAGCATGAAAATAGCTCAATGAGATGTAGGTTAGAAGCTCCATAGACCAAACAAATTTATTCCAGTGGGAGATCCCCCTTAGGCCTGTCCATATGCCACTGAAACATACACATAATAGTAGCCTTTTGGAAGAGAGATCTAAGCCTGTGTCTGTCGGAAGCCTGAGGAGACACCTCTGCTGCCAGACTTTGATAGACCCCTCTGGGGAGCAGGAGAGCCCTAAAGCTCAGAAACCTACAGCCTAGAACATGGATAGGCAAATTAAGGCCTGGGGGCTGGATCCGGCCCAATCGCCTTCTAAATATGGCCCGCAGATGGTCCGGGAATCAGCATGTTTTTACATGAGTACAATGTGTCCTTTTATTTTAAATGCATCTCTGGGTTATTTGTGGGGCATAGGAATTTGTTCATTTACCCCCCCCCAAAAAAAGTCCGGCCCACCACAAGGTCTGAAGGACAGTGGACCGGCCCCTGCTGAAAAAGGTTGCTGACCCCTGACCTAGAAGAAGCCAACAAATTGCAGAGGAAGGGCCTTGCCCTTTTAACTGCCTAGATGCAGAACCAAACCTAGGTCACTCTCCAAGGTGCTGATCCGGGCTTTGTTAGCCTTTGTCTGCCTGGAACCCTGAGGTGCCTCATCTCCCTCTTGTTTGGACCATCACCTCTCTGCAGCAGTGTGCACCCCCATGAATCAGGACATAGGTCTGCCATTGGATGGGCATTTCTGCATTTCAGCAGATTCAGGGCACTGTTTTAAGGCAGGAATTGGAAACCTCCAGCACATGGGCCAAATTGGTATGGTAGAGATGTGGCTGCAAGTGCACAATGGGAGCCTTAAACTGCATTCCTAATTGGGCATTGACTAGGGAAAGCAGGCTTCAGATCCACTACCTGTCAGCTGATAGCTTTTTGCAAGCTCTGTGTGGTGCTCTGAAGTCTCAACTTTGGGGCATCAAAGCACTCAGTCACCTGACTTCATGGTGGCACCAGGTGATTGACAGGTAGTATGTCCCACCCACCTGTCAAATTTGGCCCAATAAAGATCTGGCTCACAGAGCCCATAAGGTTCCTCACTTCTGATTCAAGGGGACTGAAGGTTCTCTGACCACAATCAACCTGTAAACCTGTTTTCTTTTCAGCAGTTTCTTATAAGCAGATTATATCAGAGAATCTGAAACTTTTCAAAAACAAAACATTACGCAAGACAGTAACCCTAACATTTTCAAGGTTTGGAGAGTCTTGAAAAATTACTGTGTTTTAAATGGGAGGGTTTAGCTGATGCCTCATTATATTAATCTCCTTTGTTTTGTCATTCCATTAGGGTGCTCCTGGTGAAAAGGGTGACCCTGGCTCTCCAGTAAGTTTAAAACTGATCTGTATTTTGGGGGTCCTGAATTCATTTTACTGACTTACTGAGCAATGCTATAGCAATCCTCAGCTGCTGTGTCCTATACATGCTCACCCCAGGAGGGGGGGGGAGAGACCACAACACTCAAAAATTCCAAAATGCTGCATAAACAGCAGCCAGACATGAGCACACCACAAATGCTCAGAAATTTCCAGCAGTCAGGGGTTGTAATGATGCCTACATGACCCCCCTCCAAATCATGGAGGGAGCCAATGAACTCATGGTAACAAGCTCAGCCCTCCTCCCTTCAACCCAGCTTGCCCAGTGCTAGCGCAGCGCCTCCAGTTAATGACCTCCTCTAGCACAAGCAGGAGCGGCCCCACTCCTGAGAGTCCCCCGACATCCCTACATGCAGGACTTTGAGTCTCTTTCCACCTCTCACAACCACAGGAAGGAGAGGGCATCCAACACAGCACTCACATAGCCCCTTTGGCAGAATGCCTACAGAAGCCCTCCTCAGAACAAGGATTGGAGACTGAACTGGTGAAGAAGATCTATGCCAATGAGCAAAAGAAAGGGTTAAGAGGACACACAAGAAATGGAACCATGGACACACAGTGACATTGGCAATGCCCAGTGGCCCTACGTTTGTAACTTGTGGTATCACTGTAGACTTCAATAACATACACTAATGGCATTTTTTTTAAAAAAAGGGATCACCAGGATTAAGTGAGAAAGGGCAGAAAGGTGAACCTGGAAAACCTGGTCCACGGGTATGTATGCTTAGTATTTATTAATCAATTTGCTTTTGCTTCTCCAGCCATTTAGTGATTTCTGTTAAACATATTAGTAATCTCAACAAGATGTAAATCTGAAAGCAAGATTTGTACTACAGGGAATTTTGTGGGTCGGCTTTGTTTCTGATTGAAATAGTGTGTTGTCTTTTCTTAAGGGAGGAATGATTTCAATGCAGGAAGAATTTGATTAATATTGACATATGAATCAATCAAGTAAAGATGATAGAACTTGCTTAATTTTTTAAAAATGTGAATTTTACTAGAAGATTTTGAACTAATAGGTTATTTTATTTTGAGCTTAAAAGTTACATTTTGTCACTCAACAGTTCTATCCAATTCTACAATACCAATGACTTCCCACTCACCCACCATCAATGTTTATAATCAAGAATACAGACAATTGCATTTTATAATTCCACCCTATCCAGTTTCATCTTCTTTAACAGGTTTCTTAATATGTTCTGCTATTTCCCCCCTTAATCTTCAAACCCTGCTATGGACTTCACATATGGAAAATAACTTTTTAAATGGACCAGAAAAGGGTTTCCAGTCCTCCTTAAATGATTCTAGATTTGTATCTCTTATCAGTTCTGTGTATCCCAAGGTTTTCATCAACCATTCTTCCCTTGAGGGTGTTCTCACATCCTTCTGCTTCCGTGCAGAGAGATTCCTTGCCACTGGTTACATACAGCTCTACATTTGAAGCTTTTTTTGGGATTTCACTGTCCTATATCTCCAACAGGAGGAGGCACCTTTCTTCCTCCTTTCCTCCCTCCCACTTGCCACCATGGCCAAGGCAGCAGCTTCAGCCAGCAACATGGTGAAAAGTAAAGGGATAGGATTGGAGGATTGTGGGTGGGATGGGAAGGAGTGGGTGATACTTGAGACTTGCATGGCTGCATGGAAGATAGCTGGAAGCAACCCTAGTGACAGTGGTGAGGAATGATTCCCCAAGCATTCATTTTCTCCAGGTTTTTCCTATGAGACTCCGAGAAAGCTTGGAAAAACTACGGTAAATGCTTTCTAAGACAAGCTAGGGAAGGAAACATGCCATTTACTCTGCAGTTTCAACATTTAAAAAAATAGTTGTAGGGATTTATATGAAACTATTTACATTTCAGGGAAGACCTGGAAAGGACGGAGAAAATGGAGAGAAGGGAAGAACTGTATGTATTTTCAATTTTCTTCAATATTGCTTTTACATACTTCTAAAAGCTTTTATCTCTGGAATTTAATTATTACAATTCTATACAACCCTTCATCAGATGAACACTGCATAGTTTACAATATAAAAACACAAAAATACATATCATAACAACAAACAAAAACAAGAACCCTGCACCACACAGTTTAAAAGGCCATGGACCAAACACGGAGGAGAGCTCAACATCAAGCCTACCAAGTAGCAATGGTGACAGCAAAGAGGACCTTTGTTGCCCCTTTACTGCATTTGCAGAAAACATTTGCAGGAGACTCCTTCAGGTGACTTGGAGTCTGCTAAAGACTCTAATATCTCCTGTAATGATTTTGCAAAGTATTTTTTGCAGATATAATTGTTCAAATTCAGAAGGAAGCACACTCTACCATGATAGCAGTGCTGGGTCGGGAGAGTACTGGTGCTCTCTCTGGTCAAGCTGTATCAGTTTCAGCCTGTTATTTCTGAGGATGTCTACAGGCGGCTTGGATGACTGAAACTGACCACCTGTCTCCTTGATACTTGACCATCCTGGCTCAGAAAAGTGAGCAAGGCAGGGATGGGCAATGGGCTCCATGGGATAGCAAATGCTTCCCTCTATGAGGAAGTCTTCCCGGAACCCCTTAAAGAAGTGGTTATTAAACTACTTTTTTAAAAGAAACTTACTTGGACCAAGCCACTAAGGCCAATTATTGCCCAGTCTCAAATCTTCCATTCCTGGACAAGGTGACTGAGCGGGTGGTCGCTGAATAACTTCAGGCATATCTGGAGGATGCGAACCATTTTGATCTCTTCCATTCGGGACTGAAACTGCCCTGGTCCTGCTGGTCAGTGGTCTCCAGTGGACTAGGGAGAGAGGTGAAAGCTGTTTCCTGGTTCTGCTGGATCTCTCAGCAGTTTTTCATACCATTGACCATGGAATCCTTTTGAACCATCTATGAGGGTTGGGAACTGGGGACACTTGTTATACACCAGTTCCACTCCTTCCTCCCTGTCCAGAAAGTGGTGTTGGGGGCTCTCACTTGTGGGGTACCTCAGGGCTCTGTCCTCTCTCCCATGCTTTTCAACATCTATATGAAGCTGCTGGCAGAGATCATCAGGGGTTTGGGCTGGGTGTTCACCAGTATGCGGATGGTACCCAGCTCTACCTCTTGTTTAAATCGGCACCAGTGGAGGTGGTGAATGTCCTGTGTGAGTGTCTGGAGGTGGTTGGAGGATGGATGACAGTTAATGGATTGAGGTTAAAATAATCCTAAGGAGCTTGTCTTGATTTACAAATACCACAGTTAATGAAAACTATTATCATTATTATTATTATTATACGTGTAGGGAGAAACTGGCCCCCCGGGATTTCCAGGACTGCCCGGAATAAGTGGTCCTAAAGTAAGTAGATCCATTTGAAAATGTACTGGCATGTACTTTAGCTTTTATTCGCAATATTGCAATTAATAATAATGTTTCCTTTAGTCAGCTTTAGAATTTAACTTTTTTATTTTTTTCAGGGAGATAAGGGTGCAGCAGGTCCTTCAGGACCTCCAGGAATAGTAAGTATTAAACTATGTGCTTAAATGAATGTCTCTTTTAACTATAATAAATGGAACATAGGAAACTGCCATAGGCTAGGTCAGACTATTTGTCCATGTAGCCCAGAGCTGCCTACTCTGACTTGCAGCAGCTGGCAAATATCATTTCCAACAGCTGCTCTGATCATTCCAACTGGAGACACCAAGGGATTGAAGCTGGAGTGTCATGCATATGAAGGTAGTGTGATCCATCACTAGGTTGTAGCTTTTCCAATGGTTTCTTAATTTAATGCTTAGAAAGGGACTATGCAAAAATATTGATTCATCTGTGATGCTTTCTTTTTTCATGCGATCAAAATTTGATATTTCCTTATATGTAACAAATTTGTGTTTGAATTGCACAGAGACAGTTTTTCTTGCTTTTCAGTAGTACAGTGCATCCACTTCAGAAGAATCATAGAATCACAGAATTGTAGAGTTGGAAGGGACCAAAGGGTCATCTAGTCCACCCCCCTGCAATGCAGGAATCTAAACTAAAGCATCCATGACTGATGGCCATCCAACCTCTGCTTAAAAACCTCCAAGGTGCACAAATTCCAGAGAGAAACCGTTCCACTGTCAAACAGCTCTTACCATCAGAAAGTTTTCCCTGACATTTAGTTGGAATCTCCTTTCTTGTAACTTGAAGCCATTGGTTTGAGTCCTACCCTACAGAACAGGAGAAAACAAGTTTGCTACATCTTTCATGAGACAGCCCTTGTGATACCTGAAGATGCCTATCCTATCTCGTCTCAGTCTCCTCTATTCCAGGCTAAACATACCCAACTCCTTCAACCATTCCTCATAAGGCTTGGTTTCCAGAACCTTGATCATCTTGGTTGCCCTCCTCTGCACACCTTCCAGCTTGTCAACATCCTCCTTACATTTTGGAGCCCAGAATTGGACACTGTATTTCAGGTGTGGTCTGACCAAGGCAGAATGGAGTGGTACTATTGCTTCCCTTGATCTGGACACTAGGCTTCTGTTGATGCAACCTACAATAGCATTAGTCTTTTTTTGCTACTGCACCACACTGTTGACTCAAGTTCAGCTGCTTGTTCACTAAGACCTCTAGATCCTTTTCACTTGAACTGCTAGTTGTCCCCCATCCTATATTTGTGCACGTGGTTCTTCTTGGCTAAGTGCAGAACTTTCTATGAAATAAATGTACACATTGCTTGTGTGGGGGGTGTTGGAAAATCCAACCTGCACACAAACTTCTGTTTCTGCTTCACTTGTAGCTTGAGAAAACACATACAAAAAATCATGAGTTCTTCCAACACCACATACTCTTGCATTTGTATCACACATTCCTTTCCTTCAAATGTGACCTGACCTAACTAGTGGACAAAAGATTGCAACTGGTAAATGGGCAAACTGGCCTGGAGGACACCACTCTAGATCCACAAAGGGAAGGTAAATGAGACTAGTTCACATTTTTCAGATGTGGATGCCAGTAATGAAATAATAGTGGCTTGCCTTGTGAGTCCATGACTCAGGTGGACAAAGGTACTTCCCAATTCCATGGCAAAGGTACTTCTCAATTCCAAGTGTTAAGTATTATCCCACTCTACATTACAGAATCTGATTGTGTGGCCTAGTCTTGGCAACTGTGCTCTGTTGTTGGATCGTTAGTTGGTATAATGTGATAAGTTTATAATCTTACTGGTACTTTTGGGGAGGCTTTGAAAAACCTCAAAGACCTTTGGTGAGGTTTAGCAGTTCTGTGAGCCTGTATAACGTGAGTTTTTTATTGATATGTTTTTATTTTATGTAAATCACCTTGGAAAGAATATTCTTCTTGAAAGGTGGCAGAGCCATTAATAAAATATATAAAATAAATTCATTATAAGTTCTTTTATATCCTTTTCATCAGGCCTCATCCCTCTGGCCTTCCTCACATATCTGTGTTGAGGTTAATTCACAGAATTACAGAATCTTAGAGTTGGAAGGGATCCCAAGGGTCGCCTAGTCCAACCCCCTGCAATGCACGAATCTCAGCTCAAGCATCCATGACAGATGGCCATCCAGCTTCTGCTTAAAAATCTCCAGGGAAAGAGAGTCCACCCCCTCTCGTGGGAGTCTCTTCCACTGCTGAACAGCTCTTACTGTCAGAAAGTTTTTCCAAATGTTTAGTCGGAATCTCTTTTCTTGCAACTTGAAGCCATTGATTCGAGTCCTGCCCTCCAGAGCTGGAAAAAAGCAAGCATGTTCCCTCCTCCATGTGACAAGCCCTTCAGATATTTGAAGATGGCTATCATATCTCCTCTCAGTCTCCTCTTTTCCAGGCTTGGTTTCCAGACCCTTGATCATCTTGGTTGCCCTCCTCTGCGCACTTTCCATCTTGTCAACATCCATCTTAAATTGTGGTGCCCAAGATTGCACACAATATTCCAAGTGTGGTCTGACTAAGGCAGAATAGAATGGGACTATGACTTCTCTTGATTTGGGCACTATACTTCTGTTGATGCAGCCTAGAATAGCATTAGCTTTTTTGCTGCTGCATCACACTGTTGACTCATGCTAAGCTTGCAGTCCATCAAGATTCCTAGATCCTTTTCACCAATACTGTTAGTAAGCCAGGTGTCCCCCACCCTGTATTTGTTCGTCTTGTTCTTCCTGCCAAAATGCAGGACCTTACATTTGTCCCTATTGAAATTCATTTTGTTAGCTTGCGCCCAGTCTTTACTTAAAGTAAAGTTGCTTTACTTAAAGCACCTGGGTGGTGAGGTCACAGCTTACCTTGGAGCCAAAACCGCTAATCCCCTCTCACTCTTACAAGGACTATTTTTAGCCGCTTTAATTAGATAAATGTATAGAACTGAAGGGGTTTGAGATTGTGCTAAAAACAAACCCTTGCAAGCCTAAACTTGATGATTATGCACAGAGTAGAAGTCAGAGTAGAAGATTTTAGCAAGCCACTTGTGTACAGGATTGAACCCGATAGTTCTTATCTGTTAGAAGGCTGAAAGCATTTGGTGTGGTTTTTTTAATTAATCTACATCATACTATTTCCCCTGTTATTCAGGTTATAGGGATTGGAGATCAAGAAGTAATAGGTGAGAAAGGCGACTCAGGTCCTCCAGGAATTCCTGGACAAAAAGGTGAACCAGGTCAAAAAGGTAAATATTGCTAATTGTTAATTATTTCATTATATTAACTTGGTCAAGAAATTAATTCAATTTAGTTTAAAAAATGATTTAATTGACTTCCTGCTGAGATTGTAGCTGATTCATTCTTTCTCTAAATTCAGTGCATTCATTCAATAGACTTAATCCTCCTCCTTCAATCAGTGGAGCTAAAGAATATACATTCTGTTATTGTTTCAACTAACTCCACGGCTGTGGTGCTACAGCTTTTTAAGATACTTATAGAAAAGCTGAAAACACAATTATCATCTGCGATACAGAATACAGCCACAAAGAGGGTGAGGGATCTAGCAAGCTGGTTTGACGCAGAGTGCAGACAAACAAGGAAGCATTTGAGAACAATTTATCGCAAATATAGGAATACTGTGGCACCCCCTTTATTTACCACATATATCTCCATAAGACGGAACTACAAACAACTATTAAAGAAGAAAAAACAAAAAGCCGAGTGAATCGCATGGCAAAGCCTGGTCAAGGCTTCACACGAGAAAGACCCAACTTGCTTTTGGCATACCATATCTGGCCTACTGGACCAGGAGTGTAACGGACTCATTTGTACCGTTGAACCCCTAGAGTGGATCCGATACTTTCAATCATTGTTTTATGATAAGGAAGCTCAGCTTAACAAGCCAAGCGTTCAACCAGAGGTTTCACCTCACTGGTCACTTGTAACCACAGAGGAGGTAGAGAATTTGATCGCACAGCTAAAGAACAACAAGGCCCCTGGCATAGATTATATTCCCACAGAACTTCTGAAGACCAACTCTGGGTGGTGGGCCCCCCTGCTGGCGACAGTACTCTCCCACATTGATTCAACAGGCCTATTTCCCGAAGGGTGGGCCAAGGCGATAATCATCCCAATTTATAAAAAGGGCCCCACATCAGACCTGGCGAGTTATAGACCTATTAGTCTTTTACCTATACCAAGCAAATTATATGCAAAACACCTATATATCAAATTAACCAGTTGGATGGACACTGAGGCTATCTTGGCGGAGGAGCAAGCTGGATTTAGGCAAGACAGATCTGTTTTGTCTTAGCACATCTTATTGACAAATACGCCAAGAAAACCCGTGGGGTCTTATATGCAGCCTTCATTGATTTGAAGACTGCCTTTGATTCAATTTCACGAGTAGGACTCTGGGCCAAATTGAATACATCCAGTATAGATAAAAGATTATTATTTTTGATTAATGACCTATATAAAGATATTGTGTCGTACGTAAGATCCTCCACAAATGGCCAACTCATAGGCCCTGTACCAGCCACTAAGGGGGTTAAGCAAGGCTGCATTTTAGCCCCAGCATTATTTAACCTATATATCAATGACATGGTTAAAAGCTTAACATCTCCGGAGTTCCATGCTCCTAAATTGGCCACAAAACCAATCTCAGTGCTCTTATATGCTGATGATGCGGTTCTCCTATCCCAAACAGAAATAGGCCTAAAAAGGTTGATAGGAGAATTCTCAGCATACTGCAGGAGAGAACAGCTGGTGGTAAACTATCAGAAAAGCAAAGTCATGGTTTTCTCAAGGAAACATAGATCACATAGCTGGAGCATGGACAATCACCCAATTGAGCAGGTTAAAGCCTTTAAATACCTGGGCATAGTCTTCCAGTCATCGGGGTCATGGGATGTACACCAAAAATGTGTTAAAGAAAAAGCAGCCCAAAGTGCTTAAGATGCTGTCCCGTTTTTGCCATACGAAGGGCGGCAAATACATCCCAGCAGCAGCCCTAGAAGTTTTTCAAGCCAAATTTTTGGTGCAGATACTTTACAGGGCCCAAATTTGGACAGGTAATCATTGTAGTATTATTGAAACTGTCCAATCCAAATTTTTAAGGCAGATTTTTTCTGTACCACCTTGTGTCCCAAATGCAGCATTATGACTGGAGGCAAGTCTTCCCTCTGTAGAAACTTGGTCCTGGGAAAGAACTCTTAATTATTGGCTCCGTTTAAATCTAAATCCTCCTGGTCTACTGCCCTTAGTGACACAAGACCCCCATAAAAGTGTGTGGTCCAAAATTGTGCACCAAAAATTCCTCTCCTGCGGACTCCACCCACATCAGCTTCTCACGGTGGGTTTTATTAAAGCAAAAAGGCTAATTGAACAGCGTCTGAAGGACTTAGAGCAACAGAACAATCTGGCCATTATAAAGAAACTCTGTCCTTGGTATGCCTTTTGCCCCCCCCCCCCTCAGTTTGATTCCCTGGCACCATATTTGTATAAATTAACTATCCCAAAATACAGATGTGCCTTCACACTGGCCAGATTGAATGTGATGCCCTCTGCTGTACTTGAGGGCAGATACCAAAAGATTCCAACTGAGAAACGACTCTGCCTCTGTGGAGATGGCAATCTGGAAACAGTGGCTCATGTTCTCCTGTCCTGTCCCCTTTATAAAGATCTGAGGAATGAGATCATCACGCCACTCCTGCTTACCATCCCAGGCCGCCCATCTGCGGCCACATTGTTCTTTCTGTTATCAGATCAAAAGGATCAGACAACAGCAAAGGTTGCTAGGTTTATCAAAGGTGCAATGAGGCCACTATCTGAACGATAATCTTGACTATTTGATTGTCCTTTTTACCCATAGTTGTCTTTTTAATTATATATACTGCTTGTTTTATATTGCTGTGGCCGTTGGCCAATGCAAATAAAGTTTATCTATCTATCTATCAATAGATCAGGAAAATGAAGTGCATAATTAGATAAAGTGCCTGCTATACATTATAATTAAGTAATGATATAAGGCAATATCCAGCCATTAGTCCCACTCAGGATAAGTCCATTGATTTCAATAGGTCTACTATTGGGTATCTTAATTGGCCCCAATTCATTTTGTGTAAAATTGTACATGATTAGATCCACATCTGATATCATGCCCAGTTCATGTTGAGCTTTTTCATGAATTATATGTTTGCCATGATATGGAGTGATAATTAGACCTATACATACCCTCCAACACTTCTCAGATGAAAATTGGGATGTTCTATTCTACACCAGGAAGTGTTTCCTCTGCATTTGATCTCACTGCACACATAAATGTCATGTACACATACACATCTGTTACCTTCAGCCAGTTGCAACCTCTCCATCTCACCTACTTCCTAGGATTCAATTATTATTGAAGGTTGTGCAGTCTTTACCCAGTTACCTGGGAATAAGCTCCATTGAATACAGTGGGACTTCTGAGTAGACAGTGTAAGGCTCCATTTCCAATAATGGAATAAACAGTCTATAAATTTCCTAAAAAATGGCTGGTTGTGGAAGTATTGCAATTAAATAATTTAAAGTGGATTAGCGGCATTTTCCTTCAAAATTATAGGAAGGGCTTTGTATGCCAGCTTCACCATTTCCTTCATTTGGTTCGGGTATTTCATTTTCAGGATAAACAGGACTCTGTTTTTGCACCTTTCTTCTTTCTTTGGCGATCACTTGTAGCCAAGTAAGATTGTCTTCCATAAACATGGTTTTAACAATGAGTCTGTAAGTTCTGGAGCTAGTTCTGGAACCACACGTCCTTCCACAGTGGGGACATTGGTTTCTGGGCAGGAATTGATCCCGGTGTGGATTTGCCAAGCGTGTCTTCCTCCTAGCACATTTCTCCCTTGCGTTTGAGTGTCTTCAAAGCCCATGACACCTTTGGTAAAGGCTGTTCTCCAACTGGAGCACTCGCAGGCCAGTGTTTCCCAGTTGTCAGTGTTTATACTACATTTTTTTAGATTTGCCTTGAGACAGTCTTTAAACCTCTTTTGTTGACCACCAGCATTCCGCTTTCCATTTTTAAGTTCGGAATAGAGTAGTTGCTTTGGAAAACGATCAGGCATCCGCACAACATGATCAGTCCAATGAAGTTGATGTTAAAGAATCATTGCTTCAACACTGGTGATCTTTGCTTCTTCCAGTACACTGATATTAGCTTGCATGTCTTCCCAAGTGATGTGTAAAAAATTTTGGAGACACCGTTGATGGAATCTTTCGAGGAGTTGGAGATGGCGTTGATAAGTGGTCCATGTTTCACAAGAATACAGTGGTACCCCGCAAGACGAACGCCTCGCGAGACAAAAAACTCGCAAAACGAAAGGTTTTTTCGTTTTCGAGTTGCCTTGCAAGACGAATTTCCCTATGGGCTTGCTTCGCAAAACGAAGCTTGCCCCGGGGACAGCGGGTCTTCTCTTTTGAAGCAAGGGGCTGCGGGGAGATAGTGATCTCCCCGCAGCCCCTCCCTTGCTGCAAAAGACGTCCGGGGGCAGCGGGGAAGAAGCGCTTCGCTTCCCGCTGCCCCCGGACCTCTTTTGAAGCAAGGGGCTGCGGGGAGATCGCTTCTCCCGGTGCTCCGAAGCCGGGCGGGGGGCAGGGGACACCTCCCGCCGCCGCGGGGACACCTTTTGAAGGCAGGCGGGGGGGGAGGCACTTGTGGGGTGCCTCAGGGTTCTGTCCTCCCCCCCCATGCTTTTTAATATCTATATGAAGCCACTGGGAGAGATCATCAGGGGGTTTGGACTGGGTGTTCATCAGTATGCAGATGACACCCAGCTCTACCTCTCCTTTAAATCAGAACCAGTGAAGGCGGTGAAGGTCCTGTGTGAGTGCCTGGAGGCGGTTGGAGGATGGATGGCGGCTAACAGATTGAGGTTGAATCCTGACAAGACAGAAGTATTGTTTTGGGGGGACAGGGAGCGGGTTGGTGTGGGGGATTCCCTGGTCTTGAATGGGGTAACTGTGCCCCTGAAGGACCAGGTGCGCAGCCTGGGAGTCATTTTGGACTCACAGCTGTCCATGGAGGCGCAGGTTAACTCTGTGTCCAGGGCAGCTGTCTACCAGCTCCACCTGGTACGCAGGCTAAGACCCTACCTGCCCGCGAACTGTCTCGCCAGAGTGGTGCATGCTCTGGTTATCTCACGCTTGGACTACTGCAACGCGCTCTACGTGGGGCTACCTTTGAAGGTGACCCGGAAACTGCAATTAATCCAGAATGCGGCAGCTAGACTGGTGACTGGGAGTGGCCGCCGGGACCACATAACACCGGTTCTGAGAGATCTGCATTGGCTCCCAGTACGTTTCCGAGCACGATTCAAAGTGTTGGTGCTGACCTTTAAAGCCCTAAACGGCCTCGGTCCTGTATACCTGAAGGAGCGTCTCCACCCCCATCGTTCAGCCCAGACACTGAGATCCAGCGCCGAGGGCCTTCTGGCGGTTCCCTCATTGCGAGAAGTGAGGCTACAGGGAACCAGACAGAGGGCCTTCTCGGTAGTGGCGCCCTCCCTGTGGAACGCCCTCCCATCAGATGTCAAAGAGATAAATAATTACCTGATATTCAGAAGACATCTTAAGGCAGCCCTGTTCAGGGAAGTTTTTAATATGTAACGCTGTACTGTTTTTAACACTGATTGGGAGCCGCCCAGAGTGGCTGGGGAAACTCAGCCAGATGGGCGGGGTATAAATAATAAATTATTATTATTATTATTATTATTATTATTATTATTATTATTACTCCGGTAGAGAGTTTCCCTTCGACAAAGTGTAGGATCATGGCAATTAAAATAATGAATAGAGTTGGGGAAACACAACCCTGTTTAACACCTGATCCCACTGTGAATGGTTCACTTTGAGAGCCATTGTTATCTGCGATTGTTGCTGTCATATTATCATGGAGGAGCTGAATGATGTTCACAAATTTATCTGGGCAGCCAGTTTTCAGAAGGACAGTCCACAGGGCATTACGATTTACAGTGTCGAAAGCCTTAGTCAGGTCAATAAACGCCATATACAGGGGTTGGTGTTTCTCTCTGCATTTTTCTTGAAGCTGTCGAGCGGTGAAAATCATGTCCACTGTCCCCCTAGAAGGCCGGAAACTATTTTGGGATTCAGGAAGGGTCACCTTGGATATTGTTAAGAGACAGTTTGCTAAGATCCTTTCAAGAATTTTGCCAGCCGCAGCTAATAGAGAGATGCCTCAATAGTTTCCACAATCAGTTCTGTCACCTTTTTTAAAGAGATTGATAATTTCACTATCCCTAAAGTCTGCTGGATTCTCTTCTCTTTCCCAGATTTTTTCGATGAGCTTGTGAAGTTGTTGTGTAAGTGCAGTTCCACCCACTTTGAAGATTTTGGGAGGTATCCCACTGGCTTTGTTGTTTTTCATTTGGTTAACAGCTGTTTTTCATTTGGTTAATAGCTGTACATTTGTAGATACTGCAAGCTCATCTCTAACTTGTTTTTGCAGAATTTGTGAGAGGAACTCAGCAGCTATGGGGGAGTTGCGGTTAAGGAAATGTTGGTGATGTTCTTTCCAGCGCAATGTAATAGCTTCTTTATCTTTTAGAAATGTGATGCCGTCTGCTGAGTGTAGGGGGCATATGCCATGATTTATTGGTCCATAGATGGTCTTTGTGGCTTTAAAGAAACTATGTGCATCATGAGTGTCAGCTAAGTGCTGGTTCTCTTGAGCTTTTTTTATCCACCAGGTGTTTTTTAGTTCTCTGGTTCTTCTTTGAATCATAGAATCATAGAATAGAATCATAGAATCATAGAGTTGGAATAGACCACAAGGGCCATCGAGTCCCCCTGCCAAGCAGGAAACACCATCAGAGCACTCCTGACATATGGTTGTCAAGCCTCTGCTTAAAGACCTCCAAAGTAGGAGACTCCACCACACTCCTGGGCAGCAAATTCCACTGTCGAACAGCTCTTACTGTCAGGAAGTTCTTCCTAATGTTTAGGTGGAATCTTCTTTCTTGTAGTTTGGATCCATTGCTCCGTGTCCGCTTCTCTGGAGCAGCAGAAAACAACCTTTCTCCCTCCTCTATGTGACATCCTTTTATATATTTGAGCATGGCTATCATATCACCCCTTAACCTCCTCTTCTCCAGGCTAAACATGCCCAGCTCCCTTAGCCGTTCCTCATAAGGCATCGTTTCCAGGCCTTTGACCATTTTGGTTGCCCTCCTCTGGACACGTTCCAGTTTGTCAGTGTCCTTCTTGAACTGTGGTGCCCAGAACTGGACACAGTACTCCAGGTGAGGTCTGACCAGAGCAGAATACAGTGGCACTATTACTTCCCTTGATCTAGATGCTATACTCCTATTGATGCAGCCCAGAATTGCATTGGCTTTTTTAGCTGCCGCGTCACACTGTTGGCTCATGTCAAGTTTGTGGTCAACCAAGATTCCTAGATCCTTTTCACATGTACTGCTCTCAAGCCAGGTGTCCCCCATCTTGTATTTGTGCCTCTCATTTTTTTTGCCCAAGTGCAATACTTTACATTTCTCCCTGTTAAAATTCATCTTGTTTGTTTTTGCCCAGTTCTCTAATCTGTCAAGGTCGTTTTGAAGTGTGATCCTGTCCTCTGGGGTGTTAGCCACCCCTCCCAGTTTGGTGTCATCTGCAAATTTGATCAGGATGCCCTTGAGTCCATCATCCAAGTCATTGATAAAGATATTGAATAAGACCTCAGCCTTTGAACCTCAGCCTTAGCGTTGGCATAGGTTTTTTTTTTCTTAGTGGCACAGTTTCTATCTGTTTGCCAGATCTGAAAGGCCTTCCTTTTCTTGTCAATCATGCATTCAGTCTCACTGTAATTCTCATCAAACCAGTCCTGGTGTTTCTTGGTTTGGTGTCCAATAGTTTGTTCACAGGCTGCAATAATGAATGTTTTTTGCTTGGTCCAGTGTTTCTCGGTGTTATCAGGGAATTCTGAAAGCAGATGGTCCTTAAGAGTCGTTTGGAAGCAATCCCGCTTAATGGGATTTTGAAGGGCTTGAGTGTTCATTTTGCGCCTTGGCTTCCTTCCTTGAAGCCTGCGTTGAGGTATAATCTCGATAGCCATCGTGGAGCATATTAGTCAGTGATCTGTCCAGCCGTCATCGGCACTTGTCATAGTTCTGGTAAGGAGCACATCATGGCGATCTTTAGCACAGACAATAACATAGTCTAAGAAGTGCCAGTGGTTTTACTGAGGATGCCTCCATGAAGTTTTAAATTTATTTTTCTGTCGAAAGAGTGTGTTGGTTGTGCGCTGCACATATCACCCAGGAGGATAATTTTATCTTCCTTAGGCGTCTCTGATAGGACTGTATCCAGCTGATAGTAACATTTTTCTTTAATATCTTCATCGGCATTCAGTGTTGGTGCATAAGCACTTATAATAGTAGCCTGTTGGTTTTTTGTGAGCTTTATTCAAAGGGTTGAGAGTCGCTCATTAATGCCAATAGGGACTTCTGACAGGAGCTTCACAAGATCGTTTTTGATAGCGAAGCTTACCCCATGTATTTGATGTTCTTGTTCAGATAGACCTTTCCAGAAGAATGTGTAGCCTCCTTTTTCTTCCTTCAGTTTTCCCTCGCCTGCTCTTCGAGTCTCTTGAAGTGCTGCAATATCGATGTTAAAACGTCACAGCTCTCTTGCAATGATGGCAGTTCTGCGTTCAGGACGCTCGCTGTCTGTGTTATCTGACAAAGTCCGTATATTCCATGTTTCAAAGTTCAATTGTCTTTTATGACCGCTAAGTGGTGACCCCACTTGGCGCGGTAATCTAGTCAGGGAAAAGGGAAGGCAGACTATGTTTAGGGCACCTTTTCTAGCCCCTCCCCCTTTTCGGGGTGAGCAGAGTGGATCCTAAATAGGGCTGCTCAGTCATGGATACAGCTGCTGAGCTGCTCAACTGCCTCATTCCTTGAGTCAGACCAACTGAATCTGTATCCACTGCCCATGTGCCGGTTCATGACTAGGGGCTTCCAGATTTCACAATCCTGCCCCAATTACCATTTGCCAATCGCCATAGGACTTTTGGGGTTTGGACTGGGTTTTTGGAAGACACCTGTGCGTGGATTTGTTTTATGTGTGTAGATCAGTGCACGCTGACCAACGCATAGTCTTCAAAGTAGGGCTCTGTTCCGATGGCATGAAGTAGTCACGACAAACCGGTAGATTCCTATCTGCTGCAGCCTTCATCCGCCTCCACAGCCATTGTAACATATCGCTTGTTATCATCCGCCTCTTCTGCCATTAAGGACTTCTTGGATCATTCTTTGTCTAGCTCCTTCCCTTTGACCTCACCACCTTGAGTGACCCTGTTGGGAGTATGAGATTCCCGACAGCTTCGCTCACAAGGGTCATAGGAACATGCAAGCCAACTCACCACGACAAGATGATGATCCAGCGACCTATACACCTACACCCACCCACCCACCCCAGCATCACTTTTAATTGTTCTCTGAGATGTGCAGGAGGGGAAAAAGTAAAACCGGGACATTATGAGATCAAATCAGAAACGAGGGAGGCTTCTGTAATTCTAGGACTGTCCCTGGAATTATACCAAGCAGTTCAAATCTTTACTATCTAAGAATCCACTACCTTTGCTTTTGCAGGTTTTCCAGGTCTACCAGGGGCACCAGGTCCACCAGGTAAGACTGTTTCATTATTTGGTTGTCTTGTTTTAGGGTGCGTATTGCCTTTCCACATAAATTCTACAACTTTTTGCACAAAAAGATAAAAGTGTTGGTCCACTAAAAGAATTCCAAAATCCATATTAGGGCAATACATTTCTAAGGCCACCAAAATATCACAGAATGGCACAGAAGCTTTTAAGTTCTCGTGATCTCTTCATCAGGCTAGATGGTAAACAGAGCAATGTGGGGAGAGGGGGAAGCGAGTTTGGATGATGCTGGAGCCTTAATTCTACATTTGGTCACAGTCTTAAGATGAAATGGGTTGCACCAAGGTCTGCTGGGAACAAGAAAAAAAACTTTTAGACAAACGTCAGTGCCCAGCTTAACACATTTCTACAAAAAATTCTCTTGGGCATATTGCTTCAGTACTGCGCATAAACAGCTCACCAAGCTCACTCTGCAGGTTTGAACTTCACGAGTGGAATCCAGCATAGCACTATGGCAATTGTTCTGTCAGTACAGAAATTTCTGCATGTGCAATGGAATGTTCTCCCCCTTTCCTCTCCCTGTTTGCTCCCTAAATTTGTTCTAGGGGTTCCCCTAACCCTCTGGAGCAGATTTGTGGAGGGAGGGGGCTGGGGGGGGCAACACTGTTTAACAGGTGGAAATCCTTGCCCTGGCGGGACTCATTAGGAAAATACTGCCCTCAATAGGCCCTATGCAGGTGGATGTTTCTAGGAATTAGGTTGAACAAGTAGCTCTGATAAATAAGCTACCGTATTTTTCGCCCTATAGGACGCACTTTTTCCCTTCCAAAAATGAAGGGGAAATGTGTGTGTGTGTCCTATGGGGCGAATGCAGGCTTTTGCTGAAGCCTGGAGAACGAGAGGGGTCGGTGCGCACCAGGCTTCAGGAGAGCCCCACCGCCAGCCCCGCAAACTCGCAGCGCGCCTTTCCCTCAGCGCGCCTTTCCCGCTGTCCCCCGACTTGGTTAGAAGGCTGGGGGGGGGGAGAAGCCTGCTCCTCCCCGTCGCCAGCCCTGCAAACTCAGGGGACAGCGGGGAGGCGCAGCGCGCCATCCCGCTGTCTCCCAACCTGGTTTGGAGGCTGGCGGAGGGCTTCTCCCTCCCCCAGCCCCGCAAGCTCCCAGAGCGATGCCAAAGCTGCACACAGCTTCGGCATGGCTCTGGGTCCCATTCTGGGGGCTGCGGGAGGGGGAAGCTCGGGCTTCCACCACCCCAGCCCCGCGCCTGGGGGGGGGAATAATTCCCCCCCTTTATTCCCCCCCCCAATCTAGGTGCCTCCTATAGGGCAAAAAATACGGTATCTTGCTATTGTTTGAACTCATAAGGTAGTTTAGGATCAGATTCAGTATGGTATCTCAGTATGGTATCTCAGCTGATATTATGGTGTTGCAATTATTTTATTGTTATTAAACAACTTATTGGTCAATATTTTTTCTGTTGGTTTTATTGATGCCTACTTCACTGCATTATTGTAATCAAGGGCAACCCAGTCCTGGGATAATAGGGGCACCTGGTTTTCCGGGCGAGAGAGGAGAAAAGGGTGACCGGGGGTCTCCTGGATCTTCATTGCCTGGGCCAAAAGGAAGAGATGGACCGCCAGGACTTCCCGGTGTACCAGGGCTTCCAGGCCCACCTTTTGCAACAGGCAAGTCAAAATGCACCCCAAAGTATACAGTCCTTTTAAAGTGCAAAACAATCAAGATAGTAAGAAATGTTACGCCCATGGTCATAATAATGGTTAAAAAGAAAATTATGGGGTTTTTTAGAATTGGTTAAATGAATTTGTTTTCAGATGTGGTGCCTCATTCTAGAAGAAATTTCTGTTTCCTGTTTCAAAACCTTGACTTTGGCTTGGTTAAGTGGTTTCACAAGTAAGTGTCTTCATATTTGATTCCTGACTGAGCTCTGTCGTGTCTCTTCTCGATCTTCTGGGATGTGTCCTGATGGGATGTGTTCAGACGGAAGAGGTCCAGAGCGGTCTGAGGGGGAAGGGTCTTAGGTCAGCTTCCCAAGGCAGTTTTAATCCTCTACATATTTCAGAATTTAGTCTGACATACAGGTTTCAGATTCACCTCCTAACTACTGCATAGCCTCTTCTTCTGAAGCAGAGCATCCTGTTACATAAGAGCTTGAGGCTCCAAGCAGAAGGGGGCAATATCCGGTCCTTGCAAGCAGAGAGAAAGCAACAACTATAGGCCTCTAGGAGGCTATGAAGGGGTTCTGCTGGCTGAAACAGTTTCCTGAAGCAGCTGCAGAATAAGTTGTCCCTTCAGGTATCACAATTAATTCCTCGAGTTCTGCTGCTTTTGCAGTTTATAGAACTTGCCTTTTAGTTTACCTTCACTATTACAGCCACACACTTGCCTTCTCTGGTGAAGCCTTTGGTCAATGTGTCTTCCAAAATATTGTGTCCCACAGATGAGACTATAATGCTACCCTGCAAATGAATTGCTTTTCTAAAGACACCTCTCACCCCAATCACTGGAGAAATCAATAATTGAAGCATACTGTAAATGTCCTTTCTCAAGAGGTTCCATGGTGAAGAATTTTCCCAGCCATATTTGAAAGTGAGGCAGATGATCTTCACAATCAGAGCCTGTAGCCTCTGGTTTGTTCTCTTTGGATGTCTGAATTTATCAGCATTCAACTACTAATATAGTCTCAGTACAGTGTTTCTTTTTCTTCAATGTGTGCCCTTTTGTTTTTATATAGAAGTTCACTTGATAGGGCTATATGTGGTTTGCTGTCAGGTGCTGGGCTCCTTAGTGTCATTCTGACAGAAACCTAAGAGGAGGTATATGCCCCCCACCCCCACGCTCCAGAGAACAGAAATGTACAATCAGTTCAACTTTTTCCTTTGTTGCTGCACAAAATATTGAACTGTATGTTTGCAGAAACTGACATATTCACACAAACACATGCAAATTGTCCTACTGTAAGGGGAAATGTGTGTACTGTTTGCCAAATATGGGAAGTAAATGAACTTTTAGTGTGTAAAAAACTGAATTTGGAAAAGAATCTTAGAATTGAGAATATTAGCATTATTTTGACTCAAATATGCTGTGGGCTATTTTCAAGCCAATTCAGCCTCCCAAGCAAATTTAGCAAGCAGATAAAATATATATGATTTTGTGGCATCTCAATTCAGGTTTTTGCATGCTAATGTGTATACAACAGCTCTGGTTTACATATTATTTTTATTCATTTATTATTTTATTTATAATTGTTTTATTTTAGTTTACTTTTTATTATAACTACATATTATGTTTTAGAGGAATATACTTCAGTGGCTGCCTTAAGGCCATGCAGGCAGTCCAGGTCCATATTTAGTCATGATAATGCTCTGGTTTCATGGAGAAATGTCCCATGTGAAGGATCTGGTTGCAGATAGAACCAGCAGCAGTTTCTACAACTATAGCAGCTCTTTTTCCAGCTACCCCAGTTGTGAGAACTGGTCCAAGCAGCACCTGTGATTTACCATTTCACTCAAGTAAGAGTGATCCATGTCACTGACATATATTTTTTAGAAATAGGATTTGCCATATAGAAACCATTCTGTGTTTTTCCCCCCCATTCAAACTGCAGATGGAATTCTGGAGTGCCAACCTGGGCAGCCTGGAGATCCAGGCCCTCCTGGGCCTCGTGGCCAGCATGGCTTCTTGGGAGAAAGGGGAGAAAAAGGTACCAACACTGACCTTGGATGTACATAGATATAGAACCTGCCAGGTAAAAGAAGCTATTCCAGGGGCTTACTCATACCTGCATGGCATGGGCACATTCAGGCAGCTCAGGGGACAGCAAAGAAAGACATAGTAGAGCAGTATCAGCAGATAATCCCACAAGGTCCATTCTGCACGTCACTCCCAACACTGCAGCAATCCTTCAAGCAGGACATTACACACCAACAACACCTGCACATTTGCCATACACAAAAGCACCAAGGAATGTATAGTGACAGCCTAATCACTGGCGGGGTGCAGTGGGTGTGGTCCGCCCCGGGTGTCATCTCTGAGGGGGAGTGACATCACTGCCGCCCCCCTGGGATGCCACGGGCAGAACCCCCTGGGACTCTCGCCCTGCCCCTGCGGGCAGCTAGCCCCGCCCTCGGGTGCACAGCATGTGTGCCGCTCCAGGTGCCAGAGCAGCTAGCTCCGCCTCTGAGCCTAATGACTCTAGCCTGCCCAGCACATCAACAAAATATAACTTAGCAAAATGCAGTTGAGCTGCCTAGTTGCCCCTTTCTCATCTTGAGTTGGAGTCACTTTGCCCCCTCTTTTTCCTGGGAGGAGGTAGCCGCTGCTGATTGTGTGCAGTGACAGGCGACTCCTAGGAAGGAGTTGCCCTATCTTCTCCAATGCCAGAATCACTATTTCCCTTTCTTCAAAGTGAATCAAGGCACTGTACCTTTAACAGCTGGTGATAGGCAACAAGCAACAAGTGAAGCTTTCTCCATCCCTGCATTTCTGTGGAGAGTGTAATTTTTAAAAATGCCAGAGGCTCTTGGTTCTCAAATGAAGTCAGGGAATATGTGACTCAGCAGCCCCCAACTAGCTTGACCAATACAGGAGATGAACCCCCGGAGGAATGTGATACAGAAAGGCAGGACTGTCAGGAGGCATGCTGTGCCTCTAGAGCTACAAAGTTGATTCCATTCCCTCATCTTGGACACCAATTCTCCAATTCTCAGCCAGAGGAGCAAGAACAGCAGTGGCAGACCTCAGAACACACTGATGTGGCCCTAGAAGGTACAGTGTACAGAACAATTTGTACCGTTCCCCAGAAAGGGAAGAGATGTGCAGTTGTGACAGTTGACTCCCTGTGAAGGGAGACAGAGGCATGACTCGTGATTTTAGTTTTCTCCACACAAATGCAGAGTTTGGGAAGCATGCAAGAAGAACTTGAGCTCTTAATACAGGATGGCAAATATGACCTAATAGGCAACATGACTGGAATGTAGAACTCGAGGGGTATAACCTCTCGAGGGTGCTCATCAATGGTTCCTCTTCATCCTGGAGAAGAGTGACTAGTGGGGTGCCACAGGGTTCTGTCTTGGGCCCGGTCTTATTCAACATCTTTATCAACGACTTGGATGATGGACTCAAGGGCATCCTGATCAAATTTGCAGATGACACCAAACTGGGAGGGGTGGCTAACACCCCAGAGGACAGGATCACACTTCAAAACGACCTTGACAAATTAGAGAACTGGGCAAAAACAAACAAGATGAATTTTAACAGGGAGAAATGTAAAGTATTGCACTTGGGCAAAAAAAATGAGAGGCACAAATACAGGATGGGGGACACCTGGCTTGAGAGCAGTACATGTGAAAAGGATCTAGGAGTCTTTGTTGACCACAAACTTGACATGAGCCAACAGTGTGACGCGGCAGCTAAAAAAGCCAATGCAATTCTGGGCTGCATCAATAGGAGTATAGCATCTAGATCAAGGGAAGTAATAGTGCCACTGTATTCTGCTCTGGTCAGACCTCACATGGAGTACTGTGTCCAGTTCTGGGCACCACAATTCAAGAAGGACACTGACAAACTGGAACGTGTCCAGAGGAGGGCAACCAAAATGGTCAAAGGCCTGGAAACGATGCCTTATGAGGAACGGCTAAGGGAGCTGGGCATGTTTAGCCTGGAGAAGAGGAGGTTAAGGGGTGATATGATAGCCATGCTCAAATATATAAAAGGATAGAGGAGGGAGAAAGGTTGTTTTCTGCTGCTCCAGAGAAGCGGACACGGAGCAATGGATCCAAACTACAAGAAAGAAGATTCCACCTAAACATTAGGAAGAACTTCCTGACAGTAAGAGCTGTTTGACAGTGGAATTTGCTGCCCAGGAGTGTGGTGGAGTCTCCTACTTTGGAGGTCTTTAAGCAGAGGCTTGACAACCATATGTCAGGGGTGCTCTGATGGTGTTTCCTGCTTGGCAGGGGGTTGGACTCGATGGCCCTTGTGGTCTATTCCAACTCTATGATTCTATGATTCTATGATTCTAACCTGTTCAAAAGGATAGACCAAAGAGGGTGGGGTGGAGTAGCATTATATATCTTATATTATATAGCATTATATAGCCAGTGTGGTGTAGTGGTTAAGAGCAGTGGACTCGTCATCTGGGGAACCGGGTTCGATTCCCTGCTCCTCCACATGCAGCTGCTGGGTGACCTTGGGCTAGTCACACTTCCCTGAAGTCTCTCAGCCTCACTCACCTCACAGAGTGTTTGTTATGGGGGAGGAAGGGAAAGGGGATTGTTAGCCGCTTTGAGATTCCTTACGGTAGTGATAAAGCAGGATATCAAATCCAAACTACTACTACTACTACTACTCTTCTTCTTCTTCTTCTTCTTCTTCTTCTTCTTCTTCTTCTTCTTCATAAGGGATGTGTACCCATCCATGACCTGGAGCAGGGAAGGCAGACGGAGAGTATAGGGGTAAAAAATGTAGGAGAGGGGGAAAACCAGTGACCTTCCTATGGATGTCTGCTATAGACCACCAAGCCAGACTGAAAACTTGGATGATGCCTTCCTATAGCAGATTACTAAACATTCAAAAAGGAGAGATATAGTAGTCATGGGAGACTTCAACTTCCCTAATATCTGTTGGAACACTGGCAAGAATGTAAGGACCAACAAATTCCTCCATTGCATCAATGGCAATTCCATTTCTCAAAAGGTAGAAGAAGCAACAAGAGGGTCAGCCCTCTTGGACCTGGTCCTCATCAACAGGGAGGAACAGATCAATGAAGTGGAAGTATTAGGAACCTTGGGAAGAAGTGATCATGTGCATTGGGGTTTCATTATACAGAGGGAAGAGTAAACTGTGTGTAGTCACACATACACTCTGGACTTTAAGAAGGCCAATTTTAAAAAGCTTAAGGAACTACTGGATGAAGTTCCATGGTCAGAAATGCTCAAAAGGAGTCCAAGATGGATGCTAGTTTCTCAAAGGTAAAATGTTGAAGACCAAATGGAGACAATTCCAACAACAAAAAAGTGGGAGGCATCTAATGAGACCATTGTAGCTTACAGATGAGCTGAAATTTAAGAAGAGCATGTATAAGAAATGGAAGAAAGGAGAACTCACAAAGGAAGAGTATATACATGGGTAGCCAACAGTTGCAGGGAAAAGGTCAGGTGGGCCAAAGCTCAGAATGAGCTCAGGCTTGCAAGGGAGATTAAAAATAGTGAAGGTTTATTTGGCTTTGAAGAAGAAGAAGCAAGTAGTAGGTCCCTTGCTTGGAGAAGATGGAGAAATCCTAATGGATTAAGGTAACGGACCCTTGGGTGGTTAAATCCAGTCAAAATTGACTATGGGGAGGGCACTCATCTCCGCTTTCAGGCTGATGGAGCTGGCATTTGTACACAGACAGCTTTCCAAGTCATGTTGCCAGCATGACTAAACCACTTCCGGTGCAACAGGACACCGTGACGGAAGGCAGAGCACACAGGACTGCTGTTTGCCTTCCCACCATAGCACTACCTATTTATCTTGCACTGGTATGCTTTTGAACAGCTAGGTTGGCAGGAGATAGGACAGAGCAATGGGAACTCACCCCGTCATGCGGATTCAAACTGTCCACCTTACGATCTGCAATCCCAAGAGGCTCGGTGGTTTAGACCACAGCGCCACCTGCACCCCAATGCTACTGGGTAAGAGAAGGCAGAACTGCTTGACACCTGCATTGCTTCTGTCTTCACCAAAAAGAAAAGCAATGTCCAACCTGGTGATGACAGAATAAAGGATGCTAGGTGGGAACTGCAGCCAAAGATAGGAACAGAGGTGATAAGAAAACACCTGGCTACTTTAAATGAATATAAATCTCCAGGACCTGATGAACTTCACCCAAGGGTACTAAAGGAGCTTGTGGATGTACTCTCGGAGCCTCTTTGAGAATTCTTGGAGAACAGGTGAGGTCCTGTGGACTGGAAGCAGACAAATGTACCCATTTTCAAAAATGGGGGGGGGGAGAAGATCCAGGTAACTACTGACCAGTCAGCTTGACATCGATACCAGGAAAGGTCCTAGAACAGATAATCAAACAGTGAGCACTTAGAAAAGGATACTGTGATTGCTAACACCCAGCATGGGTTTCTCAAAAACTAGTCATGCCAGATGAATCTGTCTCCTTTTTTCTGATGGAATTACAAGCTTGGTGGATCAGGGGAATGCTGTGGATGTAGTATATTCTTATTTCTGTAGGGCTTTTGACAAATACCTCCATAATATTATTGCAAAGAAATCCCCAAGCCAAAGAGATCCCCAAGCCAAACGGAGGACATAGATGATGCCTTCCTGAAACAGATGGCCAAGCATGCAAAAGGAAGGGAGATAGTAGTAATGGGGGACTTCAATTACCCGGATATTTGTTGGATGTCAAACTCAGCCAAGAGCATAAGGTCAAACAGATTCCTCACTGGCTTTGCAGACAACTTCATTGTCCAGAAAGTGGGAGAAGCAACAAGAGGAACAGCCATTTTAGATCTGGTCCTAACCAATGTTGATGACCTGGTTAATGGGGTAGAAGTGGAAGTATCATTAGGCGCGAGTGATCATGCTCTTCTGAAGTTTACTATACAGCGGAAAGGAGCAGCCAAGCATACTAGGACTCAATTTCTTGACTTTAAGAAAGCCGACTTCATAAAACTTAGGGAAGTGCTGGGTGAGATCCCATGGACAGTAATACTAAAAGGAAAGGGAGTTCATGATGGCTGGGAGTTTGTTAAGAGGGAAATAGTAAAAGCACAACTTCAGGCAATACCAATGAGACGGAAACATGGAAGGTGCCTAAAGAAGCCAGGGTGGCTATCTAAAGAACTTTTAACTGAGCTAAGATTAAAAAAGGATGTGTACAAAAAATGGAAAAGGGGGGAAACCACCAAAGAGGAATTCAAACAAATAGCCAGCACGTGTAGACACAAAGTCAGAAAAGCTAAAGCACAGAATGAACTCAGGCTTGCTAGAGAGGTTAAAAGCAACAAAAAAGGCTTTTATGGGTATGTTCGTAGCAAAAGGAAGAACAAAGAAACAGTGGGGTCACTCAGAGGAGAAGATGGTGAAATGCAAACAGGGGACACAGAAAGGGCTGAACTCCTCAATGCCTTCTTTGCCTCAGTCTTCTCCGATAAAGAAAACAATGCCCGACCTGAAGAATTTGGAGCAAATGATTCAGCAGAGGAAACAGCCCAGAATAACTAAGGAGATAGTACAAGAATACTTGGCTAGTTTAGATGTATTCAAGTCTCCAGGGCCAGATGAACTGCATCCAAGAGTATTAAAAGAACTGGCAGATGTGATCTCAGAACCACTGGCAGTCATCTTTGAGAATTCCTGGAGAACAGGCGAAGTCCCGGCAGACTGGAGGAGGGCAAATGTTGTCCCTATTTTCAAAAAGGGGAAAAGAGAGGACCCAAATAATTACCGCCCAGTCAGTCTGACATCAATACCAGGGAAGATTCTGGAGCAGATCATTAAGCAAACAGTCTGTGAGCACCTAGAAAGGAATGCTGTGATCACCAATAGTCAGCATGGATTTCTGAAAAATAAGTCATGTCAGACTAACCTGATCTCGTTTTTTGACAGAATTACAAGCCTGGTAGATGAAGGGAACGCAGTGGATATAGCCTACCTTGATTTCAGCAAGGCATTTGACAAGGTGCCCCATGATATTCTTGTAAAGAAGCTGGTAAAATGCGGTCTTGACTATGCTACCACTCAGTGGATTTGTAACTGGCTGACTGACCTTGTGGTCTCTTCCAACTCTATGATTCTATGATTCTATGAAATTAGTGAAATGTGTATTGATCAAGGTAACTGTTAGGTGGATTTGTAGCTGGTTGACTGACCAAACCCAGAATGTTCACTAATGGTTCCTCATTATTCTAAAGAAGAAAAACGACAAGTGGGATGCTGCAAGGTTCAGTCCTGGGCCTGTTGTTGTTCAATATATTTATAAATGACTTGGATGAAGAAATAGAGCCACCCCTCTCTGTTTGGTGTCATCTGCAAATTGTATGTGTATCCCCTATACACATACAATTTGCAGATGACACCAAACAGAGAGGGGTGGCTCATGCCACAGAAGACAGAAATAGGGATTCAAAATGACCTTAATATATTTGAAAACTGAGCCCAAACTAACAAAATGAATTTCAGTAGGGACAAATGTAAGGTTCCGCACTTAGGCAAGAAGAACCAGGTGCACAAATATACGATGGGGAACATCTTGCTTGCTAGTAGTAAATATGAGAAGGATTTAGGGACCACAATATTGTTGTTGTTGTTATTTTATTGTGTATATAACATAAAATACATACAATACAAACATTACACATTACAAATAATCTGGCAAATTACAAATATAGAGAAAAGAAAAGAAGAAATAGAAAGTGATTTTGTTTAAAATGAAAAAGAACCTTCCAACTATACTCGTTGCACTATTTTGCAATTAGATTTTCTTTACACAGTTTCTAATGTTATTTTTCTCCTTGATTCTAGTTTTCTCCACCACTACGTTACAAGACTCATTCAATATATGCCAGGAAGCTTTTGTTGTCACAGTTACCTTTGAAATATTCTTTAATTACTATCCACAATCTTAACGTGATTCAACAGTGTGATACAGTCAAGTAAAAGTTGAGAAAATATGTAAAAATGTCATATTTCTTGAGTGAGAACATTAGGGTTATTTTCTGTGGGAATTACTATTTGGTTTGTAAAGGTCTTAAGCATAACCCTCTGATAAATATCTCTGTATTTTTAATATAGGGGTAAAAGGTGATGGCTGTTTTACCTGTGATGTACCCAGCCTAGCTGGTGAGCCAGGCCCCCAGGGGTTTCCAGGGGAACCAGGTAAAGTACAAAATAAGCACTGTGCTAGACTCCTCCAGGATTTGTGCTAGATTCCTCCAGGATTTGCATTGCCTTCCTCTTATTCCATTAATCACATTGCTTCATATACAAAATGGTGCGGGCAGCAAGCTTCAAAGATGTTGATATCTACTGTAATACAATGGCTGATGAAAAAATTGCTTCATTATTCTGGATGGCAGATACATGTGGGGAGAATAGTTAGGGCCGCACAAGACCACCCTTTCTCTGTTTCTGGAGGAAATCCTTGCTCTTTCCTGTCTGATCTGGAAGCAGCACCTCAACAGAGCCATCAAAAGTTCAGCAAAGTACAATCCGGCTCTTCCTTCTTCAGATGAGAAGATACTTCCTGAAGGATTGAGAATGCCCTCCTCACTCTATTATGAGCAGGAGTTTACAGGAAGAAGTTCCCATTTTCTTCTCACCCATCCATCTTGCACATGCCCATTTTAATGTTGCCATTTTAATGTGTTATGGCTATTTGGAAGATATGTTACACAAGTGCCACATCTCCACAATATCCATACCATTTTGTGATCTTTTATTTTTGTTCTTATAGTTTTGTAAAGTTTCAGCATTCTCTACAGCAGTCCTGAAATTCTTGTGTGCGCTTTTCTCTGAAAGTGACATCATCAATGTGGGTGACATTATAGGAACTGATTTCCTTTTTTTGTATTCTCTGTCTGGATAGAAGATACTGCTGTACATGCACTCCATCCTGGATTGCTCAAGTGTAATACTAAAATAAAAATCTGTTTTTGAAAATCATCTCAAATAATCCTAAATTTACATTATTAGATCTTAATAATCCAGAGGTTTTCAACCTTTTTGAGTCCGTAGCTCCCTTGACCAACTAAATTCTTTCTGCTGTGCCTTTGTGAGGCTCAGGAGCCCAGTTATGGGAAACCCAGCCAGATGGGCAGGGTATAAACAATAAATTATTATTATGGTTATGCCACCCTTTGCCTGCAGAGCTGGCAGCCTCTCACCCTTTTTCGAACGCCCTCCCTTGTGGAGTGTTCCCTCAGCCTCCTCCCCCCTATCCTTGGGAGTCCTCTGGGCAGCCGCAACTGCCGCCCCTGGTCTCTGAGCTGCCCCCCCCCCACCCCAAAGAGATGTGCCTCCTCACACTGCCCCACAGGGGGCTGGGAAGCACCCCCTGACCAGCCCCAGAGGCACCATTTGCCTGCGGAGCTTGTAGCCAGGGCTGCTGCAACAAACAGCTGTGCAGGCTGTTGGGAGGCAGAGAAGCAAGAGGGCATCAGAGGAGGGAGGGAAGGAAGGAAGGAAGGAAAGAGGGCCAGAGGGCAGGGTTGCCCGCAGCACCCCTGACCATCATCCAAGGCACCCTAGGATGCCACAGCACACGGGCTGAAAACCGCTGTAATAAACAGTGCTTTAAGCAGTATACTTTTATTGTTTCTGGAAATATTTTATATATTTAAATGAATTTTCTTAGAATATCAAATTATAGAAGAGCAAATGGCATGAAAAATATTTCTTAGCAGAACCCCTCATACTTGTAAGTTACATTTATCTTTTCCTATTCTTTACAAGGTGTTGCAGGACCAAAGGGTGCTAAAGGTGACAGGGGCCTTTCTGGATTTGAGGGTCTTCCAGGAATGACAGTAAGTAAATGATCCAAATATTTCACAGCCATTTCTTCAGCAGCATATAATATAAGATAATGGCTTTATAACAGTCATTGGTTTCAAGGTACATCATCTCAGCAAATGAACTAAGGAAATGTATTTTATTATTTGGTATATAATTCCTATTCTCTTATCCCCATGGAACTGTCATTGGGTAAACAGCAAAGGATACAGTATCTGCCCCAGGAGAGCTGGAGTCTCCCATCTTCCATTTCTCCAGAATGGCTTGTCCTCAGGCTGAACACTCTTTGAAGGCAGGCATACTCCCTCTCTAGGCTGTTATCCAAAATCTCATAGTCCTTTTCCCCCCATAAAAAATTATTGAAACTTTTTCATGATACAGAACAATTAAAAACAAACTAATTTAAATGAAAACTAAAAGGAGAAAAGAATCACCACATAATTATCTCTGTCAACGAGCTGTTGACAGAAATTGTCTAGTGCACCATCTTCCTCCTGGAAGTCAACTCATCTCACCCTTTCCTGAAGTGCATCCTCAGAGGGACAACTCTGCTTTCATCTCTGGTTCAGCATTAATTTCTGTCCTCCCTGTCAGCAACAGAGATACACCACCCTGTCAGCAATAGAGAACCTTCCATTTGAACCACAAATTGATTCCGCTTCACATTATATTCTTCAAATGCTATCACTGGTGGCTATCACCATAGTACACAGCATCTCAGAGCTAAACACCGTATTGGTGCACCACAACTATTGCACCTTTCATTGCAACCAGGTAGTCTGGGGCATCAACCTATCCTTCACATATATAAAGAGTCTTTCTTGACTTAGAGCAAATTCAGTTTTGCTGTTTTGTTTTTTTGTTTGGTTTTGTGTTGTTTTGAAAAGAGAGACACAGTGCCCCTTTACAGTGTCTTTTAAGCTGCATGGTTTTGTTCAGTTTACTTTCTTTGGTATGTGAGCTTCTTCTGTGCAGGAAGATTCAAATTATATATGAGTGTGTGGATGCACTGTTAAATAAGCAATCCTTCACATGTATTCTGAGTTGAAAGTTACAGAAGGACTATATAACCTTTCCAAACATTTCAGTAAGCTCTTGGTTCCAGTTTTGAATAAACATTCACAAACCTTTTATTGATAATAATCAGCTAAATAGTTTGAGGATCTATACAACTTTGTAACATGCAGAAAACAGCATTCTTAGAGAAACCAAAGACTGGAACTGAGGGAAGTCGGGGTGGGATGGGGGGTGGGTTTTGTGTGGGAGGGGGGAGGGAGGAAAAATGGGGGGGCACAAGGATGATATGTCTTTGGATAATATGTCTTGTTATAATTTTGAATTATTTTTTTTATATATAAAAAAGTAAGCTCTTGGTTCCATTAGACCTGTCTGGCTATAAGGAGTGGCAAGTTCAGATTCTCATGGTTCTCTGGAAATTTAGAGGTCTGTATTATTTCATAGCAACACACACAGAAAAACTGAATATGAGCAATCTTGGCAATTCATTATTTGTCACCTGAATATCTAGCACTAAAACCTGAGGTTGTTTAGTTTTTTCTGATTTATTAAAATATATTTTATTATTTATTTAATGATGCTATAATGTTATTTCAGGGACCTCCAGGTGTACCTGGACTGGCAGGAAGCCCAGGAGCAAAAGGGGAACCTGGAGATGTTTTTTTTGACTCTGATTTAAAAGGTGATAAAGGAGATCCAGGATTCCCTGGACCTCCAGGTGTTCCTGGAAGAGAAGGAAGACCAGGGCGGGATGGCCTGCCAGGTGCCCCAGGTCTTAAAGGTGCATCGGTAGGTGTATGTCTATGTTTGCCCATTGTACTGTCTACTATATTAACTGTAGGGTATTACTGTCACAAGATGTCAGTACGTTCACCCTATCTTTCTTATACACATCTGATAGCAACACTCCACGTTACAGTTCTCATTCACTGGAACGCTCTTGCAGATAAATCCCATTACAATATTTCTGCATGCAGTGCTGAATACCTGCAATAATACCTGCTTGGAAGTAGACTAGGTAGCTCTCAACATTTTTGGTGCACTTACTGTGTTTAAACATCACTGTTAACCTGAGTTTAATTTTCCCCCATGTTGATATTTTCAAGAATGGGTCTGACACTTCGTTCTTATTTTATTACTACATTTATCTGTTGTGCAATGGCCCTGATGTCACACTTTCACCCAGTCTGCGACATTCTGTGACAGCCAAACCTTTGTCACTCACTACCACAAAAGATGTAGGTTTGGTGACTTTATGGCAAAATGCATAACCGGTTGGTTATGCCACTACACTACACCTGTTGTCAAAGGGCTGACAGGAAGAGCAGGTCAGAGAGGAAGATACAAGGCTAACTTGCAGTTAGTTTCTGTATTAAGGAAAGGAAAAAATACAAGGAGGCTCATAAACGCAAACTCCCCTAATTAAGAAGTTGCTTGAACTGGCACGCAGCCCCTCCTTCGCTCTCAAGCCTTCTTAGTTAGGGCTCCTCCCCTGTAATCTTCCTCTACAGTGAGCTCCAGGAGCCTCTATGCCTGTCTGGCTCGTTGCTCGGCAACATGTAACATCCTAGGGGTAAGTGGGGCCGGGGAGCCATCAGCAGAGGAGCTGTCAGGATGGCTCTGGGGGAGAGATGCAGGACCTGGCTCCCCTCTGTTGTCTCTGTTGCAACCTGCATCCAAACTGGAAACCTCATCATTCTGCCCTGTTCTGGGCCATTTGCCTGCTTCTGCCTCTTAATGATCCCTCAAGCTTCCTGCTTCTAGTACCTCCCAACTTGTTCCCTCCTCTGGGGGTCTCTTGAGTGGGAAGCTTCCACCACTCTTCCTCATCCAAGCAGTCCCTGACACCTGTAAATGTGGCTGTACATCAGGGGTAGCCAACATGGGGCTCCATAGATATGGTTGAACTTCCCATCAGCCCAGCCAGCATGACAGTGCCAGTGATGATGAATGTTGTAGTCCAACAACATCTGGAGGGCACAGTGTTGGCTATATATCCTACATATGATCCCTTTTAAATGAAGAATAGCTACAAATATTCTAAATATACCCACATCTGTAGACTGGTGATGGCTGAGCTCCCAACCCACACTTTGGATTATGTCGAAAACAAGCTGTTACATTCTTCCTAAAAAGTCTGTGGATATCTTAGCTTGTTTCCAAGGCAATCTAAATCCAGCCCACCGTTTCAACCTCACTCTTTTCCAAGCATAACAAAATGGGTCTCAGCAACATCCCTACTGGAAACCTAGTTGCTTTTGTCTTATAATGAGGGGCAACTGTATTCTGAGCAGCAAGTAATTTTAAATGATCCCGTTTCAGGAACAGAATTTATGCACATTGGAAAACATTTATTCATAATCCAGTGTGGCCGGAGCTTGTTTATTGTAATGGTTAATCCAGCTACTTTAGTTAAACTAATGCAATATCATAAAATAAATGTTACTCTTTGATGTATAAGGTGAAGAGGTTATTGTTTTCTTGTTTTCTTAAAACTAGGGAACAATTGGGTTAAAAGGAGAACGTGGCCTGCCAGGAATAAGTGGTTTTCCAGGACCCCGAGGAGAGAGAGGTTTTCCTGGTTCCCCAGGGGTCGGGCCCTCTGGGCCCCCTGGTGATAAAGGGGACAGAGGTCTTTCAGGGATTCCCGGCACACCAGGATTTCCAGGTAACACTACTGATGGTAGTCATACAAATAGCTACTATTTACCCAGATGACAATTTCAGCAATACTAAAACTGCACAAAATATTTTTTTAAAAAACCAGTCACAGAAATAGCAGCAGAACTGGTGTGAAACAATGTGATGTTCATGAGTTTTTGAAAAAAGACTCTAAAGGACAACATTGTAATGTTAGAATCAATAAGCTAGTGAGAAATAAAGCTAAGATTCAGTGCTTTTCAAATTCTGTAACTTACATTAAGATCTAAAAAGTGCTACCTTTTGATTTTCACATTTGAGAGTAAGAGTGTCTAATAGTTTCCTGTACAACTATGATTTATTTTATACCCAATCTTCATCCTTGCTTCTCGGGACAGATTGCAACAATTAAAACACAATGTTAAAAACAGTTTAAAGCCACTTAAATCAGAAAAACAAGGTGAATCCTTAAAATATACATTTCAGGTGTCAGATGTAAAGAGCATTGGCAGAAAGCTGTATAATGAAGATGACAGATGTATCTCTTTGGGGAGAGAGCTGCACAGCTTTGAGTCTGCCACAGAGAATGCCCTCTCCTAAGCAACCAGCCCTCAAGCTTCTGAGGGTGGAAGAGCTAAGAAGAGGGTTCCTCTGCTTTCCTTACCACTTGAGGGTTGCTGTAGCGAAGGGGGTGGTCTTCCAAGTGTTTGGGGCCTAAGTCATTTAGGGCTTTAAACCCCAACATGAACATTTTGAATTGGGCCTGGAAAGAAACTCCAATTCCAATTCCAATTAAACTTTTTATTGTGCTAGCCATAGGCCATGGCATCATTCAGAAGAAGAACAAAAAGAAAAAACAATAAATAAAGAACAACAATAACCATAAAAATCATCGGACACAGACATACAATAAAACCACAGTCACAGCTACTAAAATTATTTGTTGCAATAAATAGAATAGAATAGAATAGCAGAATATTCTCAGGTATGATGTGCCAAATTAAATATCCGAATCCCCTTTGCAGTTGACTGCTATTTTGTCTAGTTCCTTCTTCCTGATCTTCTTAGTTGCCAGCACATAAAGTAACAAAGTTGTCGGTGTCGCTCAGAAGCCATTTCCTCCTTTCCCCCCTATTCAAATGCTTTCCATTCATAAACAGGGATTTTATAAATCGGTCTCTTGGGTCTATATACCGTATTTTTCGCTCTATAGGACGCACCGGACCATAGAAGGGGGGGAACAGGGGGAATTTTTTTTTTCTTGTTCTCCCCCTCTAAAACAAGGTGCGTTCAAGGTGCATTCACCCAAAGCCTACGGAGCGCAGCGGGAGTTCCCGCTGCGCTCTGGAGGCTTCAGGCGGCTACCTTGGAAGCCTGGAGAGCGAGAGGGGTCAGTGCGAGAGGGCTTCAGTGAAGGCAACCCGAAGCCCCTGGAGCACGGCAGGAGTTCCCGCTGGACTCCGAAGGCTTCAGGTTCCTTTCGACCTGCTCTTTGGGGCTGGCGGGGGGAAGCACTGCTTCCCCCCCCCCACCAGCCCCAAAGAGCAGGTCGGGGAACAGCGCAAAGGCTGCGTGCAGCCTTGCCGCTGCCCCCTGAGCTTGTGGAGCTGTCGGTGGGGGGAAGCACTGCTTTCCCCCACCGCCAGCTTCAAAGATCCCTGAAGCCTTTGGAGTGCAGTGCGAGGTCCTGCTACGCTCCAAAGCCTTCAGGGATAGCTTTGCACAGCCATCCCCAAGCTAGAAGAGCAAGACGGAGCCCTCCGCCTCGCTGTTCTGGCTTGGGGGCAGCCTTTCTAGCCTCTGCAGGGCAGCAGGGTGAAGGCACCCCGCTGCCCTGCAGAGGCTTTGTGCAGCCATCCCCAAGCTAGAAGAGCAAGACGGAACGCTCCGTCTCGCTGTTCTGGCTTGGGAACAGCCTTTCTAGCCTCTGCAGGGCAGCCATCCCCAAGCTAGAACAGCGAGACGCAGCGCTCCGCAGCACTCCGTCTCCCTGTTCTGGCTTTCGGCTTAGCCGTGCAGCCTGCATTTGCTCTATAGGACACACACACATTTCCCCTTAATTTTTGGAGGGGAAAAAGTGTGTCCTATAGAACGAAAAATACGGTATAACAGGCACTGCAATAAATAATGGCACGCAGGGTTGTCCACACAGACAGAGTCTCTCTTTGTAATGTACTTTGCTGTACCGTCCATCCAACACTGCCGAGGGCATCAATTGGAATCGTAGTTCTGTAAAAGCAATTCTTAGTACAGCAAGTGGGAGCTTTGTCAGGTATCTGGCTTGGGCATGCTCTGTTTTGATAAGTGGGAACCATGGTGAGCTCTTGGTAGAAGCAATCATGGTTAGATCCCTTTCTGCATCAGACCTAAAGAGACAATCTCTTAAATAATAATAATAATAATAATAATAATAATAATAATAATAATAATAATTTTTTATTTATACCCCGCCCTCCCCAGCCAAGGCCGGGCTCAGAGCGGCTTACAAACAATAATAAAAACAAGATGAATGATTACAACTTAAAAACAAAAATAAAATACAACATTAAAATAATGGAACATTAAAATATTAAAATGTAACCTCATCGCAGGAGGAGAAGGAAAAGAAAAAAGAAACAGAGGGAGGGAGGGAATCAAATTGGCTCCAAGCCAAAGGCCAGGCGGAACAATTCTGTCTTACAGGCCCTGCGGAAAGAAATCAGATCCTGCAGGGCCCTGGTCTCATGAGGCAGAGCATTCCACCAGGCCAAAGCCAGAGTTGAAAAGGCCCTGGCTCTGGTTGAAGCCAATCTAACTTCCTTAGGGCCTGGGACCACTAGGGTGTTGTTACTTATGGACCTTGAGGCTCTCCGTGGGGCATACCAGGAGAGGCGGTCCCGTAGGTACGAGGGTCCTAGGCTGTGAAGGGCTTTAAAGGTCAAAAGCAGCACCTTAAATCTGACCCTGTCCTCCACCGGGAGCCAGTGCAGCTGGAAAAGCACTGGGTGAATATGCTCCCATGGCAGGGACCCCGTGAGGAGCCTCGCTGCAGCATTCTGCACCCTCTAGAGTTTCTGGGTCATCTTCAAGGGCAGCCCCGCGTAGAGCAAATTACAGTAGTCAAACCTGGAGATGACCGTCACATGGATCACTGTGGCCAGGTTAGGGCGGGAAAGGTAAGGGACCAACTGCTTGATGCGGCGAAGGTGGAAAAATGTCACCTTGGCTGTTGCTGTAACTTGCGCCTCCATGGAAAGGGAGGCGTCAAGGATTACACCCAAACTCTTAACGGAAGGCAATGGCACTAATTGGGCCCCCGCAAGAGAAGGGAGTTGGTCCCTCATCCCCATGCCATCCCGACCCAGCCATAGGACTTCTGTCTTCGAAGGATTTAGTTTCAATCGGCTCCCACGAAACCATCCAGCCACAGCTTCCAAGCATCTGGAAGTGCCTCTTATCCATCTTCATGGTCACCTGAAGATCTTGTAATTGATACTGGGACAAGAGACGTTGGATGCCAGCCTTCCAGCATTTGGTCTGTTCCTGTTCTATGTAAGACATAGCAGGAAATCTCTTCTCCGAAAGAAGTCTTTTCACATAATTTAGGCATAGGCAATCAATTCTAGCCTGTATTGTTGTCACGTCAGCTTCAGCACGAAGAAGAACAGCTGGGATCCCGTTGGGGAGCGAGAGCACTATCCTGAGGAATTTGTTCTGCACTATTTCTAAGGCTTTGTTAGCCTTTGGGTCCATGCCCCATATCGCTATTCCATAGAGCATCTGGGAAACCACTTTGCTGGCAATGATTTTCAACACAGGTTCTAGTAACTGGCACTCACCATTAATGCCCCACAAGATTTCTGCTCTTTGAGTTTTGTAGCCTCAATGTGCCCCTTCCATGACAGAGTCTCAGTGAAGAGAACTCCCAGATATCTGAAGGAACATGTTTGCTTCAGATTCTGCTGATCCATTTTCCATTTGAATCTGGGACTACGCTTCCCAAAGACCATAATTTTGGTCTTGGGGTAATTCACGGCGAGGTCTTCCCACTTGCAATACATGCTAAACATTGTAAGCAGATTGTTAAGACCTAATCAGGAGAGTGATAGGAGACCACATCATCAACATACAGCAGACAATATATTTCCCCATTGCTAATTGATGGGGCGGGGGATTGCGCCAGTGCTAGGTGTGGCACCATATCATTTATGTAAAAGTTGAAGGGTGTGGGAGCCAATATACAGCCTTGTTTCACGCCTTTTGATGTATTGAATGCTTCCAACAGACCTCCCTTGAAACCCACTCTGACTCGTGTTTTGGTGCCGCAATACAATTCATGAATTAATAATAATAGTTGTAATTATATATTGGCATTTGAGAGTTTCTCCCACAGTCTATTACGGTTGATTGAGTCAAAAGCAGCAGATAGGTCAATGAAGGCAGCTTGTTTTGATTGGTGTATTTGTTGATAATAGGAGAGTGTAAAACACTGGTCAGTAGTACTATATCCATCTTTGAACCCTGCTTGTTCCTCATATAGGGTGTTATTTTCACTAAGCTAGACTGTTAGTTTGGTGGAAAGAAACTGAAAACCAGTGAAGCTGTTTGGGCTATGTGAGATCTAAACGGCACCTCAGGTAGTAACCTGACTGGTGGATTTTGAACCAATTGAAGTTTTCAAATTGTCTTCAAGGGCAGTCATTTCTATCTATCTAGTGAACCATCCACTGTGATCACCTGAACTTCCAGCACTGATGATGTACCCAGGAGCACCTCCAAGCTGTGGACCTGCTTCTTCCAGGGAAGGGCCATCCTGTCTTGAAGAGGCTGTCTCCCCACCCCCTAGAGATGAGAACTTGGGACACACAAAACCCATCATCTCCTCCAAGCACCAGTCTGACACCTCAGTCATTTCTCCCTGTTTAGGTGGAAGAAAGAATTAAGAGCTGGGTCTGGGTGTCATCTGCATATTGATGGCACTTCACTTCAGATCTCCTGGTGAATATTTTCAGTGGCTTTGTATATATGTTAAATAGCATGTGGAACAACCTGGAACCCTGTGGGACACTATAAGACAACTCCCATGGTGATGAATTGTAGCCTTCTATGACTACTTTCAATGCCTGGCATCTGCAGGGAGGGCTGGAATAAAACCCTGCCTAAAATCCTGGGGAGCCTCTGCCAGTCAGTGTAGACTATCCTGAGCTAGATGGACCAATAGTCTGACTCAGTATAAGGTAGCATCCTATGGAGTCCTTCAGAAAGCACATAACAGTGTACAAGGTACCAGTATATGAACAGGCAAGGAGGAGTGAGGTCCTGCATTCTCAAAAAAGAGTTGTTGAAAGGGGGAAAGAAAATGAATCAGAGATATATGAAATGGAAATGGAGGATACCTAGAGGCTTCAGACCAAATCAATGAAAAGCTGGAAGGACTGGATGATCACAGAATCATAGAATTGTAGACTTGGAAGGGACCACAAGGGTCATCTAATGCAACTCCCTGTAATGCAGGGATCTTGCCCAATGTGGGGCTCGAACAAAAAATCCTGAGATTAAGAGCCTCATGTTCTGCCAACTGGACTACTTAAAAATTGGCATGGAATAGCTTAACTGAAGAAAACAGATGCTGAAATGGAAATGCCCTCCATACAAGGATTTGGAGGAGGAGGAGATAAAATCACAAATGACGAAATGGATAATTATCTGGAAATTACATTGATGGAGTTGAGATAATTAAAAAAAAAGCTTTGGGAAAACTTCAGTTTTTCAGTTCTAGCAGAAAGAATTTATTTTGCATACGATTTGGAGCAAATTCAGAGAATGCTGCTACTAAATTTATGGAAAAAAGATTGGAAAAAATGAAAATGGAAGGTCCTAGAAGAGGAGATCAGGATATTATCATAAATACAACAGGAAATGGAAAAACAAGAAGAAATGGAATTTGAACATACAAAACTGGGTGTGAACTAAAGGATGTACAATAATAATAAATATGGAATATTAGCCCAATATGTGACCACAGTGGAGAGATTTTTAAATGGACATGGATGGGAGAATTTATTTACTCAATATGGAGTAATGGTGGTGGGAATTAATGGAGATAAAGTTAAAAGAAAACATGTGATTGACATTTTCCAATTGGACTTTGCTTCGGAAATAGAAATGAATGATTCTGAGACACCTTGACTTTAAAAAAAAATAGTGGTACCTCTGGTTAAGAACTTAATTCGTTCTGGAGGTCCATTCTTAACCTGAAACTGTTCTTAACCTAATGGGGCCTCCCGCTGCTGCCGCACAATTTCTGTTCTCATCCTGAAGTAAAGTTCTTAACCCGAGGTACTACTTCCAGGTTAGCGGAGTCTGTAACCTGAAGCGTCTGTAACCTGAGGCACCACTATATTGTTTAACAGAAAGTGGAGAAGATGGATGTAAGCATGGACTGAATGTTTTAAACAATCCTTTTTCATGTACCTGGCAGATGGAAAATTGGAAATTATTTCTTTGTACCTTTCTCTAATGTTTCTTTTTCTTCTGTCTTTTTATCTCTTTTATTTTATTTTTCTTTCTTTTTCTTTGTCTCTCTTCTTTGTTTTCAATCTTTTCCCTCCTTCCTTTGGAGTCCTATGTCTGGTGCCTTTATTAAAGTCCAGAAATTGTGTACTCATGGGGGTGGGAGATGGTTGATGGAGGACCCTGGGTGATAGGAAAATGTTGGTCTCCCAGGTGAGAGGCTGGGAGAAGAAAGGAAAGAGCCCAGGTGAGAGCTGGGAGGAGCTACTTACTATCTTCTGTGGGGATAAGAATTACTTTTAGAGAAGACTCCGTATTTTTTTATCCTTATTTGTACATTTTTAGTTACTATTTTATTGTATTATGAAAAAGTTAAATAAAAATCTCATTCAAAAAAATAAAAGACTTGGGGAAAAATAAAAATAGGTTACTCTTACTTGAATTCTGCTTTTTTAAATGATGTTATTCTTGCTTTCAGATTGAGACTGTTGCTTCAGAGAAGTAGCTATATTATTTCTCCAGTTCTTACCCCTTTGCACAGCTAATAGGCTCTTTACACTTTTATTCTCATTTGCAAGTCAACTCACTAGTTCCTAGAGGACTTCCCTTGACGTACGCCATGTAAACCAGAGTCTCTCAGTTCTGCTTTAGCCAGACCGGGCTCCAGCTGCCCTCTGACCTGGCCAGTGAAGGCTGTTCCTTGTTTCGGTCAGAAGTGAGCTATTATTTATCTCTTCACACAGTTAAAACTTCCCCTCCCAGCAATGTATATAACTAAATTTAAATTTTAAAAAATATTTTTTCTCCCAGAATGTAACCATTTCTTCATAGCAGCTGGCACAAGCCAGACAAGGTGGTCTCTCCCATTGGAGAAGAATTTGAGCAAGTGATCTTGTGTCTTCCAGAGGGAGAGACCACCCCCAGGTTAAGGAAAGCCTTGGTAGCACCTCAGAGAACAAAAATGCACAGGTAAAAAAAGTCCATTCCCCATAACTTCTATTCATGTGTAGCTATGATAATATTTTCAGCTTTATATACAGTTATACCTCTGGTTGTGAACGTGATCCATGCGGGAGGCATGTTCGCAACCCGCAGTGTTTGCAGCCTGACGTGCTGCGTCTGCTCACACGCGTGATGCAATTTGGCGCATCTGCGCATGTGTGTGATGTGATTTTGTGCTTCTGTGCATGCGCGAGCGCCGAAACCCGCAAGTAACCCTTTCCGGTACTTCCGGGTTCGACGTGGTCTGCGACCCGGAAATGCGCAACCTGCAGCATTTGTAACCCAAGGTATGCCTGTATAGGGAAGCAACTTAAAACATTAGTTGCTGGTGCTCTTGGGGGGAAAGAACCAATGTAAAACGCCAGAAAGCTTATTTGGAAAAAGAATCAAAATGACTATGTGCTAGTAATAGTGTAACAGTATACCAGTATGGTAAAAATGTTATTCTTCGCTGGGTGCGGAAGGATCCTATGCGTGTTTGTTCAGAAACAAGTCTTGCTGTATTTAGTGGGGCTTACTTCCTAGTATGTATGTTTAGGATTTCAACCTGAGTTACTCTTCTCTTCTTCCTCTTTCATCCATTAAATGTAGGAGAGTATATTATTGAGATAATGTTACTTATTATGAAAAGCAACTGAGTGATAACATAGCAAATTAACAAGCATGTATTTTTTTAATGCATTACAAGGACCCAAAGGTGAAGCTGGACGCGTCATTTCTCTGCCTGGTTCTCCAGGAGCAGATGGTATTCCTGGCCCCCCTGGAATTCAGGGCATCCAAGGTAGTTTATCTCATATTAATGTGGAGAATTGTTCTGTAGCTCTCCCATTCCACCCAAATTCTCTTGTTTGTGTTAGAACCAGTGCTTTTTGTCTGAAAAAGTGTTTAGGGGTACTCTCATTTTGACTCAAGATAATCCCAATTTTATAGTTCAGATTGGGGGGAAATAAATACAGTAAATGGACAAAAGTGCAAAGATTCACAAAATGTTCAGGGGTATGCGTACCCCTGCGTACCCCCTCCCCAAAAAAGCACTGGTTAGAACTAAACATGAGTCATTTTGTTTTTAACTGCACAGGTGACAAAGGAGATCCAGGGATCCCAGGAAGGCCTGGCCTGCCTGGTGAAAAAGGCCAGACAGGTCCACCAGGAATAGGGTTTCCTGGCTCGCCAGGGCTCCCAGGTATGTTGTGCTTTGTTTTGTGGTTGTAAGAGAAGGCGTAATCCGATAGGCAGCCTATAAATAATAAAATAAAAATTAAATACTGTAAAACGTTATTTGTAGTAAAACATTGTTGGTCGTTTAACAACTGGAGAGCACCAAGTGTTCTACCTCTGCTTCTTGAGAGTGGTGTAGATCTAGGAAATCCTGCTATGTAGGGAAAGGTAAAAGACTAAAACTGTGATTCTGGAACAAATAACAGAATAAATGATGTGAGGAGGGAACTGTAGCCGAAAAAGAGGTGGTAAAGGAACACTTAGGTAGTTTAAAAGAAATCAAGTCTCCGTGGCCTGATGAACTGCATCTAAAGGTACTAAAAGAACTTGCAGATTTAATCTCAGGGCCTCTGTCTATAATCTTTGAGAATTCTTGGAGAACAAGGTGAGGCCTCTGCAGATCAGTGGTGGGCAAATGATGTCCCCATATTCAAAAAGAGGAAAACAGAAAACCCAAGTGATTACCGACTGGCGACCTTATTGATACCAGGAAAGGTCCTAGAAAAGGATTACTGTGATTACAAAGACCCAGCATGGGTTTCTCAAAAACAAGTCATGCCAGATGAATCTCATTCCCCCGCCCCCCCCTCTTTTTATGAATGATGATCAAGAGTCTGGAAACCAAGCCTTATGAGGAGCTTGAGGGAGTTTAGCCTGGAATAGAGGCGACCGAGAGGAAATATGATAGCCATATTCAAACATCTGTAGGACTGTCACATGCAAGAGGGAGCAAGCTTATTTTCTCCTGCTCCAGGACACAAACCAATGGATTCAAGTCATAAGAAATGAGATCCCGACTAAACATTAGGAAGAACTTTCTGATGGTAAGAGCTGTCAGACAGTGTAACAGACTCCCTCAGAAGGTGGTGGATTTGCAAGAGTGGATGGCTCCTCCAACTGGAGGCTTTAGGCAGGGTTCCCTGAAAGTATTGCCGCCTCTTCCGGGGGGGGGGGGCATCTTGCTCTCCAGATCTTCCCTGCCTCTGATTGTGTAGGTTGGGTCCCCTATTCTCTGCAGAACCTAATACTTTTTCACTTTTTAGAGTTGATTCTGGTTGTTTTGTTTGCTTCAAATCCTCAGCCTGTAGTTGTTGTCTCTGTTGTCCTGTGTAATAATAATAAGTAGAGGAGGTAAGAGCAGAAGAGGAGATCCCTTCCCTGTTTCCCATTGTTGAAAAGAAAAGAGAAAAGTTTCTTACTGTTTGTCCCTGTTTTTTCTCCTTTTTCATATTTACATTTTATATTTGGCCCCTTTTTGCCAGCACGAGGATTTTTTAAGCTGCATTGCAGCTGGGACTGACAGGATTGTGTTGCAGCAAAGCTTGCTGCTCAGTCTCGCTGTCAGAAGTGTTCGTTTCACTGATTGTTTCCCCCTTTGTATGAAAGCCAACAGTCTTTGTTGAACAGGAGAAAGAAGTGGCTCAGATCACAGTCTCTGCATAGGATTGAAGGAAAGAGATCCGTCTTGCCAGCAAACTCATTTCTTCTCCTAGTCAGTTCAGTGATCTTAGCTAACGTGTCTACCACTGTTGCAGACACCCAGTGAAGCAACAGGCTTACTGAGGGAGAGTGATGCAATGGTTGTTGTTCCTTTGACAGGAAAGGCCATTTTCTACGTTTTTTAGTGGGAGAGACATCGTTGATAAGCTATATAAAGATATATAAGGAAGGCACCTTTGTGGAAGAGCATTCCACAAACGGGGAGCCACTGAAGAAAAGGCCCGTTCTTGTGTTGCCACGCTCTGGCCCTCACGTGGCGGAGGCACACAAAAAGAGGCTTCAGATGATGAACACAGAGTCCAGATCAATTTGAGCCATTTCAGGCTTTATAGGTCAAAACCAGCACTTTGATTGGGCCCAGAAGCTAATTGGCAGCCAGTACAGTTGGGCCAGGATTGGTATAATATGCTCAAACTGTCTTGCCATGGTGAGCAACCTGGCCGCCGAGTTCTGCTCCAGCTGAAATTTCTGAACTATCGTTAGTGGCAGCCCCACATATAACACATTGCAGTAATGCGGCCTAAAGGCTATCAAAGCCTAGACAACAGAAGTTAGGATATCCCTGTTCAGATGGGGTGCAGCTGGGCCACCAGCCGAACATGCCAACAAGGCCACCTGAGCCTCAAGCGACAGCAAAGGATCCAGGAGGACCTCCAAGCTTCAGAGGGAGCGTAACCCCCTCAAGAGCAGGCCACCTTCCAGCAATCTGGTCTGGGGAAGCACCCACCAACAGTGCCTCTGTCTTATCTGGATTGAACTTCACTTTGTTGGCTCTCATCCAGTCCATTACCGAGGCAACACATCAGTCCATTATTGTGATGTATGAATGTAGCCATAGAGTGTGGGTTAGCTTTGGTCACACCCTCCACTAGTATGCAGCCCTGGCAGATTGCTCTTCTAGGCGGGGGGGGGGGGAGGTTCCCCGTCCCTGTCTTTAAAAAGGAGCATGTTGATGTAGAAGCAGTAGGTACTCCGTCAGATACCAAGCACCCTCTCTATTTTATTATTTATTTAATAGAATTTATACACTGCTTGATTATAAAAAAACAACTTGAAGTGGTTTACAAAAGATAAAACAGTAAAAGCAATAAATATTTACAACCCTACTTTAAAAAATACAAGTTAAAATACTAAAACAGATTAAAATTACTGCTTTCAAATCCAGTCATTCCCTGTATTTTTAAAAATTGGGTTTCTAACATAACTGCGTATTGAGCCGTATTATCATGTCTTTGATTTTGTAGGTTTTCCTGGTCAGTCAGGTCCACCAGGTGTAACTGGAGAAAAGGGAGAACCCGGTTCTCCAGGATTACCAGGTGCACAAGGGTCACACGGACAAAAGGTATTTATTAAGAGCTTCATCTAACTTCTACCAGTTATAGCTGCAGGTACTAGCGGTCATGGAGGTTCAGACGTTGGCCATCCTCTGTAGAGACTCCAGGAAGGCATTGCGAATGCTTGGCTTGACATTCTCCCCTGGATTATTCAGGCATACTTTGTGTTTCTCCGGACGGTGGGGGCAGAGTTGGAGCTCTTCCATTTCATGCACAATTGTATTTTTCCTTTTTCTTTTTGGGCAGGGACTTTGCGGCTAGAGGGCAGGAAGGAATCTGTTTTTTTATTTAATTTCTTATCCACTCTTCACCATGAGGTCCAAGGGCGGGTTAAAACATTTTTTTAAGTCAAGAGAGCAGGGCGAGTTCACACACACATATGGTGCCAAAGGTGAGAGGACATCACCACATGTCAAAAGCTACATAAGGAAGGTGCCAGACACACGTCTCTAGGGAGGAAGTTCCACAGCTTAGGGACTCCCACTAATAATGCCATCTCCTGGGCCACCACCCCTGAACTTCCTCTAGTGTGGAACTACCAAGAGGGCACCTTCTTCTCAAATTTTTCTGTTTAATTTCTGAACCTTTCTTGCTATCTCCATTAGCCTCTTCTGCTGACATGATGCATCTTCTCCCATCCTATGTGAAATGTTTATTCCTTCCAAATCAATTCTTCATCCACCTCACAAAACTGTATGAGAACTTTCTTGAGAAGATGGCCGCCGAACTAGCTGCAGAGTTCTGGAGGTTATCTGAGGCAAGTTCTAAATCTGCTTTTTAAACAGGCTCGACACCGAGCCAACCTTTGAAACTCCCTTTATAATATATTTTAACTCCTCCAGAGTTTTTTAAGTAGTTTAATAGTCCTTTTAGCTTGCTGCTTTTAAGAAAAAAGAGCTCCTTTGCTACCTTGTTATCTTGATGTCCGGAGGGTTTTGCTCCCCGCGGTGCCGTGGTGCCGCGTCCCTCAAGTCTGACCGATAACAAGGAAAACGGGTGACAGCTGATTTATTGCCAACTCCGTGTTACGCTCTGAACTATAAGCTATCAAATTACAAATCACAAACAGCTATCCCAAATCTTGCCTCATTTTGGACCTTAGCCCATAGCTGGGTGGACAAAGATTTACAAATGGTACTTACTAGAAAGAAACGTAGGGACCTGGGGATAGTGACAAGTCCATTGTTCCAGGAGTGTTATGAGAAACAGAGTAAAATCACGCAATACTTTTTACACACAAGGGACAACGAAAATGGAAATGGAAATGGAAATGAGCAAAAGATGGCTGAGATGGCTGAGTTGAAGCAGGATGAGGCTCTTCCTTTTCCCTCTGCTGCTCAAGATCACTCAACCTTCTCTAGAGGAATACAGGACACAGAGAATAACAACCAAAATAGAAATACAATGAGCCTGGCCCATGAAATAGTCTTGGCTGAGATATTATCTTCAGAGTTACAGGAAGAAACCCGAAACTCCCAGAAACCCCAGACTTCATCTATGGGCTCCCAGACGGAAAACAATGACTGCTATCCTCAGGACTGGCTGCTCTCTATAAATCTGGATCTGGCAGCTATGAAAAAATACTTAACAATAACAAATGGGCTGCTCCTGACATTAGTGGAAAATTATCCCCTCCAAGCTAAAGGCTCAGAACCTCATGGTGTTGATCCACAAACCACCCCCCAAGAGCCAGAATATACAAAGCAACCAGCAACCAGCAAGTGCACACAAGGATCAGCAGCGGAAAATCATCTACACCAGGGAAAGGACATAGGGCTGTATGTATCTGCCCCTAAAACTGAATTTCCTATCGAAGTAAATCAAAAGAAGCGAGGCATTAGTAAGAGATCCCATAAGAAGAAAGCTGAAACTAAAAAGAAAAGTAAGAACATAAAAACTGCAAGGAAATCTGTTACAAACCGACGTGCATGCAAAGTATGCTGGAAAAGCCTATATAAGCTGATTCCAACAAAACCAAAAACAAACTCTAATAAACCTGCTACACATGGCAGCAGAGAGAACAACAGTGTGGATCCAGGAAAAAAGATCCAGCCGAGGTCTTTGAAAGAAACATCATTGCTGCCTAATAAAACAAGTGAGGAAACGGAATCACTACCCGGGTGCTCTATGCTGAAACCCCAAGGATCCATAAATATTAAAGAAGACTTACCCCACACTATTGATTATGGCAGATTTCAAGATGAGCCAGTAGCAGGGCAAGACTTGCCCCAGGATAAAGGATGGAAACTGATGTTGGCAGATAGGAAGTTAGCTTTTCTTAACTACCCGAAGCCAAAGGGCTTCCTTACACAGGAAGAACGCTCGGTGCACTTTGTGAATATTTTAGATGATATGCTGCCAGGGAAAATAAAATTAAATGACATTACCTCAGTAGATTTCATATTCTACAATGGATATTCTCTGCGAGTGATTGCCTCCTTCAAAGATCAAAACTTGGCTAAATATATATATAGATCAAGACATCTGCTGTCAAAGAAAAGGATAACGGTAACAAGATTTTTCGAAAACAGCACATGTTTGAAATTGTTCCCTGATGAGTTTACGACAGCTGAGATAAGATTTACTTGTAAACCAAAGGAGGAGAGAGGACACTCAAAAGACAAACTGGAACATACTGAGCAAGGGCCCTTGAAACTAAGACAGGAGATGAGATTGCCTAATGAGGGGATGGATAACTTCTATCCAGAAGAAAAGGCATTAATAAACCAGTTTGGATTGTTGCCTTTCTTTGCCCAATCTGAGATCTTGAGAAGATTGGAGACCCTTAGAAATAAGTTAACAGAGATGAATGTTCAGGAAAAAGTAAGAGAGAAAGAACCGGCAACGGATCAATTGAAGAAAGAGAACCTCTCTGAAAAAGCTAAGACAGACCTCATGAAAGATTACTTTTACAATACCTCTACAATTGCGGAGATAAACCTGTTAACAACAGATCCAACACAGTGCGTAAGGGACAGCAACAACCTACCTTCTAAGAAGGAAACCATCCCTATGGCAACCACGAAAGACTACCCTTATATTACCTCTGCAGCTGCAGAGATAAACCTGACAACAACAGATCCAACACAGTGCGTAAGGGACAGCAACAACCTACCATCTAAGAAGGAAACCATCCCTATGGCAACCACGAAAGACTACCCTTATATTACCTCTGCAGCTGCAGAGATAAACCTGACAACAACAGATCCAACACAGTGCGTAAGGGACAGCAACAACCTACCATCTAAGAAGGAAACCATCCCTATGGCAACCACGAAAGACTACCCTTATATTACCTCTGCAGCTGCAGAGATAAACCTGACAACAACAGATCCAACACAGTGCGTAAGGGACAGCAACAACCTACCATCCAAGAAGGAAACCACCCCTATGGCAACCACAACGCGCTCTGGGACCAGCATGAGATACCTGGATGAGGATGAACTTGGCACCAGTCAAATGGAACACCTCAAGGTGGACTCTCCAAAAAAAGGAGTACTGATCACTAACGTTAGCACGCTGCACCCTTCAACTGATTCCATTGAGTACCTGGGCGATAATACATCTATGAACATTGCCAAAATGAATGAAATCCAACTAACAGATAAAAAGATAGGCCCAAAAAATCCTTCGAAGGCAAATTGACTAAGATCAACTGTTGGCAAGACAACGTGCAACCTTGCCTTGCTAACTTGGAATATTGCAGGTTGGCAAAAGAGGTGTTCTGACCAATCCTTTGCTAAATATATCCAGAGACATGACATTGCTTTCCTCCAGGAGACCTGGAGCACAAGTGAAGTGGAGTTAAATGGTTTTTCTGCGTTCTCCCTCCCAGGTCTTTCAAGTACTAGAGGGGGGCGAGTTAAAGGTGGGTTAGTTACTTTAATCTCAACAAGGCTAAGGGCCACATTTAAAAAACTAGACCCACTAGACCATCTGGCCACAGCTGTGCAAGTACAGTGGAGAACCCACAGCTGGCTGCTGATTAATGTATACCTACCTCCACAAAGAGAGAAAAGATTGATAAGAAATACTTGGGCTCAGTTAGAACAGTATCTTGACAAACTACTAAATCAATTTCCTGATGCCTCTGTAGTGGTGGCAGGTGACCTAAATGCCAGAACTGGACAATCTGATGAGGCTTTGTGTGCCCATTTCTACGAAACAGTCCCCATTATAGAGGAAACCCACCCAATACCAGCTAGAATCTCAAAGGATAAAGGCTGCAATTATGCCGGCTTATGCCTACTACACTTGGTCAATAAGTTGGACCTGGTTATATTAAATGGCCGCACAGAGGGGGAGAAGGTCGGAGAATTCACATTTATATCTAACAATGGCGCCTCCACAATTGATTATATAATCGTGTCGTATGATCTTCAAAACAAAGTTCTGGAATGCAAAGTGGAGGAGCGCTTAGACAGTGATCGTCTGCCATTAAGTGCACTTGTAGCTGCGGGAAAGGATTTATCCTGCGCTGAAAAAATCGAGCATTCGAGCCCTACAGCTTTGGAGCTCAGATATTCGCGCATTAGATGGACAGATGAACTGCATAAGGAAATTTCAAGTAGGCTATGCTCAAAGGAATTCCTCATTAAGAGAGAAAACCTTATAACTTCCTCAAGCCATGAATTAAAGATAAATTTATTTCAGGAGCTAATTTTACTCCTTCAAGATCCCCTGAAGGAAAAAAGGAACAGGCCAAGTAGGCAATCCTCAGTATATAAAAATTCCAAACCCTGGTTCGATCAAGAATGTCAGGATATGAAGCTAAATTTACTGAAAAAATACAAGAATTATAGATCTGCCTATTTACCCCAACTCCCCACGGGCTGGTTTGAAGATAAACGGAATTATAAAATTTTGATCAAAAACAAAAAACTCCTGGCACAGAAAAGAGAATGGAAATGCCTAATAGATGCATCCAGAGAGAGAGATTCGGCCACCTTCTGGAGACTGGTAGCAAATGGAGTGCGACCTACTTCCTCAGAAGTGGAGTATACTATACCTGCAGGGACTTGGGAGGCATTTTTCCAATCTTCATATTCAGCTCTGCCTTTGACACAGCCACTAATACAGTGTGCGGCAGGTGATGAGTGGCCTCCGGTGTCGGTCGCGGAGATTAGGAGGCTTATTCAGGCACTCAAACACAGAAAAGCCCCGGGAGCAGATAACATCTCTCCTGAACTTCTCAAAGCCAATATTGACTGGTGGGCCCCAGTCCTTGCCACCCTTTTCACCAGCATAGATCAAACAGCAATAATACCAGAGGACTGGGGATTGGCAATCATCGTTCCCATATTCAAGAAAGGCTGTAAACTTGATCCAGCCAATTACAGACCAATCAGTCTCTTAAGCATCATCAGCAAACTTTATGCAACTCACTTACGTGAAAAGTTTGCGGACTGGCTGGAACAAGAGCACATCCTAAAGGAAGCCCAGGCTGGTTTCAGGGCACATAGATCAACTCTAGACCAAGGATTGGTATTGCAACATCTAGTGGAGAAATACACCTCAAAGAAAGGAGGCTCTCTCTATGTAGCCTTTATAGATTTCAAATCAGCCTTCGACTCGATACCCCGGCACAGACTTTGGGAAAAACTAAATGTTACAAACATCGATAGACGTCTTTTGCTTCTTATCCGTAGACTACATGAAAATACTCGGATCCGTGTTAGATGCGACCGTTATGGGAACCTATCAAAGGAAATCCAAAGTTCCCATGGTGTCAAGCAAGGCTGTGTTCTTGCCCCTATTCTTTTTAACTTCTATATAAACTCCTTAGTCGGAAAGATGGAGGAAGCAAGTACTCATTCCCCAAACTTAAATAATACACCAATCCCGGTCCTTTTGTACGCGGATGATGCGGCACTTATTTCCTTCTCTTGTGTGGGTCTAAGAAAACTTTTACGAGCTCTTACAGAGTATTGCGAAGCTGAACACCTAATAATAAACTACACCAAATCAAAAATTATGGTGTTCTCCAAGAGAAAACTCCGACATAAATGGAAAATTAATAACCAACCTATTGAGCAAGTAACATCTTTTAGATATCTTGGAATAATTTTTGATGAGACGGGATCTTGGTGCCATCAGATTAAGAATTCCATTGTAAATGCGCAAAGATCTTCCAGAGCTATCATAAGATTCTTTTACAGAAAAGGAGGTCAATATGTTCCTGCTGCCTCCCAGGTCTTTGTTGCAAAAATACTTCCACAATTGACGTATGGCACTCAGATATTTAATTGCCAAAAACTCAAGTCCCTGGAATCTGTACAAACTAAATTTTATCGTTCCCTACTAGGGTTACCTACCTGTGCCTCTAACACTGCCGTTAGGCTGGAGGTTGGCCAACTCCCTATTAATGCCAGGATATGGATCCTGAAGATTCACTTCTGGCCAAAACTCATATTTTTCCCAGTGGGAGTGGCTCCATTGACTCTACTAGACCCGTTCCAGTCTAAATGGAGATTGTCGCTTTATGAAAAATTGAGGGGCCTGGGGCTTTCCTCACAAGAACTCATAGCCTCAGGCTTTGAAAAGGCTAAAATGATGGTGAGCCAGCGAATAGGAGATGTAGAGCTTCAGGACCATATGAGCAAGATAGATAAATATCCAGCTATCCAAGATTATGGAAAAGGGTTTAATCTAACCCCATATCTGATGGACCTACAAATCGCAAAATATAGGCGGGCGTTTACCCTTACTAGATTTGATGTATTGCCATCTGCCTTACTAAAGGGCAGATACGAGGGCACACCCTATGCTGAACGAGTTTGCCCATGTGGTCTGAAGGAGGTGGAAACGGCTTCACATGTGCTGTTACACTGCGACCTTTACGGGGATATCAGGTTACTGTTTATCTCCCCTATCGTTCAGAAATTTCCAGGTCGATCTGAATCTCAGCGGCTGAAAATCCTACTAGGAGACAAAAACCCAGAAGTAACATTGAAAGTGGCCAAGTTTTCTGCGGCCGCGATCAGGCGGAGGGCATTAGCTGTAAAAAAGTAAAAGATCTGACCCCTGGATAAGCCCCCCCCTTTTTTTAAGCCCATACATATACTGTAGTGCATATATGAGTATGTATATGTGTGTGTGTGTGTGTGTGTGTGTGTGTGTATGTGTATTGCTTTTATGTATAATTTTACAACTTTTAACTGACACCATCATTCCCTTGTAAATTATTGCTGCTTCTGGTCTATGACCGTAATAAATTTATTCATTCATTCATTCTTCTGTTGGCACCTTGGTTCTGTGATATTACAAAGTTCATTATTATTCTATAACATCACAGTAGATTAACCAGTGATGTGGGAATGGCATAAAGTTTTTACTTTTTAGCTTATTAGACATATTTATCATTAGCATTTGATTTTTTTATTAATACACAAAAAAAGAAAACACCAGTTACACCGTTACCAAATGAAAAACAAGTAGAAATCATAATAAAAGAACTAAAAAACACAAAACGTTAAAGTGAAAAATAATCTTTTAACTGTAAGCCGGACCTCCCATCTACTTCTTAATTCAATTACACATAACTTGCTGCCAATACAAACTGTCATCATATTTTAACTAATTCTTAATTTGTCTTAGGTCTCACATCGTTCTTAAGGCTACTACTGATATTAGTCAAATGCAATGGAATTCAAGCTACTGTAAACATTTTTCAAGTATATTTTAAAGACTTCCCATTTTGATACAAATGTCTGTTTTGGTTTATTCTTTATTTTTTCAGATAAGCTGTCTAGTTCCACATATTCAGTCAGTTCTTGCATCCATTCTTGCGTAGATGGAAGTTTATCAGATTTCCAATTTGCAGCAATTAGAACTCTTGCTGCAACCATGGCATATAAAAATATATCCTTTTTTTTTTTTAAGGAGTGTCCAAACCTGTAATTCCCAGAAGATAAGCTTCTGGTTTTCTATCAAAGGAGATGTTTAACATTCTTTGCAATTCTAAGTGGATGTCTTCCCAAAACGTCTTAATTTTCTTTGCATTGCCAACACATGTGGTAAAAAGTGCCTGGTTTTTCTCCACATCTCCAGCAGTCGCTTAGGACACTCTTATACATCTTAGAAAGTTTCCAGGGCATTAAATATCATTGATGTTGCATTTATTAAAAAATTCTCTCTTAGGGTATAGCATCTAGATCAAGGGAAGTAATAGTGCCACTGTATTCTGCTCTGGTCAGACCTCACCTGGAGTACTGTGTCCAGTTCTGGGCACCACAATTCAAGAAGGACACTGACAAACTGGAACGTGTCCAGAGGAGGGCAACCAAAATGGTCAAAGGCCTGGAAACAATGCCTTCTGAGGAACGGCTAAGGGAGCTGGGCATGTTTAGCCTGGAGAAGAGGAGGTTAAGGGGTGATATGATAGCCATGTTCAAATATATAAAAGGATGTCACATAGAGGAGGGAGAAAGGTTGTTTTCTGCTGCTCCAGAGAAGCGGACACGGAGCAATGGATCCAAACTACAAGAAAGATTCCACCTAAACATTAGGAAGAACTTCCTGACAGTAAGAGCTGTTCGACAGTGGAATTTGCTGCCAAGGAGTGTGGTGGAGTCTCCGACTTTGGAGGTCTTTAAGCAGAGGCTTGACAACCATATGTCAGGAGTGCTCTGATGGTGTTTCCTGCTTGGCAGGGGGTTGGACTCGATGGCCCTTGTGGTCTCTTCCAACTCTATGATTCTATGATTCTAAGCTGTGAACTTCCAATTATTTTTCCAAAAATTTCCCGTTGGGACATAGTTATTGCATACCCAAAGTCTTGCGACCACTTGACCATGGGCACTGTACATTTTAGAGAAGGCTTTGCTTTTGGAATTTACTAGCTCAGATTCAAATCTTGAAATTTCTGTTGCAAAACCCTTTTGTTTATCAGATTTTAATTTCTCAAATATTTGATGGTATTGTAACCAATCGGAAATATACTCTTAATTCCTCAAAGCTTTTTAGTTTTATTTGGTTGTCTTCTTTCTTTAAGAGCATTTTATATGTAGGCCAGATTTCTCCTTTTCACTGAAGAGGCTTCTGTTAGAGATGTCCACCATGGGACTTTGGGTTCTAACAAATTTCCTGATCATATGAGCTGTAAAATTTCTATGTATTTTGGCTGTCCCATAAATTAGGTATGCATGCCATCCCCATCGATTATCAAAACCCTCCAAGTCTAGGAGGTCCGGGTCTTGCAAAATACACCACTCCTTTAACCAAGTGGCGGGTGGCGTGGGTGGCGCTGTGGGTAAACCTCAGCGCCTAGGACTTGCCGATCGCATGGTCTGTGGTTCGAATCCCCGTGGCGGGGTGCACTCCCGTCGTTCGGTCCCAGCTCCTGCCCACCTAGCAGTTCGAAAGCACCCTTAAGTGCAAGTAGATAAACAGGTACCGCTTTATAGCGGGAAGGTAAACGGCGTTTCCGTGTGCTGCTCTGGTGCCGGTTCGCCAGAGCAGCTTCGTCATGCTGGCTACGTGACCCGGAAGTGTCTGCAGACAGCGCTGGTTCCCGGCCTCTAGAGTGAGATGAGCGCACAACCCTAGAGTCTGTCAAGACTGGCCCGTATGGGCAGGGGTACCTTTACCTTTACCTTAACCAAGTGAAGCAGGCTGCCTCATAGTATAATTTCAGATCGGTTAGGGGAAAGCCTCCTCTGTCCTTTATATCAATTAAAATTAGGTGTTTGATTCTGGGTCTTCTCCCTTCCCATAAAAACTTGGAGATCTCATTTTGTCATGTCTTGAGGCAGCCTGCTTCACCCAGTATTAGGATCATTTGAAATAAAAATATTAATTTGGTGAGGACATTCATCTTTATAGTGGAAATCCCCAGAAATGAAAGCTTCAGCCTACTCCAGGTTTCAAGGTGTGGATTTTTTGGGTGTTTTGTTTTTTTTAATGTTCAACCAAGTTTTTGTATAGTTATCCTGGAATAGGTTTATATTTTGGGGGGTGATCCAAATGCCCAAGTACTTTGCTTTTTGGCATATTAGCATTTGAATTAAATGTTGCTGTAAGATCCCCTAAATAATATTTATTGATTTATATTCGTATGCTGCTAATTCATAAAGAATACACACACACACACACACACACACAGGTATGTTGCACGTTGACTTTAGGCATATGCATGCAAATTACATGCATTTAATTTGCAGTTTCAACTTTACATGCGTGATGACTGGCTGGCACAAATGAAACATATGGAAAGCTTAAAAGCTTTTACACCAGGTTTTCCTGGTGCCAAAAGAGCTTTTAAGCTCTCCACCTTGCTTACTGACTCTGGGAGACTCTTCTGAGATGTCAGATGGCCCCTTGCTTGGGGTGGGGTAAGAACCGTTGGGTGTTCCATTTGGGGGTGACAATATACCATTTTGGCTTTACATGCTATGCCTGGAACATGACACCCGTGCAAGTTGTGAGTCGACAATAAAACAACATAAAAACAATACAAAATAGTAATTCAAAACAAGAAAGTTTTAAAAAGCTGCATAAGCTTGTCAGCATAAAAGGGTTTTAAAGAGACATCTGAAAGTCAGTAACAAGGATGCCTGCTGAATCTTTGATGGAAGAGTTTTCCACTGCATAGAAATGGCTAGACTAGATGCTCAGCTTCTAGCTGAATGCAGTCAAGCCTCTGTAAAGGGGGGACAAGTAGCAGTGCTCCACTGGATTATCTCAGTAATCGAGCCAAGATATAACTCTTGTCAGGCCATAAGGTATCGTGCACCCAAGTCATTTGGGACTTTACACAAGAAACATGGACCTGGCTCAGTAAAATATAGCCAGACGGTGTAAATGTTTAGCAGAGGTCACTGCTTAATTGTAAAAAGAGAGAGAAAACCCTCAAAGCGGTTTACAAAAATATGTTGATGGAATTTACCCCCATCATGCAGTCTCACAGCTGCATTCTGCACTAGGTAGAGCTTCCAGAGCAGGCCCAAGGGCAGCCCCACATAGAGCACATTGCAGTAATCCATTGTCATGGATAGCCATGCCTGGACTGCAGCGGCTAGGATATCCCAATTCAGATTCATCTATAGGTGGCATACAAAATGGGGCTGGTAAATGTAGTCCTAGGTCACTTGGGCCTCTAATGACAAAGATGGACCTCCCCACAAGTTGTGTCCCTGTTCTTTAAGAAGTGCAATCCCATCTGGAATGGGCAACTAGTCCAACTATTCCAGACCCAGGAATCACCTGCTCACAGAGCTTCCATCTTCTCATGATTCAGACTCAGTTTGTTGTCTCTCATCCACCACTGTAAAATAGCAGTAGAGACTAAATAGTGCCCTGCAGAACCCCACAGAATAAGTACCATGGAGCCAAAGAACACTCTCCTCTTGCTACTCACTGGGCTCAACCATGCAAGGAGGAACTGTGCCTCCAGTGCCCTTCCTACACACCACTTGATCCAGGACACCATGGTCTATGGTATTAAAGACAGATTGTGTAAGAATCCTCTCTGGATTGCAGTGTTGTCCTTATTTGTTGATGGGATGCTTGCTTTCATTTTATTAATGTCTGATTATTATAATACTTAAGGGTGAACCTGGATTAGGTCTCCCAGGCCCTAAAGGTTTTCCTGGTCCACAAGGACGAGATGGCCTTCCTGGATCAAAAGGTGATCGAGGCTTACCTGGCATACCAGGAGAAAAAGGATTTCCAGGTGTGACTGGCCAGCCAGGATCCCATGGTAAGCTTTTTGCCATTACTAGCTAAATTGTTATGATGCAGGGTTTTCCCCCTGCATCAGTAATTCACATTAGGTGACATTTATGGCCAAACATAACCTGGGTGGCCTTATACCTCATTTATTTCCCACATTACTCTCAATCTCTCCTTGTTATTTCTCCTTTCTTCACTTCAGGGAAGTCTTTTCTCCCATTTGATTTTCAAAATACAACAATGGAAGCACCATGTTGGCCCTATACAATAGATTTACTCAGTTGTAGGTTCCATTAAGTTAAAAGGGACTCCCAAATAAATGTAAGGTTTTAGTGTTAGTGACAATGAGGGTATATGGAGTATTGTAAATCACTTGGGATACCTCATGGGAAGCATTTCATAAATGAAATAAATAATTCACTCATTCATTCTACAAAGAGTTGTTGACATTCGTCTATCTCAAGATACAATGGAGTGCATCTCTGGGGTGAAGTCACACTGCTGGAAAAGCACCTACTGGGGCTGCAGAGACCGGTAGCTCCTGCATTGTTTTTGCTGTGTTTGCAGTACGAAAGTAACCTCCCTGGGGTGCAAGCCTGGTCAGTGTATATGGAGGACCTGAGTGTATGGAGATCTTGGTCTCACTGCTGTGGTCCAAAGGAAAGCAGAGCAAGGTGTTTGGTAGCAGCTTGGCTGCAGAAGTTGCCAGGAGGAGGGGTACAAGGTGCCATCCAACCACCTCAGGGGCTCTGCTCCAGATTTGTGTAGGGCTTACTCCTTAACCGTTTCTTCTCCTGAAAAGCAGCAGGTAAAGAGTCAAAGGCAAATAATCTTTCTAATTAGTAATAAGTAGTATACTAATTAGTAATAATTAGTATCTAAAGAAGTGTGCATGCACACGAAAGCTCATACCAATAACAAACTTAGTTGTTCTCTAAGGTGCTATTGGAAGGATTTTTTTTATTTTGTTTCGACTACAGCAGACCAACACGGCTACCTACCTGTAACTAGTAATACCCAAGTTAACTTGCTACCACTGTTTGATTTTCCACTTAGGTGACCCTGGTCCTTCTGGAATACCAGGTCTACAGGGCTCCCCCGGTTTACCAGGAATAGGCCCTCCTGGCCCTCCTGGGGTTCCAGGACAATCTGGTCCTCCGGGACCAATAGGTAAATTGTTCCTTTTGTATTTGTTCCCTTTCCATTTGTGTTTGTAAGATCTACAGTGTAACATACATTTAAACAAAATACATTCATTTGGATGTGCACTGTGCAATTCTCTTTTTAAGGAACTGTGTGTATATTTATGTTTCTGAGTTTTGTCAGCAATCAGAATAAAACTGCAGGATGATTGATTTTAGAACATTTATGTACTCCTCCTATGAGGGTAAGTCACATTGAACAATGTGCAGCTTATGTCTGAGTAGACATGCATGGAGTTATAGTATTGCAGTAGTCCTTAGCCCTCCAGAATTGACCTCCACAGTCACTTACGGACTCACTGTTCATGGAAAACTATCTTACTTGGCCAGAAATGATCGCCGAAGAAATTCAGTGGAAACTGTGTACAGGGTTGCAGTCTTAGTATTCTTCTAAAACAATACATTCAAATTTGACACAAGATTTCATTTAGGAAAAGTCAAGTTTTGTTTCATTATTATTTCTTGAATAATGAAAGTTTGTACATTTTTTTTGCAATAATTGTTGCATTATAAGATTCTTAACTTTCATCAGTAACCTGACATGAATAGTAGCAGGAGAACAAAAATGAATAGGGTAGAACGATTAATCCAAATGCAAGGATTCCCCCACCCACATTTTTGAGCCATGTGTCATTTGTTCTTACTTGTGTTGGACATTTTATTATCAAGAGCCACTTTGTATCATTTTCTCTTTATTACTGCAGGACCTCCAGGAAGCAAAGGGGAAAGAGGCTACCCAGGTGTTCCTGGGCTAGACATGCCCGGGTCCAAAGGAGATAAAGGTAGCCAAGGATCTCCGGGGCTGCCGGGATTACAAGGGCTGCCAGGCCTGCCTGGCCCACAAGGACAAGAAGGGCGCCCCGGTGCCCCAGGTACACGTTCTTTCTTCCTTCCAGGGACTATTTATTGTCTGTCATATGATCCTCTCTTTCACAGAGTGAAACATGTGGTTCTATAAGGAGTATCATGAGAAAGAAGGAAATGGAACTCTGTACTTTTTCTCCTTTGTTTAGAGCACTTTCATTTCAAAAATACAAAGGGATACAAAGTACTGAGTTTCTTGATTATGCTTGAAAAAGAAATGCATGCCTGACAAAAAAAATCCACCAAAAACAAAGAGCAATTAGGATGTTGTCAAGAAGTGCCCTTGAAATTTTAAGCTGTTTTCAAGAGATGTACATTCACAGTAGTCCATTTTACACTAGCTACTTCCCTGACCCTGCTTATGTAATTCATAAATATGAGTGGGGAAAACCTTGCATTTATGCCTATTCTTTGTAGCTACTTTCTACATTTCTGATCTAAAGCAGGCATCCTAGAACCTGAATGTCATGTAAGAAGTGGCAAATTCAGTAAAGACTTCACATCCCAATGGAACTATAAGCACACTCAGCATCCCATACAAATGAAAAATTATACAAAGTTCAAACAAATCATATTTTCAATTACATTGGTTCATTCTGTTGGTTGAATAGTTTATATCCTGCCATTCAATGCTCCAGTCATTTAAAACAATAAGAAAGCATATGGTTTTAATCTAGATAAAGAAAATAAAACTATTCAAAATACAATTTAACCCAATAAATACCGTATTTTTCGCCCTATAGGACGCACTTTTCCCCCTCCAAAAATGAAGGGGAAATGTGTGTGCGAATGCTAACCGACCCCTCTCGCTCTCCAGGCTTCAGGAAGCTATCCGCAAGCCTTGCGAGCCCGGCGGGAGTTCCCGCAGGCTCGCAAGGCTTGCGGGCGGCAGCCTGCAGCCCGAAGCACGGGGCGCCCTCTGGAGGATGTCGCGTGCTTCGCGCAGGTGTCCGCAAGCCTTGCTTGCTCGGGGGGAGTTCCCCCCAGGCACGCAAGGCTTGCGGGCAACAGCCTGTTCTGGGGGCTGGGGTCGGGGGAAGCTCGGGCTTCCCCAGCTCCCAGCCCTGCAAGCAAGCTCCGGGAGCGAAGGCGAGGTTGCACAACCTCGCCATCGCTCCTGGACCCGTTCTGGGGGCTGGGGTCGGGGGAAGCTTGGGCTTCCCCAGCCCTGCAAGCTCCGGGAGCGATGGCCAAGCTGCACACAACTTCGCCATCGCTCTCAGACCCCCAGCCCCGAGGCTAAAAATGAAGCCAGGACAGCGAGCGGGATCCATCCCGCTCGCTGTCTTGGCTTCTTTGCTCTTTGGGGCTCGGGGAAAAAAAATAACTTTTCCCCTTTATTCCCCCCTCCCCCCCAAAAATTAAGTGCGTCTTATGGGCCGGTGCGTCTTATAGGGCGAAAAATACGGTATGCAGCAAACAATAAAACCCATAAATAAGCTTATGTTTTCTTTTTTAAAAAAACACCTTCATCCACCTTCAGAGGTGTGGAAAATGGCAGCCTGGGAGAGGGCTTTCTCTGTGGCAGCCCCTAAACGGTCCTCTCTGCAGAATTCTTGCTTGTATCTTCAGTATGCATTTTCTGGCATATGCTTAAGATGCACATTTCTGAAAGGTGTTTTTGTGGGACCCACCTCTTCTGTTATGCTTAACTTATATTGTGCTGTTTTTGCTTCAGGTTGGTTTTTTTACTTGTTTTTTGTAATTCTTTACAAACTGTTTTACTTGTTTTCAAATTGTACAATTGCTGTATTTTTCCATGTATAAGATGCCCCCTATTTTGGGGGACTCCAAATTAAGAAAACACTCCACAGCACTACCCGTGTATAAGACAATCCCCAATTTTAAACCTATTTTTTTGGTTAAAAAAACTTATAAACGGAAAAATATGGTATATTGTTATAACCAAGCTAACATGGGTGGCTAACAAATCACATATGTGTGTTATTTATCTTTTTGTAACTACCAACACACTTATGAGAAAGAAACTATAAATGAAAAAGTAACTCATTACCCAAATTGTCTTAAGTATGTCTAGACCTACCTATGTGATGCTGACACAAATCCCACATTAGTACTAAGCAATAGAATGATAAAACAATATCCCCTCTTCTCTCAGCCATAAGATGTTCATGACATTAATAACCTGTGAAAAAGACTATGAATCAGTTTATTTTTTATTTTTTTAAAGTATGTCAGTGTATGAGTTCATGCAATATTTACTGGGAATAGAACACATAGCTAAGATGATTGTAACATCGATGCATGGAACTGGTCTGAGCTCAGCAATAAAGCCTTCTGGGCAGAACTATTAGAGTGAAATTGCAATGTATTAGAAAAGTCACAGAAATGTAAACAGTTGTTCCAATTTGGGTTTAGGAATCAAAGGAGAAATGGGAGTTATGGGCACACCTGGAAGCCAGGGTCCTCCTGGTCCTTCAGGATCTTCTGGAGCTCCAGGTGAAAAAGGTAAGAGCAATTTGTAGCTTAACTGGCCAAGTGAAGTCAGGCCTCTGGTTTAATTCAGGAGTGAGGAAACTGGTCCACAGGCCTGCTTAGGTCCAGCTTGTGCCCCTTTGGCCAGGGAGGCCACTTTGTCACAGAATACCCTCCTGCTCCACAACTGACGTCATCTGTGATGTTAGGTGTGGGACAGCTTGGCTGCCAACAAGCAATCGGGATCTTTTAAGTATGCTCTGGATTGTTCCTTGGCAAAGGAGGATGTAACAGCAAACTTGCTGGGATTGGCTGTGTTATGTACTAAAGTTCTCACCCTGGGCCAGCAGTGGGATACTGTAGATAGTTATGCAAATGAAGGATTGAAAGTGACGTTCAGTGATTGGATAGTTTGTATGCAAATGAAGGATCGAAAGTGACGTTCAGTGATTGGAAAGTTTTAGAAAGTTGTTACAGTAACAAGTTACTGGAGCTCTATATAAGCAGGCTGACTGAGCCCTTCAGTTTAGTTCAGTTCTGGCCTCAGACTAAAGAAGAACAGTTTGAAGAATCGCTGTGTCATCTGATATGTTCGCCCACAACTTAACACTGGCGACGAAGGTGGGATGGATGGACATCAGCCAGATGCAGCCACCCTCTGAACTGAGCTGAATCACTGAGCTGAATCACTGAGCGAAATCACTGAACAGAACCAATTCAGAGCTGACTGTTCTTGCTAGAGCACAGTTTTCCATCCAAGCATGGCTTCATTTGTGCATCTACTGCCATTTGTGCCAGCCTCTGAATCATGGGACTCCTACCTTGCTCAGTTCGACTGCTACCTCCAAGCCAACGAGCTGACGCAAGTATCACAGGAGCGTAAGCAGGGTCTATTCCTCAGCCTCTGTGGGCCTGAGGTGTTCAAGACGGCCCAAGCATTTGTTGCGCCTGTAGCAGTCCAGGAAACACGGTGGGACACGATCCAAGAGAAGCTCCGCAACCACTACGCACCAAAGCCGCCCAAGATTGCTGCCCGCCATGCGTTCTACCACCAGAACCAGGCAGAGGGGGAGTCAATCAACAACTACACCACCGCCCTCCGACAGGCTGCAATGCACTGCGAGTTCCGAGACTTAGACGATGCCCTGATGGATCAAATCGTCTGTGGGGTCCGGGACATCCGTGTGCAACGGCGTCTCCTCGCCAGGCCAGACCTCACGCTGCAGAAAGCCATTGAGGAGGCCGTAGCCTTGGAAGCTGCCGAACGCTCCGCCCAGGAAATCCGCAAGTTTTGCTAGGAAGCCAGTTCCAGTGCATCATGAAGAGGCCAGCAGTGATGAGGCATCCTCCAGTGAAGACGATGATGTGCACCAGACAAAGCGGGAGTGCAGGAAGTTCCAAAAGAAGTCCAAGGGCCAATCGGAATGTGCCGGCTGTGGGGGCAACCATTCCCGTGCCAAGTGTCGACTCAGAGATGCCATCTGTCGGAAGTGTTCCAGAAGGGGCCACATCGCTAAGGTCTGCCGATCGGCTCCATCTGACACCCCCCCTTCACCGACTCGCAAGTCCAAGTCTTCATTCCAGTCTGCCAAGGAAAGCTGTTTCGCTCTCACCAACTGCCGCTGCCGGTCTGGAACCACGATTGGCCAAACCGACTCGCCTACGCGACGCAAGCTGAACGTCACTGTGCTCATTGAAGGAGCTCCATGTGACATGGAGATTGACACCGGGTCTGCTCTGTCCATCATGTCTTGGAGCACCATCAAAAGACTGGTACCCAGAGTGTCCAAAAGGCAACTCAACTCTCACCGCGTACACCTGAGAGACTACCAGGGAAACGACATTCCTGTGGTAGGCGTTGGCCGGTTCCGGATCGCCTTCAAGGATTTTTTGGGCCTGCTCCAACTGGTGGTGGTCGAAGGTCAGTGGCCAAGCCTCCTAGGGCTAGACTGGTTTGATGCCCTCGGCCTAGAAGTCACTGGCATCAACTGCATCTCTAACGCAGAGACTGAGGGTCTGGTCAAAGACTTTGCCGAGGTTTTTGACGGTACTTTGGGGCAATATACAGGTATGCCCATCTCCTTTAGCCTTGATCCACAAGTTGCCCCCATCAAGCTAAAGCCACGCCGGGTTTCTTTTGCTCTCAAGGCTAAGGTGGACGAACAACTGGACAAGCTGATCACTCAAGGAGTTTTGGAGCCGGTTGACCACGCCAAGTGGGAAACCCCCATTGTCACGCCTGTCAAGCCGGACGGGTTGGTGAGAATCTGCATGATCAACATGGCACTTCAGCAGCACGCTTACCCAGTTCCTGTTGTTCAACACCTGCTGCATTCCTTGGGTGAGGGTAAGGTCTTTGCTAAGCTGGTCCTTGCCCAAGCCTATCAACAACTGCCCGTCGATGATGCCACTGCTGAAGCCCAGACGATCGTCACCCACCGAGGGGCTGCTGCCGTTTGCAGTTCGGGGTGAGTGTGGCTCCTGGCAACTTCCAAAACTTATGGAGCGTCTCCTGCAAGGGCTTTCGGGCGTGGTACCATATTTTGATGACGTCTTGGTGTCCGCAGACTCACAACAGCAGCTGTTTGAGCACCTCCGCGCCGTGCTGACCAGGTTCCAGGAGGCCGGGCTCAAGGTAAAGAGGGAGAAGTGCCAGATCACCGTTCCACAGGTGGAGTTTCTGGGCTATCTTATCGATGCCTCCAGCCTTCACCCGACCACATCCAAGATTCGCTCTATCCAGCAGGCCACCATCCCAAAGAACAAGACAGAGTTGCAGGTGTTCCTGGGACTGCTGAACTTTTATAACATGTTTCTGTCCCACAAGGCCACGGTGGCTGAGCCTCTTCACCGACTCCTCAGCACGAAGACACCTTGGTCCTGGGGTCATCGGGAGACGGCCGCCTTCAATGTGGTCAAGGCTCTCCTTTCATCGGATAGTGTGCTGGTACAGTACAGTGAAGCCAGGCCGCTGGTCCTTGCCTGCGACGCCTCACCTTTTGGCATTGGCGCTGTCCTTAGTCACCATTTTCCAGACAGAAGAGAAGCACCGCTCGCCTACTTTTCCAGGACGCTATCTCTGACTGAACGGAATTACAGCCAGCTTGACAAGGAGGCACTGGCACTTGTGGCTGGAGTGAAGAGGTTCCATGAATACCTCTACGGCAGGACCTTCGACCTCATCACTGACCACAAGCCGCCCCTGGGCCTCCTCGCCGGTGATCGACCAACTCCACCGGTCCTCTCGCCGCACATGCTGCGATTGACTGTTTTCCGGGCTGCCTACCACTACCGGCTCGCCCATCACCCGGGGAAATCGATGGGCCATGCTGACGCCCTCAGCCGTTGCCCTCTTCCAGTGTTTGTGGAAGACCCAGCTCCTGCTTCATCACTCCTCCTGATTGAGGATCTTCCGGCAGCGCCTGTATCGGCTGCCACTGTGGCCTCCGCATCTGCCCAGGATTGCACCATCAGCCGTGTGCTCAACTGGGTGTGGAGGGGGTGGCCACAAGGGCCTTTTGCATCGGAGTTCCAGCCCTTCGCAACCAGACAACACAAACCCTCAGCTCATCGCGGCTGTCTGCTGTGGGGAGACTGCGTCGTGATTCCCCAAAGACTCCGTCAACGCGTCCTTGAGGCTCTGCACATTGGTCACCCAGGAATCATCAAAATGAAGGCGTTGGCTCGGTGTTACGTCTGGTGGCCTAACATGGACGATAATAATAATAATAATAATAATAAATTTTATTTATATCCCGCCCTCCCCAACCAAAGCCGGGCTCAGGGCAGCTAACAACAATAAAAGCATAGCATAAACAACACTCTAAAATCATTCATTATAAAATTAATTGATTCAGGCCACTGGCAACCATTGGGCCAGAGCTCTGCGAAGATTGCCGAGGGAGGGAGTCAGGCTGTGCCCTGGCCAAAGGCCTGGTGGAACAGCTCTGTCTTGCAGGCCCTGCGGAAAGATGTCAAGTCCCGCAGGGCCCTGGTCTCTTGTGACAGAGTGTTCCACCAGATCGGAGCCACAGCCGAAAAAGCCCTGGCTCTAGTTGAGGCCAGCCTAAATTCTCTGTGGCCTGGGACCTTCAAGATGTTTTTATTTGAAGACCGTAAGTTTCTCTGTGGGGCATACCAGGAGAGGCGGTTCCGTAGGTACGAGGGTCCTAGGCTGTATAGGGCTTTAAAGGTTAAAACCAGCACCTTAAACCTGATCCTGTACTCCACCGGGAGCCAGTGCAGCTGGTGTAGCACCGGGTGAATGTGATCTCGCAGCGAAGACCTCGTAAGGAGCCTCGCTGCAGCCCCACGTAGAGCGGGTTACAATAATCCAGTCTGGAGGTGACCGTCGCGTGGATCACAGTGGCTAGGTCAGGGTGAGAGAGGTAAGGAGCCAACTGCTTAGCTTGGCGGAGATGGAAAAATGCCGCCTTTGTTATAGCTGCAATCTGCGCCTCAATGGAAAGGGAGGTGTCGAAGATTACACCCAAACTCTTAATGGACGGTGCTGGCACTAATTGCACCCCCGCAAGAGATGGGAGTTGCCCCCTCAATCCCATATTGTCCCGTCCCAGCCAGAGGACCTCTGTCTTCGAAGGATTTAGCTTCAACCGGCTCCCACGTAACCATCCAGCCACAGCTTCCAAACATCTGGTCAGTGTGTCTGGGGCCGAGTCAGGATGGCCATCCATCAACAGATAGAGTTGGGTGTCATCGGCATACTGATGGCAACCCAGCCCAAAACTCCGAACAAGCTGGGCGAGGGGGCGCATAAAGATGTTGAAAAGCATCGGGGAGAGTATCGCACCCTGAGGTACTCCACACACCAAGGAGTGGCGCGATGACAATTCCCCCCCCCCAAGCACCACCCTCTGTCCCCGACCAGAGAGAAACGAGCGCAGCCATTGAAGGATTGTGCCCTGGATCCCCACATCGGCAAGGCGGTGGTCCAGAAGTTCGTGATCGACCATGTCGAAAGCTGCTGACAGATCTAGAAGAATCAGCAGCCCCGACCCGCCTCGATCCAGCTGTCTACGAAGATCATCTGTTAGGGCGACCAGAGCCGTCTCGGTCACATGACCAGCGCGGAAGCCGGACTGGAATGGATCCGGAGCCGATGTTTCATCCAGAAACCCACCAAGCTGTTCAGCGACCGCTCTCTCAATCACCTTACCCAGGAACGGAAGATTCGAAACCGGGCGGTAATTGGATTGATCGAAAGGATCTGATGATGTTTTCTTTAAGAGCGGGCGCACCACTGCCTCCTTCAGTTCCCCTGGGAATGTCCCCGTGCCAAGGTACAAATTGATGATATCCCCCAGGAGGGCCCGCACCTCATCTGGACACGCTCTAATCAGCCAAGACGGGCACGTGTCGAGAGGACAGGTGGTGGGCTTTCCAGCTCGGAGGAGTCTGTCCACATCGGCTGGGGATATCCAGTCGAAGTGGTCCAATACTGGACCCGAGGACAGTCAAGGGGCCTCCAGTTCCTTTATTGTATCCAAATTGGCAGGGAGGTCATGGCGGAGCAACAAGACCTTCTCCGCAAAAAAGCTCGCAAATGCCTCACAGCTAAGTGTCAAATTGTTATTTAAATTTGGCTGTCCCTCAAGGGACGTTAAAGACCTGATTATACTAAATAATTGCGCTGGGCGAGAGCTAGCGGATGCAATGGAGGCCGAGAAGTATGACTTCTTAGCAGCCTTCACCGCCATCTCGTAGGTTTTCATAAAAGCCCTATAAGATGTTCTTGAGGCTCCATCACGGGCACCCCGCCATACTCGCTCTAGCCGTCTGAGGTCCCGCTTCATTTTCCGGAGCTCCTCGGTAAACCAGTGAGCCCGGTTTCTGCGGGGTCACAGAGGGCGCTTAGGTGTGATCTCACTGATGGCTGCCAGGAGCTGGGTATTCCAGCCCTCAACAAGCTCAGTCAATGAGTCGCCAGGGGGAGCAAGGTCCCGCAAGGCTTGGCGGAATCTATCAGGGTCCATCAGCCTCTGCGGGTGAGCCCAAATTGGCTTGCCACCTAAGCAGGGTGGGGGCGGAAAGTCAATCCTGGCTTTCAGAGCGTAGTGATCAGACCATGGCACCTTCATCGAAGGAGACATGATCACATCTATACCTACGCCAAAGATCAAATCCAGCGTGTGGCCTGCTTGATGTGTGGGGCCCGAAACAAACTGGGAGAGCCCTAGTGTCGCCATGGAAGACACCAGGTCCAGAGCCTGTGAGGAGGGAGTGGCATCAGCATGGATGTTAAAGTCCCCCAATACCAATAGGTTAGGGAACTCCAAGGCCCAGCCGGCCACCGCCTCCAGTAGGCCTGGCAGGGTGGCTGCTGGTGCGCTAGGTGGCCGGTACACCAGCCAGACAGCCAAGCTCCCCTTGGAGCCCCACACTAGGCCAACACATTCAATGCCGGGGATCGATGGCGATGGTAGAGCCCTGAAAGAACAATCTTCCCGGATTAATAATGCCACCCCTCCCCCCCCGGCCCACAGTCCGCGACTGGTGGAGGATGGAGAAACCCGGGGGTGCCATCTCTCGTAAGGTAACTGTTGCCCCTTCGCGCACCCAGGTCTCCATCACACAAGCCAGGTCGACCCCCTGCGAGATAAAGAAATCTCGCAGGGTGGCGGTTTTATTGCCTATAGACCTGGCATTGCACAACACCAGTGACGGAGGTGAGTAATCCTTGGTCACCCTACCCTCGTCCCTCGGGATGGGGCACAGATTGGAAGGGGTAAGAGCATATCCATATCTCGATCCCCTTCACCTATAACATCTGCCCCCACCGCCATACCTCCCTCGCCCCTCCACGGTAGCAATCCCAGGCCTCATAGTAGCCTCCATTGATGGCAATTAATGTTATTCTTTCGCAGCCTAAAACAATAAAACCTTAAAACAATAAAAACAAAACAACCCAGAAAGCAATAAAACAATACAAATAAAAACTGCAAAAATTACAAATTCATCAAAATCTAACAAATTCCCAAGCCCACCCAAACATCCATCCCACCCCCATATATAAAAAATCTAAAGGGAAAGGATTTTTTTTTTAAAAAAAATGTTAAAAAGAACTTTGCACCCCTACGGGTCCTCCTGGGCAGTAGCAGCATCAGTGGCAACAACCATCCTTGTGAGGCCCCACCCTGGGCCAGATAGTAGGTGGCAGGAGCAGTCCTTGTGAGGCCTGTCAGGCCCTCCCTGGGCCAGGTGGTAAGTGGCAAGAAGGAGCAGGGCCCTCAGGCACTCACACAGGGGAGTCCCCCTGGGCAGCAGGCAGCAAGCAGTCCTTGTGAGGCTTCAGGCCCTGCCCCAGGCCAGATGGGAAGTGGCAAGAGCAGGGCCCTCAGGCACTCACCCCAGGTGAGTCTTCCTGGCCAGCAGAGAAGTCCTTGTGAGGCTTCAGGCCCCGCCCCAGGCCAGATGGTAAGTGGCAAGAAGGAGCAGGGCCCTCAGGCACTCACCACAGGGGAGTCCCCCTGGGCAGCAGGCATAAGCAGTCCTTGTGAGGCTTCAGGCCCCGCCCCAAGCCAGATGGTAAGTGGCAAGAGCAGGGCCCTTAGGCACTCACCACAGGGGAGCCATCACTGCCTGGGTTTCCGCCTGTCAAGCGTGCCAAGAATCGAGGCCTGCACCACCGGCAGCTAAGGGACACACCTGGGAGATGCCCAAGACACCCTGGTCGAGGGTGCACATCGATCTGGCCGGCCCCTTTCGCGGCCGGACCTTTATGGTAGTGGTAGACGCCTATTCCAAATGGCTGGAGGTGGCCCTGATGCCCTCCACCACTACCGAGGCCGTCATCTGGGTGCTGCGAGGCCTCTTTGCGACGCATGGGTGTCCTGATGTCCTTGTCTCCGACAACGGACCGCTGTTCACGTCAGGCACTTTTGAGCGGTACCTTTTGGGACTGGGCATCCACCATGCCCTAACGGCACCATTTCATAAATCCAGCAACGGGCAAACGGAGAGAATGGTGTGCTTGGCAAAAGAGGCACTGGGGCGCCTGGACCAGGGAGACTGGTATGAGCGGGTCGCCGAATACTTGTTTGTGCAACACATCACCCCTCATGCAACCACAGGGCGGAGTCCTGCTGAACTGCTTATGGGGCGCCGCCTCAGGTCCCTGCTCGACCGGCTGCACCCGGACTTTGCTGTGGCTGAACCCCCAGGCTGTGCCAACGCGCCACGGTCATTTGTTCCAGGAAACCAGGTCTTTGCCCAGAACTTTGTGGGGGACATTCCTTGGGTGCCAGCCACAGTAGTGGGAGTCACTGGACCTCGCTCGTACCAGGTGGCGCCCGAAGACAGACGCTTGTGGAGCTAGCACATAGACCAGCTTAGGCACAGGGTTGGGGACTTGGACACTACCGTGGTGCCCCCAACTGCGCTCATGGCTCCGGAACAGACACTTACAGATGGTGAGGCTCCACCTACACCTCTCTCGGGTCCACTGCTGGCGTGGACCCGAACCAAGCCACTTTAGAGGGCCTGCCAGACTTAGCGCAGACTCAGACCACTTCCGTGCCTGACATTCCGCCAACTCCACTTGCGGAGGTTCCACCCACAGCAGCGGATCCAGGGGACTTGGTTTCAACGCCACCTAGGGTCGCACCACAGCCTCAGCAAGAATTGGGTGGCCCCCTGGACTTGGCTACCAGTCCCCGACGGTCTGGCGGAGTTTCCAAGCGCCCAATTTATTTAAAGGACTATGTTGTTGGACATGTATCACTGTTGGTCTAAGTATGTGAAATGTAACCGATATGCTTTTGTGCCTAATTGAACCATTACGTGTAGTGCTGTATATAAGGAAACCATTACGATTGTAACTAATGCCTTATCTCGGTGGGGAGGGGTGTTATGTACTGAAGTTCTCACCCTGGGCCAGCAGGGGGATACTGTAGATATTTATGCAAATGAAGGATCAAAAGTGACGTTCAGTGATTGGATAGTTTGTATGCAAATGAAGGATCGAAAGTGACGTTCAGTGATTGGATAGTTTTAGCGAGTTGTTACAGTAACAAGGTACTGGAGCTCTATATAAGCAGGCTGACTGAGCCCTTCAGTTTAGTTCAGTTCTGGCTTCAGAATAAAGAAGAGCTGTTTGAAGAATCGCTGTGTCGTCTGATATGTTCGCCCACAACTTAACAGGCTGAGCTGCAGAGTTCCTCATGAGGTTCCTCATAGTGCACCTGACTCCTGCCAAAGCAGAGCTTGAAGGCCTATCAGCTGACCAGCACTGACCTCAAGCTCTGTTTGGATCTTACTTTGCAGAATCACAAAGGAAAATTGCCTTACACCAGGATCCAGCTTGCCAGCTGGAAAAAGTTCCCCACCCCTGGTTTAATTCCATCACTCTGCAATCTTTCTACAAGTGGGAGGTACAGAAAAATGTTGCAGTTTATGTGTACCTCCTAGCACAGGGATACAGAACAGGATCTTGTTACAGGGCCAGGGCCAGAAGTGGGCAGCCCTTTGCAGGCACCTTTGATTGGTGGACAGAGCCACCCACCCTCACCTGGTGCCACTGGCGGAGGAAGAGGAGTGCGGGGGAGTGCACTGCCCCCGGCAGCGCAATCCCAGCAGAGTGCCATTGCGTCTGCCCCCCTCCCCGTCCACGCTGGGCATCACATCCTCGCAGGTGGTGTGCCACGCCCCCAGGACACGCGCCAGCCCCCCCGCTCTCCGCCCCTCCCCCCGGTGCCGAAGCATGAAGCTCCGCCACTGCCTGGTGCCACATAATTGCTCTCCCAAATTTTGCTTCGCAACCTGTTCCTGAATTCAGTACTTGTAGAACTGATTGCCTTTTTCTGCCACTGTGCAAATCTTGGAAGTAAATCCTGTTTCAATCTGATTGTGCATTTCTATGTACAAGCCTCTTTGGAGGGTTTGAGAATGTTTTTCCTGTGCTCTGGGAGGGAAAATATCCTTATTCATGAAGGCTTCATTGTGCTCAACTAACACATGCTTTTTGCAGGTGACAGGGGTTTTCCTGGAGCTGTGGGGCTCAGAGGTGATCCTGGCTCAAAGGGTGAAAAGGGTGAAGCTGGTCTACGAGGAGAGCCAGGAAAAATGGATCATGTAGACATGGAAAGCATGAAAGGCCAAAAAGGAGATAAAGGAAGTAAAGGTCTGTAAAATTAAATAGCATCTGCATGTAACTTCTCTTCTATTTTGAACACATTCTGATGCACTGAACCCTCTTCCTCAGTGTTTGGCTTGTCTCAAAAACCAGAATAAAGATCCTGCAGAATAAAGAACAAAAAAGAACCTCAAGGAGGTTTGCTAGCATCGTCAGCTACCCTCCTTTACCAGCAAAAAAACCTCTTCTTATCTTTGCATATGGTCTAACAGAAAGTGAAGAAGATGCATACTAACATGGACTGAATGTCTTAAATCATCCTTTTCTGATGAAAAACAGACAGAGAATCAGAAGGGTGTTTTTTTCCTCTTTGGTGTTTTATCTCTATGTCCCCCCCCCCCTTTTAATTTATTTTCTTGTTCTCCTATCCTCTCTTGTCTTTTTAATTCTATTTGTTCTAGATTTTTTATTTTATTGTGAAAACTTTAATAAAAATCAGTTTTTAAAAGTGGCCAAATATTTTCAGGTTTATCAGAGAAAGTTATTTGAGCTGTTTGAAGTTTTATATTTCCCAGAGTGTCCCATTCCAAGGGACACTTGCAGGGTGAGGAAAGGTGACCAGCACAAAAAGTTATAGTTTTCAATGGTGGTTATTATTTTATTTCCTCAGACCTGAAAAAGGCTCTTCTAGACTTCATTGAACCATAGAACTGTAGACCTGAGGGTCATCTTGTCTAGCCGCCTGCAATTCAGGAATCTCCAATAAAGCATCCATGACTGAGGGCCATCCAACATCTGCTTAAAAACTTCTGAGAAAGGACTGTCTGCCACCCTCCAGTGGAGTCTTTTTCCACTGTCAAACAGCACTTAACATCAGAAAGTTATTCCTGATATTTAGCTAGAATCTCTTCTCGTACCATGAATTCATTGGTTCTAGTCCTGCCCTCCGGAGCAGGAGAAAACAAGCGTGTTCCGTCTTGCATGTGACAACCCTTAAGTTATTAGAAGATGGCTATCCTCTCAGTCTCCCCTTTTCCAGGCTAGACATACCCAGACTCCTTCAGGTTTCCAGATCCTTGATCATCCTAGTTGTCCTCTTGTACACACACGTCTATCCATCTTAAATTGTGGTGCCCAGAACTGGACACAGTATTCCAGATGTGGTCTGACCAAGGCAGATTAGAGTGGTACAATGACTTTCCCTGATCGGGACACTCAACTTCTGTTGAGGCAGCCTAAAATAGCATTAGCTTTTTTTGCTGCTGCATCACAGTGTTGACTCATGATAAGCTTGTGTCCCCCAGATCCTTTTCACATGTACTACTAGTTGACCAGGTGTCCCCCATCTTATTATTATTTTTTTGTAAATAATTTTTATACATTTTCCAATTTTAAAAAACCACACATATTAATAACAAATCAAACCAGATCTTTCCACATTCAAAAACAAAAAACAATACAGCCAATTATATTATCCAAATTAATTAATTTCAATGGGACTTCCCATGTTCTGGATTTCAAAATCTAAATGCCCATCCTTTATTTTTCTGCTATCTTCTTTATTACTTCACAATTTTCCAATCCTGATATTGACAATCTCCTCTCTCGATCAGTCAGCCGCTGGTATAACTCACTGTCTTGTTTTATTTGACCATTTCTTATTTCTATAATCACGCAGGGGGCTTTTTCCACATTGCTCTCAATCTTAATATTTTGAAGCATAAAATGACCCTTCCTTTTTCTGCTGATTGTTGTTCTAATAGCTGCAGTCGCCTGTGATTCCTGCGCAATGTTTGCCATCTTGCCAAAGGTTGCAGGCAGCTTTACCTGCAGCAATTGCATGTTGATTGCCCTTTTAAAAGACAAAGTCCAGCAACTGGAGGAACGTGTAGCTACGCTCCAAAGAATTAGAGAGCTGGAGCTCTTCTTGGAAGCAACAGAGCACACCGTCTCCACCAGGGAGGAGACAGGGGACTCCCCTGAGAAGGAGGCTAGTTCACCAACACAGGAGCCAGATATATGGAGAAACGTGACTCAAAGAAGTAGGAGGCCCAGGGTTCACTCTGATTGTTTAGAAATACACAATCGCTTTGAGGTCCTCTCCCCTAGCATGGAAGACGAAGAGCAGACTCCATTTGAGGATCTCTCCCTCATTACAGTCGATCAGGTATATGAAGACGAGCAGCAAAGTCAGTCCTCAGGGAATGTGCAGGCGACCTTGGAACGGACAGCTCACGGAAGAACCCCGACCAAACCCAAGAGGAGGCGTGTAGTGGTGATAGGGGATTCCCTACTGAGGGGAACAGAAGCAGTGATCTGTGGGCCTGACAAGATGTCTCGGGAAGTGTGCTGTCTCCCCGGGGCTAAGATCCAAGATGTAACTGAACGACTGCAAGGAATCATAAAACCCACTGACGAATACCCCTTCCTCTTGGTTCATGTGGGAACCAATGACACTGCAAGCAATAGCCTCCAGAAGATCAAAAGAGACTACGAGGCTCTCGGCAGGAAATTGAAGCAACTAAATGCACAAATTGTCATCTCGTCTGTCCTCCCAGTTGAACGACGTGGCCCAGGGAGAGAGGGGAAAATAGTGGAAGTGAACAGCTGGCTTCGCAAATGGTGTAAACAGGAACGGTTTGGATTCTTAGATCACGGACTGCAGTTTCTTGAAGATGGACTTCTGGCAAGTGATGGGCTGCACCTCACAACGGTTGGGAGAAATGTTTTTGCCAAAAATCTCAGAAACCTCATCAGGAGGGCTTTAAACTGACTAATGTGGGGGAGGGAGACAGTGCTCCTGAAGGTAGGAGTCTATCAATTAATGAAGATGATCATCCAAATGTCATAGACCAAATGGAGCAAACAGCACGCAGACCTAGTGGAGGGAGGAAAAAATCCTTAAATAAAAGACACGGGGGAATGATTAATGGACTTCAATGTCTGTACACTAATGCGCAAAGCATGGGAAATAAACAAGATGAGCTTGAGCTCTTGGTACAGCAAACTAAATATGACATAATAGGCATCACTGAAACGTGGTGGGATAAGTCCCACGATTGGAATGTAATAATGGAGGGATACAATCTATTTCAGAGAAACAGACCAGACAAGAAAGGAGGAGGAGTGGCGTTATATGTCAGGGGTGTGTATACCTGTGAAGAGATCCAAGATTTAGAACCTCAGAGCCAAAGTGAGAGCATTTGGGTCAAAATTAAGGGAGAGAAGAATAACAGAGACCTCATTGTGGGAGTTTACTATAGATCCCCAAGCCAAACGGAGGACATAGATGATGCCTTCCTGGAACAGATGGCCAAGCATGCAAAAGGAAGGGAGATAGTAGTAATGGGGGACTTCAATTACCCGGATATTTGTTGGACGTCAAACTCAGCCAAGAGCATAAGGTCAAACAGATTCCTCACTGGCCTTGCAGACAACTTCATTGTCCAGAAAGTGGGAGAAGCAACAAGAGGAACAGCCATTTTAGACCTGGTCCTAACCAATGTTGATGACCTGGTTAGTGGGGTAGATGTGGAAGGATCATTAGGCGCGAGTGATCATGCTCTTCTGAAGTTTACTATACAGCGGACAGTAGCAGCCAAGCATACTAGGACTCAATTTCTTGACTTTAAGAAAGCCGACTTCATAAAACTTAGGGAAGTGCTGGGTGAGATCCCATGGACAGCAATACTAAAAGGAAAGGGAGTTCATGATGGCTGGGAGTTTGTTAAGACGGAGATAGTAAAAGCACAACGTCAGGCAATACCAATGAGACGAATACATGGAAGGTGCCTAAAGAAACCAGGGTGGCTATCTAAAGAACTTTTAACTGAATTAAGATTTAAAAAGGATGTGTACAAAAAATGGAAAAGGGGGGAAACCACCAAAGAGGAATTCAAACAAATAGCCAGCACGTGTAGACACAAAGTCAGAAAAGCTAAAGCACAGAATGAACTCAGGCTTGCTAGAGAGGTTAAAAGCAACAAAAAAGGCTTTTATGGGTATGTTCGTAGCAAAAGGAAGAACAAAGAAACAGTGGGGTCACTCAGAGGAGAAGATGGTGAAATGCAAACAGGGGACACAGAAAGGGCTGAACTCCTCAATGCCTTCTTTGCCTCAGTCTTCTCCGATAAAGAAGACAATGCCCTACCTGAAGAATTTGAAGCAAATGATTCAGCAAAGGAAACACAGCCCAGAATAACTAAGGAGATAGTACAAGAATATTTGGCTAGATTAGATGTATTCAAGTCTCCGGGGCCAGATGAACTGCATCCAAGAGTATTAAAAGAACTGGCAGATGTGATCTCAGAACCACTGGCAGTCATCTTTGAGAATTCCTGGAGAACAGGCGAAGTCCCGGCAGACTGGAGGAGGGCAAATGTTGTTCCTATTTTCAAAAAGGGGAAAAGAGAGGACCCAAATAATTACCGCCCAGTCAGTCTGACATCAATAGCAGGGAAGATTCTGGAGCAGATCATTAAGCAAACAGTCTGTGAGCACCTAGAAAGGAATGCTGTGATCACCAATAGTCAGCATGGATTTCTGAAAAATAAGTCATGTCAGACTAACCTGATCTCGTTTTTTGACAGAATTACAAGCCTGGTAGATGAAGGGAACGCAGTGGATGTAGCCTACCTTGATTTCAGCAAAGCATTTGACAAGGTGCCCCATGATATTCTTGTAAAGAAGCTGGTAAAATGCGGTCTTGACTATGCTACCACTCAGTGATTTGTAACTGGCTGACTGACCGAACCCAAAGGGTGCTCATCAATGGTTCCTCTTCATCCTGGAGAAGAGTGACTAGTGGGGTGCCACAGGGTTCTGTCTTGGGCCCGGTCTTATTCAACATCTTTATCAACGACTTGGATGATGGACTCAAGGGCATCCTGATCAAATTTGCAGATGACACCAAACTGGGAGGGGTGGCTAACACCCCAGAGGACAGGATCACACTTCAAAACGACCTTGACAGATTAGAGAACTGGGCAAAAACAAACAAGATGAATTTTAACAGGGAGAAATGTAAAGTATTGCACTTGGGCAAAAAAAAATGAGAGGCACAAATACAAGATGGGTGACACCTGGCTTGAGAGCAGTACATGTGAAAAGGATCTAGGAGTCTTGGTTGACCACAAACTTGACATGAGCCAACAGTGTGACGCGGCAGCTAAAAAAGCCAATGCAATTCTGGGCTGCATCAATAGGAGTATAGCATCTAGATCAAGGGAAGTAATAGTGCCACTGTATTCTGCTCTGGTCAGACCACACGTGGAGTACTGTGTCCAGTTCTGGGCACCACAATTCAAGAAGGACACTGACAAACTGGAACGTGTCCAGAAGAGGGCAACCAAAATGGTCAAAGGCCTGGAAACGATGCCTTATGAGGAACGGCTAAGGGAGCTGGGCATGTTTAGCCTGGAGAAGAGGAGGTTAAGGGGTGATATGATAGCCATGTTCAAATATATAAAAGGATGTCACATAGAGGAGGGAGAAAGGTTGTTTTCTACTGCTCCAGAGAAGCGGACACGGAGCAATGGATCCAAACTACAAGAAAGAAGATTCCACCTAAACATTAGGAAGAACTTCCTGACAGTAAGAGCTGTTCGACAGTGGAATTTGCTGCCAAGGAGTGTGGTGGAGTCTCCTACTTTGGAGGTCTTTAAGCAGAGGCTTGACAACCATATGTCAGGAGTGCTCTGATGGTGTTTCCTGCTTGGCAGGGGGTTGGACTCGATGGCCCTTGTGGTCTCTTCCAACTCTATGATTCTATGATTCTATGATTCTATGAAGTCAAGCTGTAGTTCAGTTATATATTCTGTATAAACTCTTGATTGATTGATTGATTGATTACAGTAGCAGAATAACTAAATTTATATCAACTGATTTGTCATGCTATTCTCAGAGTGATTCTCACATACTTCAGATGTGGTAGAAAGAGAATAGAACCATGACACAAAGCAACATTTTTATGCTTTGTAGGACAACTGGGACCATTAGGAGAGAAGGGAACTGCAGGGGATCCTGGCACACCAGGAATGCCAGGGAAGGATGGGGAGCCTGGTCTACCTGGACAAGCAGGTATGAAACCCTGACTTCCTTTTTATCACTAATGTGAAGCCTCTGCGTTGTGACTACTAATTACAGTTCTACTTATAGCATTGCTGGGCTCTTTCATAATCTAGCAGGCACCTTTACATTGTATTTTAATGAGTCATGTAGTTCAGTATATTTTTTAATACCCCCTTTCCATTTTAGGGCCAAAAGGGGACCAAGGCCCTCCAGGATACCAGGGTGAACCAGGAGCTCCTGGACAGAAGGGGTCCATGGGAGAAATGGGTCTCCCAGGTAATATTAACTTTGGCTATTTGGAATTATACATCAGCTAACTTCCCACCCATTTCCCAGTAACCAAAATGTTCAGATTAGTTTTAACACATTATGTTACTTTTAAGAAAGAAAAATATAATATAATCCAAACTTTTATTTTTAGGACCATCAGGAGAAAAGGGTGTGCAAGGCCTTCCTGGTGAGGCAGGGAAACATGGGTTACCTGGAGCAAAAGGTGTGAAAGGTGAAAAAGGGCAGGCTGGGCTTCCAGGAATTGGCTTCCCCGGGGCTTCTGGTGAGAAGGTATCCATCCACAGTTGTTCATAAACTATGTTAAATATCCTAAACAATGTAAAGGTTTCTTTGCACAATGCATCTCTTTCTGATTCCAAGGCATAAGACTGATGTGCAAGAGTACGGGCTGTATTCAAAACAATTGTTGAGGACAGAAGGGCATATGCATTGGAAGCTGCCTTCTCCCAAAAAGCATTGGTCTCAGGGGTTTTCAACCAGTGTGCCATGGCACCCTGGGGTGCCTTGAATGATAGTCGGGGTGCTGCAGGCAACACTAGACTCTGTCCCTCTTTCCTTTCCTCCCTCCTCTGATGCCCTCTTGCTTTTCTGCCTCCCAAAGGTTTGTGCGGCTGTTTGTTGCTGCAGCCCTGGCTATAAGCTCCCCAGGCGAATGGTGCCTCTGGGGCTGGCCAGGGGGTGCTGGTTCCCAGGAGCTGAGGCAGCCAGAAATTTAAAAGGCACTAGCCTTTATGAACAAGCAAAATTTAGTTCTTTTCATCTGCACATTACAATGGAGCTATGTATAATATTAGTCCACTTCTCTGCTTCAGAATTGTATTGGGAAGTGATTTGCAGTGAAGAAATGGGTGGTGGGATGCTTTCCTCACCTAATGTTTTCCCCTTGAACTACCCCTAACTGCTTTTTCCCTTGAAGGGTTTGAGGTTAAACATGGACTCAAAGCCCCACAGTGATAAAAGAATCTGGGAAGCAAGTTTCAGGAGAAACTTCAGGATGATCAAATGAGGGGGGGGGGTTAACCTATTTCTCAACTGCATAAATCTCGTTCCTGAGGATGGTTTCATAGAGTTGGAAGGGACCCCAAGGGTTATCTAGTCCAACCCACTGCAGTGAAGGAGTCACTGCTAAAGCATCCCTGACAAACGGCCATCCAACCTTTGTTTAGAAACCTCCAATGAAGGAGAGTCTCCAACTTCCCAAGGGAGACTGTTCCACTGTCAAACAGCTCTTACCATCAGAAAGTTGAAATAAATAAATAAATATTAAAAAAATGTCCAGTAGCAACTTAGAGACCTACTAAGTGTGTTCTGTGTAAGCTGTGTGCATGCACATTTCTTCAGATACGAAAAGCTCATTCCCAGAACAAACTTAGTTGGTCTCTAAGGTGCTACTGGACAATTTTTTATTTCTTTATTTATTTCAACCGTGTCAGACCAACACGGCTACGTACCTGCATCAGAAAGTTCTTCCTGATATTTAGTTGGAATCTCCTTTCTTGTAACTTGAATCCATTGGTTCTAGTCCTACCCTCTGGAGCAGGAGAAAACAAGTTCCCCCTTCCATGTGACAGCCCTTGAGATGTCTGAAATCTCTTTTCCAGGCTAAACATAACCACCTTCTTCATTGGTTCCAAGGGAGTCTGTTCTGCTTAGTTCCATAAAGTTCTTCCTAATATTTGGTCAGAATCTCTTTTCTTGTAATTTTAATCCCCTCGTTCAGGACCTATTCTCTGGAGCAGCAGAAAATAAGCTTTCATTTATCTGAGTGTTTATTGTTGTTTTATTTTTATTTTTATGTAATTTTATGTCATACACTCTAATGTAAACAAAGATATATCTCAGTGCAACCATGTTAAACAGTTAAAAGAGGAAAAGTAATAATAAACTATGTTACCAAAAAAAGGAAAAGCTTGCTTTATCTTCCATGTGATAGTCCTTCAGATATCTGAAGATGTCTATCATACACTTGTCAGCCTCCTCTTCTCCAGGCTAAATGTACCCAACTCCCTGAAACATTCCTCATAAGTCGTGGTTTCCAGACCTTTTATTATATTGGTTGTCCTCCTCTGCACATGTTCCAGTTTGTCAATATCCTTCTTAAACTATGTTCACTGGTGGAGAAAGGGAGGTGCGGCCTGCCCCGGGTGTCATCCCTGAGGAGGGGTGACATCGCCGCAGGCGGCACCCCCCTTGGGACGCTTGCTGCCACTGGCACAACCCCCTGGGATGCTAGCCCCGCCACTCCAGGTACCTGCTAGCTCCGCCTCTGACTGTGTTGCCCAGAATTGGACCCAGGACCCAATATAGTCTGACCAAGGCAGAACAGAGCAGTACTACTACTTCCCTTGATCTGGACACTATATTTATGTTGATGCAGCCTAGAATAGCATTAGCTTTTTTGCTGCTGCATCACATTGTTTACTCATGTTAAGGTTGTGGTCTGCTAAGACCCCCTCAATCCCTTTCACATGTGCCACCCATCCAATTTCCCAAGTGAAGTACATTTTGTTAGTTTTGGCCCAGTTCTCCATTCTTTTAAGGTCATTTTGAAAACTCCCAGTTTGGTGTCATCTGCAAATTTGATGAGCATCCCCCCTAGTCCTTCTTCAGGGTTGGTTTGTAGTGGAGAGGCAGCTGGCATGCTAACTGTACTTACAGTTGGGCTGTAAAACATAGTTTTTACCTTAGTGTAACTACAGTGAGTTCAAACATTAGATATGAATACTATAATGATTTTAGAATGCATATTGTAATTGTTAAATGTTTGCAGAATTTACTGTTCATTTTTCTACCCTACAGGGAGACCCAGGAAAGACAGGTATTCCTGGCGTGCCTGGAGAGAAAGGTGAAAGAGGTGTTCCAGGAATTCCAGGCATCCCTGGCTCCCCAGGTGCCAAAGGGCTACCAGGTCTTCAGGGTTCTCCAGGTAAGTGATCCAAAGCTTCTTTCAGTATTTTATGATAAAGCTAAGCCTAGTAAGTACTCAGCTGACAACACTAAAACCTTATACTTCTTTATTATAAAGGTATTCCAGGAATCCCAGGTGAAAAAGGTGGAAAGGGATTACCAGGCTTAGATGGTTTTCCTGGCTTAAAAGGAGAAAAAGGTAAATAAATAATATTTTTGAAGTCAAAATTGCTATTTCACTCTAAAAACAGCAACATAATGGTTACTCTTTGTGATTTACACAGCATTTTTTAAAAAATGGATGTTAAGGGCATGTGGATTTTTAAAATTAGAAGGCAAGAATAAAATTTGACAAGTATGTTAGACCTTCAACAACAGAGATAATTCAGTGTATAATTTAACAGTGAATTCTGTTTTCAATAAACCAGCTAATGGGGTAAATTAGGGAGGTTCTGTCTTTCCTACTTCAGGCTTTCCTGTTTCTTTCTCTTAAAATTATACAATATTTTTGTTCAATTCCCTCAGTAAAATGTTATCAGAATATCTTTTCTCTGTGGATTTCAGCTGCCTTATTTAAGTGACTTTGCTAACAAAAGAAAGCAAAGCTTTGCAAGCCAAGCTTATAGAACTCTTCTGTGTTGCAGTTCTGGCTTTATATAACATAATTCTGGACCATATTAGCCCATATTGGGAACAGATTTAATAATGCCTAAGAGCCTTAAAAAGTGGATAAGATGATAATCAGATGCTTCAATAGATGACAAGCACATTCTCATAATTGCAAGGAAAGGCACTAGCACTCTGGGCAGCTCCATGCAGGGCTCAGGGTGGAGACTCCACAAGACTTGGATAGTTAACCCTTTTCTGCTTGAGGGCCACATTGATGATTTACCACACCTCTGTGGGCTGCATGCCAGCAGACATACACACTGGGGGGACGGGGATACACACACTGGGTAAGACAGGCAGTCTTCACCCATCTCTACACACAGAGACGGGTCCATAAGAGCAATTCAATTCATATCTATTCAGAAATAATTATATTCAGTAGAGCTTTCTGCTAGACAAAAGATGTAAACCTGTGTTGCTGAGGTGTGTGGAAAGAGAGCAGAATTGGCAATCTTTAGCAGAGGACAGTACTTTTCAGGTACAGTAGACTCACAACGTATACAGGGGTTATGTTCCGGGGTGTGTATGTGTGAGTGAGATCTCATGAGAGCTTCCCAGAGCTGGTAGGCAGGGTCTGCACCTTGCATAAAAACTCTTTCCACAGCAGGAAAATCCTGCACAAAAAGAGCTTTTAAGCTCTCCACTTTCCATGCATTTCATTTGTGTGATTTCAACCAACTGGCTATTAACCACATAATACTAAAATTGCATAAGTCGCAAGTTCACTGTAAATAGTTAAAGAGAAATCAGCATTTTGAGACTTTTCTAAAGTGCTGTATATTTGAATAGAGCACAGCAAAGTAGTGCTAGTTAATCCCCAGCTGACTGCTTTTGCTAATTGCTTGGCCATTGTTCTTCTGTCTGTTTCCCACTATGATACCTTTGGCAACTATCACCAGTAATCATTAGTCTTCAACTTCAGAAGACATCACCATCAGTTCCCAAAACTGCACCCAGAAGCATCAACAGAGTGAATAGAACATTTTGGAGAGCACAGGAAACTCCTGGAAGTAATCTGAGGGTGCTAGGTGAAACCCCAGGGAGGTTAGGAACAGCTTGAAATTGGGGGTTTTAAAAATCACACACAGATATTCCACAGAAATGTTGGGGTGCCCCACAGGGTGCTTCAAAAGTATTGGAGGGCTTTGTATGGCCCATGGGCTGCAGGTCCATGAGAGGTAGACTGTCTTGTTGTAACCCACTCTAGGAGCCTTCTTGGATGAATAATAAAATAATATAAATACTGCTTTAGCAGCATTCATCCTCAGGCTCAGTTGCTAGCTTCAGTGACAGGAGCCTCTTGTTTAAAGGACCCCTGCCTGTTGACTGGGGAAGAGGACAGACTGTGCTTCCACTAGGGCTTTTGCGCTGGAGCACTCTTGAGTCAGAGGACAGCAACATGGCATCCTCTGGCCAGAGAGTTACAGGCACATAAACACATGACATGCACATTCCACTTGGGCTTGACCATATTTACGCACGTTGCTGCAAAATTAATAAATTATATTAACCAGGGAATGGCACCAAAATGGTGCAAAAACAACTCATTATGAAAGCAGTGTGGAACGAAGCTTGTCATTTCAAGAAATCAAGCCTTGAAGACTTGCGTTGGACATTTGAAAGCAGAGAACTGCAACCTGTGCTGCTAACAAGTGATGCCACCCCTGACTCCTTCAAAAATATTAATCTTTGTGGATGCCAGAAGGGATGTGGAACTCCTTGGTGCAAGTGTAAAAACAGCAAAATGACATGTGCCACAAACTGTAAATGTTACATTGCAGTTTGTACATGTGTAAGATCTGTGGACTCAACTTCAGCTTCAGAGCTCAACAGTGCTGCAGATCAAATTTGTAGATGTAGCAAAATGTATTGATTGAAAGTAAGAAAATTAATTTTAACTGCAGTGTCCTGTTTTATAATCTTCTTATCAAAATATCATTCATGATTTGGCACGTTAATATGCTCATGTGAGCCAGAAAAAGGGTTTTGCAGGAAAGCCAACTTTGTACATGTGAAGAGATTTTTGAAAATTGTGTAAGTCACAATTTTTGTAATAACAAATAGTCTGTCTTTTCTGAAAAATGAATACGTTCACAATTTTTCAAGATAGCAATAAAGTTAGGCAACAGAAAAATTGGCAACCTACATTTTAAGATTCAGAACACTTTCTTGATGAACAGACACCATTTCTTCTTGTTGTTTATACACCATCCTTTATCCGAAGATCACCGGGCGGTTTACACTATAAAAACACATAACATAATAATAATTTTAAAAATCAATAACTCAGACACCCTGACACATTTAAAAGACCGTAGATTTTTTAATCAGCCAAAGCCCTGGGCAAATAATGTTTCCACTTGGTGCCTGAAGATATGAAATGGAGATGACAGGCAAGCTTCGCTGCGGAGAGCATCCCACCAGTGGGGAGCCATGGCAGAAAAGCCCCACGTCGGTTCATATGGGGAGAGATGGTCCTTGAAGTGTGGCCGTCCTGAGCCATTTAAGCCTTCATAAGTCAAAACCAGCATTTTTAATCTGGCCAGGATAGGTGCCCCAGTGAGCAGCCTGCCCATTGAATTCTGCACCAGCTGTTTCCACGATTCCACCATTTTGTTCCTCAAAATTTGTCTGTTTATCTTTTGCAGGTGACCTTGGGCCTGAAGGTCCCCCAGGAGCTCCTGGAGAAAGGGGCCAGCCAGGACACGATGGAATCCCAGGCTCACCTGGTGCAAAGGGTGACCCAGGTGAGATATTTCTCTTCTTTTTCTTCTAGTATGTAATATTTTTACCACAGTAGATGCCTGATCATATACTTTAAACAAATCTTAATATATATTTTTAAACAAGTGAATATTGATGTTTTAGCCCTGCCAGTATCCTGAGGGATGGCAGGATACCCAGTGAATTGTTCAGATTCTGGGGACAATCTAGAAAATTTAAACACAATTAACTTCCTCTAGATGCTGCTCAGTATGTACACTGCAAATGCAACTATTTTTAACTGTTCAAATGAAAGTACGCTTTACACAGGGACCCGTGTACATGGCCACAAAATATCTCTTCAATTTTTAGGGATGGACAGCTAGAGCTTGACTATATAGGAATATGATAAACTCCACAGCAGTGATTCATGTGGCAAAATGATTATTGACATGGTTTTGTCCTTGGCAAAATGTGCAAAAGTGAAATTAAATAAAACTGCCACAGAAACATGTATACACAAGTCCTTATCTAGAAAGATTATCTTTGGTAGGTTGAATTATGGGTTGTTTTTTCACTGTTCATGCTATTATTTCTACTTATAATAGAGTTTCCAGGGCATCTGACATATTCCTTTGTGTCGGTTGGGAATGGTCACCTAAATTAATGTACTACCCACTGGCAAAGGAAGAGGAGTGCGGGGGGAGCGCATTGCCCCCAGCAGCGCGATCCCGGTGGGGTGCCATCGCGGCTGCCCCCCACTTGTGCTGAGCGCCACACCCCTGCAAGCAGTGTGCCACACCCCCGCCTGCTCTCCACCCTCAGGTGCCAGAGCATGAAGCTCCACCACTGGCACTACCCCAAGTCTTCTTGGTACCTTTTATGAACTCAAACCCACCTGAAGGGGGGTTTTCTTTCTCTTGTCTGTCCCCTGCTTTGGTTGAGCCAGCAAGTGAAAGGAGCTCTAATGTATCCATTAGCTTTGCTCCTATCTTCATTCCCCTCAACTCTGGAGGTTTCCTCTGCAGCAGTGGCAGACTTTGGATTCTCAAATTTCAGCAGCACCCTGTGTGACACTAAGAGACTGCTCGCCCCACCACCTCTGGCACTCTGTTCTACAGCTTTGTGGTGGTGCCCCCTGCAGCATGGCACCTAGTGTGGTTGAATTGGTTGTGCTGCTGTAAAATCACCTCTGCCTGCAGCTGCAGAGTACACACCTTCTATGGCCTCACTTTTCACTCAGATCTATTTCCCTGTATTTCGCTGTATTCTGCCCCTGGTTGCCTGGTTGCTTGCCTTCTGCTCTCTCACAGTCCCCAGAGATGTGGGTAGAGAAATATGAGTTCCGTAATGCTCCCCCATTCTCCTCCATGCTGTGTCCAGGCAAGATTTCTGGCCTACAAAAAGTGAAGAAAAGGCCAGAGAGAGACACTGTGAAAGTCTAACACAGTAATATAAGCTGGAGAAATAGAATTCCCAACTTCTTCCCACCCTAAATACTACAGTTTGCTCAGTTTAAGAACCCAGCAGGATTGGGGTGGGTGGGTGATAGATCCTTATACCTTGCTCTCAGTCACATAAAACAGCTTTTGCATGTGAGGCTGCAGTTCCTAAATCTTGTCTCCCTCTTGCTGTTCTGGCTTCTGGGATTCATAATATATTTTTTACTTGTTTTCCTCCTCCAAAAACTAAGTGTGTCTTATGGTCTGGTGCGTCTTATAGAGCAACAAATACAGTAATTCATTTCTAATGTGTGAACCAGCATCAGGGGCTTTGATGCAACAGTAAGATTTAATTTATGGAGAACATTTAAATTGCCTTACCTCGGTGCTACTATCTTCATCTTACAGGTATTCCTGGTAGAGGACTTCCTGGACTTCCAGGTGCAAAGGGAGAACGAGGTAATATAAATAACATCTCATGTAAAGCATACAGCCAAATAAAGAACCAGTTACATGCAAAACTAAAATATGATATATTTATTAGGCTGATGTGTCATCATAAAATAGGGAATAGCTTCATAGAGTGTGCATGCGTTGACACACTTGAAGATAATGACTGACTGATTTTAAAAGGCAGATTGCTGTCTGGAAAGCTGGGACATGAATAGGTTCTGTGAGACTCTTGGCAGGATCAGCTTTGTAAATAGAACATGTTGCCAAAGCAGTAGTTGTTGAGTTGCTGTGGTATAGGGTTAGTTGTGGTATAGGGTGTTAGATTAGGACCTGGGAGACCAGGGTCCAAATCTCCATTCAACCATGAAGTTCCCTGGGTGACCCTAGGCAACTCTCAGCCTAAACTACAGTACATGGAGGATGGGAGGAGCCATGTACGCCACCTTCTTTGAAGGAAAAGTGGGATATAAAAAAGCAAAAGCAAAGCAAAGAAAGAAACACACCAATCACACCTGAGTATTCCACCCCTTGTTCATTTTTACACACACTGTAATCCTCAACTGATGAGAAATTTAAGGGGTACCAGCACATACATTGGGCTTGATTTCCTTAGAGTGACTGTAACTGGGGACTGTGTGATATATGGAGGGCTGTGATTTATTTCGAGGAGTGCTCCCCAATACCATAGCACTGGATCCTCACAGAAAGCAAGATCAGGCTTCTGTGTCTTTCCATCTCCACCTCCAAGATGAGTCTGGTTATTCTTTCATATTCACCCTCCAACCAAGTGACGAAGGAAAGCTGAGCTGCATTACCAAAACCATTCTCTCCTTCCAGAATTGCCTTGTCATTGACAGACAGCTCCTTAAACAAACAAGGGTCATTAACCAGTGGCGGCATCATCATCATCATCATCATCATCATCATCATCATCATTATTGCACTGCCTTTCATCCAAAGATCACAGGGTGGTTTATGACTATTATTATTTATTGAATTTATATACCGCCCTATACCCGGAGGTCTCAGGGCAGTTCACAGAAAAGATCAACATAAAATCTACAGTACATATATATAATCAAAATAAAAACAACAACCCAATAACACACAACAACCAGAAAAGAGCCACATTTTAAAAGGGTATAGGATCTCAAACAATCAACCAAAGGCCTGGTTAAAAAGGCACATTTTTGCCTGGCACCTAAATATAATGAAAGCATGAGGCGAACTTCCCTGGGGAGAGCATTCCACAGATGGGGCCCATTCTGCAGAGAAGGCCCATCTTCATTTTGCCACCCTCCGGACTTCTTGAGAAGGAGGCATATGAAGGAGGGCCTCAGAAGATGATCTCAGGGTCCAGGTAAGTTCATATGGAAAGAGGTGTTCCTTGAGGTATTGCGGTCCTAAGTTGTTTAAGGCTTTATAGGTCAAAGCCAGCACATTGAATTGGGCTCAGAAACTAATTGGTAGCCAGTGGACCAGGATCGGTGTAATATGCTCAGACCGTCTTGCTCCAGTGAGCTACCTTGCCACGTGGGGGATAGGATTGAGCCCTGCGGAACCCACATTGAAGGTTCCACAGGGCTGCACCCTCTGGGAATGACCATCCAAGTAGGACTGGAACCACCGCAAAGTGGTGCCACCCATCCCTAGTTCAGAGAGTCGCTCCAGAAGGATACCATGGTCAGTCGTATCAAAAGCCGCTGAGAGGTCGAGAAGAATTAACAGGGACTTGTTTCCTTGTCTCTCTCTCAACAGAGGTCAAACAGGGTGAGCAGTTTCTGTGCCAAAACCATACCTAAACCCCGATTGAAATGGATCCCGAAAATCAGTTTCTTCCCAAAGCACCTGGATCTGGTCCACAACCACTCGCTCCAGAATCCTGCCCAGGAAAGGGAGATTAGCAACTGGCCGGTAGTTAGTTATGTTTATGTTTTCTGAAACCAGGGAAGATTTTTAAGAAGCAGTTTTACCACTGCCTCCTTCAAACAGACAGGGACCTATCCCCTCGTAAAGAGGCATTGACCTCCCTGACCCAGCCAGCTGTTCCCTCCCTGCTGGTTTTTATCAGCCAAGAGGGGCAAGAGGGTCTGGGCACAAATGGTTGCCCTGACTGATCCAAGCACCTTGTCTACATCCTCGAGACTTACCAATTGAAATTCCTCCAACACAACAGGACTAGACTGTGCTCTGGCCACCCCATGATATTCATCTGCTATAACAGCAGTCAAGATATTGGTGAATGCAAGCGATTTTATCCTCAAAATGCTTTGCAAACAAGACACAGCAAGCTATCACAGCAAGCTATCACCTTCTTTGGGCCAGCCTGACGACAACCGGACGACATAATGAAGATGCAATGGAGGCAGCAAAGTATGCCTTCTTTGCTGACTTCACTGCCACTAGGTAGGCTCGATAATGAGCCCTTACCAGTGTTCGGTTTCATTCATTCAGATCTTTCCTCCACCTGCATTCAACTGTCTCCCAGCTTGCTTCCTTGCCCAAAGCTCTGGAGTACACCAGGGGGCCAATCGGGCTCTGTGAAGTGGTAGAGGGCACTCAGGGGCGATTGTGTCTTCCACTGGATCCCACTGTGAAATCCACTGGATCCATCAGCCTCCGAGGGCAGACCTTCCTAATAGGTCCCCTGCCCCTGCAGAGGGGAAAAGGTACTGATATCCTAAATCTCAACAGGAAGTGATTGACAAGGGACTGATGTCAATGTCCCCCACCTTCAAATCACCCTCTTCCTGCCAAGTCGAGAAAACAAGGTCCAGAGTGTGGCCGGCTATGTGCGTTGGGCCGGTGACATGTGGGGACAGCCACCCCAGAGCCTGCTGCCTTGGCATGGATGTTGAAGTCTCCCAGAACCAGCAGTCTCGGTGTCCTCAATACCGCCTCCGAGACTAGCTCTGTCAACTCAAGCAGGAAAACTGCTGGGCAGCGAGGTGGACCGTAAACCAGCAGAATCCTAGTCTGTCCCCATTCCCCAAACCTGGAACACACACACTAGGAACCCCCCCCCCCGCCACTGGACAGAGAGCCTGGAGCTAGAGAGAGAATCTCTATAGACCACAGCAACTCCCCATCCCCAATGCTTGAGTCTGGCCTGATGCTGCACTGAGTACCCAATTGGGCACAGCTGGGTGAGACCCACTCTGCCCTGTTCACCCACCCAGGTTTCAGTGATACATGCCAGATCAGCCTCCTCATCATAATCAGATTATGGATGAGGGAGATTTTATTCTGGGCTGACCTGACATTCAACAGCAGCAGTCACAGACCCGAGGGCTGGCTGATATTTCAACCACAATTCCCCGAGTTGGAGGGAGGGACTGGCACAGTCACTAACTCTCTGTCCCTCCTCCCAAGCCAAACTTCCCCCAACCAGAACCACTGAAATTGGGCCTCCCCATGCTCCTCCCTTCCCAGGCACATCCCACCAAGTACATATCCTTACAACCCAGTTAAAAACAGTTAAAACACACAAAAAAGAATTTAAAAGGATATAAAGCAGTAGTCCTTATAAAACCTGTCAGGGCCAGGTAGATAGAGGCAGGAGCAGGGCCCTCAGGCAGGAGGCACCCTGCCCTCAGGAGCAGGGTGGTTTACAACATAAAAACACAAATGACATAGTAACAAACAAAAGTAAGACAATCTCTAGTAGTTCTGCTTGTTCTGCTCACCCTCTCCTCAACAAACTTCTCAACCTGGGAAAGAGCCTTACTAGAAAAATTAACCAATAAACTGAAACTGACACGGGGACAAAGACACCTTTACCCCAGTACTGCTCCCCTTTATCACATACACATCCCAACAAGACAATGACAAAAATCCACCAACAGCATACAAATCAGTATGGCTAACCTAATCCAAAACACCCACCTACCCCACTCATACATGAAAACAAAGATCACCACAGCCAACCACAAACAAACAACCACACCCTAGGTCAACCCCAACTTTTC